>NC_030680.2:79700640-80020554 GCF_000004195.4 Xenopus tropicalis | reverse complement strand
ATTTAGATCTATCTGTCTCACCCTCCTAGAGAGTGCTATTACAGTACTCTGCTATTCCAGATAGTCCTCATTCATAGGGTCCCTGTCCCCGACTTCACCAGAGTAGATGTAAATCTCTAGGGCAATGGCTTGCTTTACTGGGGCCTATTCTAATCTCAGGCTCAGTGGACCTTCACCTGAGACAAGAGGCAGCCAACAAGGAAGACACACCCTCCTGCTACACACTATATTGGAGTGCAAGAGGTGTGGTCAACCTAAATAACCAATAAGGCAATAGGTAAAGGATGAACTAGATACAAAGGTCTTTGCCCAGTAACAACAGAAATAAAGAAGTAGTAGGGTTTAATGCCATAGGGGCAGTTTAACCCTATGGGTCCCTACACTACCATCACTACATTTCTTGGGTGTGCATTAATTAGATACCCCTTTCTTCGCGGAGAATAACACCTTACAAAAGGACAAGTGTCAACCTGAAAAGCAGACAGTAAGCTTGAGGTAACTGTGGTGCAGTGACAGAATGCTCTATGAGACACATCATTTGTGTTCATCTGGGCTTTGGGAGCCATTGCAGGTGCTGGAATTAATTAGCAGCCACCTGGGAAGAAAAAGGGGAGTGGCTGTGAGGGAAGTGAAGATTTGCTTGTGCAGCAGTTTTTGGAGATTGTCAAGACACTGAATGAGAGTTATTTTAAATGTATAATGTCTCCATGTATCAAAATGATGATTACAGTTACTGTTCAGTCACTTAGAGCTAACTAGAAAGATAATTTAGGTAAATTGATACCACATAAAGCTGGTAAAGAGAACGCCAGAGGCCAAGCAATGGCCCCCTCTTGTAGCCACTGATATGAGCTGTGAGGGAAACAGATTTGAGCCCTTTCTTAGTGTGGACATAGGGTAATAGCAAAAGTTATGGCAAACTGTTATCATAGGTATTAGCTTTTCAGAGATATGTATATAACTGGAGGTTAAGAAAAGCAATTTTCACTGGAAAGGCTCATACTGCAAGTGTTAAACGTGCTCTTATTTAATCTACTGGCTGTTATCTGAAATTGGCAGGATTTATTGCATTAACAAGAATCTCATTAGCTCTCTTGGCCATCACAATTATTGCAGGCAATAGCAACTCCGTTTATGCTGTTTTTCAACCATTGAGGGAATAATTACAACCTTGAGCATAATGCCGATGTCAAATTATGCAGACACAAATGTATACAAAAGTAGATGCGTGGTCATGAGAGTAAAATGTATTTCTTATTATTACTGGGATAGACATGTTGAATATAGAGCTGTAATAGAAGGAAAACGAATGTATAATTTTGCCTGCTTTTTACTTTATGTTTTTATCACAGGTTGCTTGAATCTCTACAACATGTTCTGTTACCTGTAGATTAGAATAAGGATTTTACTAGGAATTGTTCAGGGGTAATGTTGCAATTGAGGATACTTTTTGATTTTCTTTTTTCTTAAATAGATATGTGCAGCATATGGCAGACTAGTTACCATTTACTGTACTCAGTGGCATAGCTATCTATACAGCAGACCCTGGGGTCTGCTTTACCGTAGTCCCCAGCCCCTACTCTACCTTTAAAATAATAACCCGTGCGAGGGAGGAGCTACTCAGCAAACCTGACGGATGTAACTCTGGTGAGACAATCTGAGCTTAAAAAAGAGCTAATTAGCACTAAAAAGCTAATCTAAACACCATTCTTGGGATAAGAAACCATGGGACATGGGACCCAAAAATCCCAACAAAAAGGCATCACAGCCGGTTAACTGCATTTTTTACACCGCAACCCTCCACACACGAGTCGCAAGACGCCATCTTAGATCAGCAGCATGAATCTGTACAGGGTGAGATAGGCTTGGCATCAGCGGAAGATATAAAACGCATGCTGCTAGACCTTAAAACAACCCTACAAGCCGATCTAAAACAAATGTCCAGCAACATATGGAAAGAAATCCAAAAGCTTGGAGAGCGTATGGCACACATTGAGACCAAAATGGGAGAATATGCAGAGGCCCATAATGAACTTGCAGACCAACAGAACAAACTAGAGAAGGGTGTTGACCGTCTCACAAATAAGGTAGCGGACCTAGAGGATCGCTCCCGCAGAAACAACCTGAAACTGCGGGGCATCCCAGAATCAGTTCCTCCAGACCAGCGGTTCTCAACCTGTGGGTCGGGACCCCTTTGGGGGTCGAACCACCCTTTCACAGGGGTCACCTAAGTCCATCGGAAAACACATATTTCCGATGGTCTTAGGAATAATTTTATGGTTGGGGGTCACCACAACATGAGGAACTGTATTACAGGGTCACGGCATTAGGGAGGTTGAGAACCACTGCTCCAGACGAACTGGAGAGCTACCTAACAGAACTATTACAGGCAATTTTGCCAAACATACCTCCAATAGACTTAACGATAGATAGAATCCACCGGGTTCCAAAGCCAAGGTCAGCTCCAGAAGCAGCCTCCAGAGATGTGCTGACTAAAATTCACTTTTTTTTTTTTTTGGAAATTTAAACTTTCTACAGTTTTTAGTTAAATATTGTTTGTTTACTCACTGGGTAAAAGTCCAAAGAGAGAAAAATACATGTGACAAAAATGTTAATAACCCCAAAGGTAAAGCATACATCAAAATGCAGAGATGGTTAATGTATATTCTATAAACGCCAGGATTAAACACCCCACAAAAATGAAATCTTGCCTTAAATGAGGCTTTTAGAGCCAAAGTTGACTTGATATTTTATCAAGAAACCCATTTTAAAAAGTCTAATCACCCAAACTTTTATAACAGGAAATATCCCCACAATTATCATGCTTACTCCAAAACCAAATCAAAGGGTGTGTCTATATTAATAAGCTCCAAGATATCATTTCAAATGCACCAGATGTATGCGGATCCTATGGGCAGATATTTGATGTTGATATGCAGTATAGGTGACCAAATATACACACTGATCAACATACATGTCCCTAATGACAACCAGCTACAATACCTTACCAAAACACTCACAAATTTATTAGAACAAAAAAGAGGGAAATGTATAATAGCAGGAGATTTTAACTGCATAATGGACCCAATCCAAGACATAGCCAGAACAGTGAAAAAAATGATAACCAAACAGCAGGTAAAAGCAGTACAGAAGTTTAGAGACCTCTTTCATAAGCTAGCATTAGTAGATACATGGAGAGCAAAAAACCCAGAGATCAAGGAATTTACTTACTACTCCCCCAGACACTCCATGCACTCTAGAATAGATATGATATTTACAGACCGACAAACCACAACATCAATAACAAAAGCATGGATAGGACTCCAAAACTGGTCAGACCATGCCCCAATAGGTGTAGAATTAGGACGTGGAAGAGCTGCTACTAACATACTGGAGACTGAATGACTCCCTCCTAACACGAATCGAGGACCAAAACCTAATAAAACAAAACATAAACAAATATTTTAAAAATAATAAAACAGACGAGGTAGGACCACAATACTTATGGCTTGCACATAAAGCAACCCTGAGAGGGGAATTTATAGCTATGGCTAAAAGAAAACCCAGGGAAATGGAAAAACAACGAACCACTCTAGAACAAAAGATAAAACACTTAGAAAAGCAATTTAATGACAACCCAACTAAGCAACTAGCCCAGGATATTCAAAACACTAAGAGAGAACTAAACCAAATCTTAATAAATAAAACAGAATACCAACTAAAGCTTCTAAAACAAACATACTATACTCAAAGCATTAAAGCAGATAAATTATTAGCCTCACAACTCAGAAACAAACAGGCTCAAACCAGGATCCCCTATATTACAGAAAATAACAAAAAAATAACAGACCCCAAAAAAATAGCAGATTTCTTTGCAGCCTATTATACCTCCTTATATAATTTAACATCAAATAACACTGAACCAAAACCCACAGCAGAAAGTATCACACCGTATCTTACATCAATTAATCTTCCACAACCAACACAAAAACAAAAATAAATCCTTAACTCACCAATCACAATTGAGGAGGTTCAACAAGCAATAAAGCAACTTAAAACTGTGAAAGCTCCAGGCCCAGATGGGTACACAAATATCTATTACAAAATATTTACTAATTAATTAGACCCTCAGCTTCTACAGCTATTTACAAATATCATGGACACGGGTGAAATTGTTCCGGAATTCCTACAGGCACACATATCAACCATACCCAAACCAGGCAAACCAGCAGACGTATGTCAAAATTTTAGGCCAATAGCATTATTAAATACCGACCTAAAACTTTATTCTAAAATACCAGGTCGGATTTGTGATGGGACATCAGGCACCAGATAACACTAGAAAACTCCATACATTACTGCAAATAATAAAACAACGTAAAACACCAACGTTACTGTCATAGGCGGATTTTCCATAAGGCTAGGGGAGGCTAAGCCTCCCCAAACCTGCTTGGCACATTAAAAAAACAAAAAAAAAATCCTTACTCCGTTTCTGCACTGTGCTGGAAATTTGTTCCTTGCAAGCCCGTTTTGCTGTGCTCCGATTGGATCTTTCTTCTTGTGGATTCTCCAATCAGAGCACAGCTTTCTTGACAGACAGTAAAATTGACCAATCAGAGCACAGATGCACACAGGGATTGGGAGATTTTGCAAACTGGAAACAGAAATGAAGACTGAAAAGAAGAATCTGCAGCTGTAACTTTACCTAAGAACCAACTCTCAACTTTTGCTGCAGTTTTCATCCCACAGGTACTATACACAGGCACTATACCAAGGCACTATACACAGACACTATACCAAGGCACTATACACAGGTACTATACAGTTCTAAAGAATCACTAGCTGACATTAAATTTTTTTTTCCTGACCTGACATCTATAATAATTTATAATCTATCCCCTACCCTAACAGATGGAGGGTAAGTTAACTCTTTCCCTCTGAAAAAGCTCATTGTGTGTTTATATATTTGTTGTTGTTTTTTGCACTTACTATTTTTTTTTTGTCATTGTTTTGTTCATTTCTAGTTAGTTACAGTGGAGCCAATGTTGTGTATCAGTGCCAGTGTTATTCAGGCCCTGGCACTATATCTGCCATCAGTACCCACTGCTTCTCACTGTATATAATGTGCTGGTTTTGTAAATAAGGACTGCGTCTCACTGTATATAATGCGGAGTCAGTACCCACTGCCTTTCTTGCTATAAAACTAACATAAACACATCTAAAGGGGTGGTTCACTTTTAAGTTAACCTTTAGTATGTTATAAAATGGCCTATTCCTAGCAACTTTGCAATTGGTCTTCCTAATTAATTTTTTTGAATAATTTGCCTCTCTTCTGCCTCTATACAGATTTCAAATGGGGGCCAAAAAATATTGCTCTCTGAGGCTACAATATTATTATTATTATAATTTTGTATTACTTATTTTTCCAAGTAGGCCCCTTAACTATTCATATTCCCATCTCTTGTTTAAGCCACTACCTGGTTGTTAGGGTAAATAAGACCCTAGCAACCAGATAGCTGCTGAAATACCAAATGGAGAGCCGCTGAACAAAAAGCTAAATAACTGAAAAACCATTAAAAAAAAAAGTGAATTTGAATGCGAACTACCCCTTTAAGCTAACTGATCACAAACACAAATGTTTGCAGATCCCCTAACAGAAGTGCATGTATGAATACTTTTACATCCTAAACATTTTAGGGTAAAAAAAAGCACCCCCCCCCGCACTTTTGTACAGTATCCCTGGGAGTCAGTAGGAACAGCAAGAGGTGTTGGGTGGTTAACTTTTTATGCCAGCAGTGAATCCACTAAGTGTCACATTAGCTGTAGGTCAGTCTGTGTATGGGCCATCTTTAGCCTCCCCAAACAAAAAAGTCACCCTCCGCCTATGCAGATATCTGTGACGGGCCTTCTGCGCTCCCAGGACACGTTCTGCACTGAGGCGACTGAAAACACGCACTCGACGCAACATCAGGCCAGTGACAAGGCAATATCTATAATAAATAATAACTTTTATGTAAAGGGTTCATTGGCCAAAGTCATTCTTTTTTGGATTGCAAAGAACAAAGTTCATAGGCAAAAACTTTATTGCTGGTCTGAGTGCCTGTCTGGATGGAAAATATTTGAAGTCAGAGAACTGTACCTGGGTGTTGCACAGAACATTTAATTTATTCATTTTAAATTAATTATTAAAGGCAAAATCTATAAACTGTGCACAACACCACATTAGATTGTCTGTGGCAGGGTAGGCAAAGGCTTGGTAAGGAGAGCTGTGTTAATGACCGATGTAACTTCTACTTCTGCGCTCAAGTTTATGCACTAGGTTACTCTATGTATGTATGTATATCTTTATTTATAAAGCGCTACTTATGTACGCAGCGCTGTACAGTAGAATACATTAATACAAACAGGGGGTTATTAATATAATAATAGATAAATACAAAGTATAATAATAAATACAAATAAATACGAGATACAGTTGCAATAAGTTAAGAGTCAAAGGCATAAGAGGATGGAGGTCCCTGCCCCGTAGAGCTTACAATCTATATGGGAGGGTAACTTACAGACACAAATAGGCAAATACAGTATAAGTGCTGTAGGTCACAGTGGGTGACACTACAATATATGTGCCTATAATAGAATCATACTTATTTACAGTAAAAGCCTTGCTGCTGACAGGTGTAACATAAGTACAAATACTTAGGTGTAATATAGGTGTGTGTAAAAAACGACTTACACTCCTTTTAATAATCAAAAATAAATATTGTTGCAATATAGCCCAAGTTTTTGTTTCCGCTTTGGGACCAAACTGTAAAATATAATGCAAGTAAAAGTAATAATAATTACGTATATATTATTGGATATACATAGACATACAGACACAAAATCTGTTTAAAACATTGATGCAATCAACATTTAAAGACTGTGGAACGATGTGCTTATACAGTTAGTATACATGATATAAGAGTGGCCAGCCAGCCTTGTATGGAAAGTCTCTCATATAACCCACATAGGGCTTTATTGGGTCCAGCTGGAATAGCCATACAGGCACCTGCTTTCAGGTCAAACACTTTTCAAATCGATGTTGTGCCTATTTTTATGTTATGAATAGTGCAGCACAGTTTGCAGATTCATTCTCTCTGCTTATGTAACAGTCCCCCTACTCATACAGGTCTTGGTGCAGCCGGCTTTAACCCTGCATGTTTCCTTCACACAGTGACGACATCACCGTCATATCTAAGACAAGAGAACGAATAGATCCTCTTATACTCGGGAGGTCCCAGGAAGCCGAGTGGTAGGGAGTCCGCCCTCAGTAGGGTCAACCCCCACTGAGACGCGGGTTCAATTCCACCCTTGGCCGCTGGCTGTACCCTGTGATGTTGGACAAGTCACTTCACCCAAAGTCCGGGTTGGCTGTATAGCCTTTTTGACTTTTTCAGTGGCTACATTTACCTTTCCCCACCAATCCTCTTTTTGCATTTTGATACCAGCTATAAAATTGCCTGCCTTAATTATGGCTGATTGTCCCTGCCACAGTTAGTGGAACTGAGCTGTCTATGGCAGCTGAAAGCAACTGTCACAGGAAAAATCTGTTTCTTTCCACTGGCAATAAAAAGTCAATTGATACACATCCCTGATGCTTGTGATATAACTATGAGAGCCCACTAGATATCAGACCAATGCCAATGGCAGTAAGAGACTGAAAGCAGTTGCAGATCAGCAATAGCTGGATATCCTGAAGACAGGGGCGCTGCTGCCATAAGCCTGCAAGAAGCCACTCCTGGTAGCTTTAAATCGGATTTTTGACTCTGTACTAGCAATGTGGCCCCCTCTTTCCGTTATCTGGGAACCTGTTATCCAGAAAGCTCTGAATTACTTAAATACATTTTTAAAAATGATTTCCTTGTTCTTCAAGATAATAAAAGAGTATAGTGCTGGGCGGTATGACCAAAAATTTATATCACGGTATTTTTCAAAATTATATCGGTGTCACGGTATTTGACGGTATTTTTTTTGGTGGCCACAGAACGCTCTTAAAAATGTGCTATACTAAGCAAGATCCACATCCCAAGGCTGAATGAGTTCGAACACAGTGAATTCAAGTTTGGAGATGCAAGCTTTCAGTATAAGAATTTGTCTCCAGTGTGGGGGGGTTTCTTTAATTTAAATAAATGAATTTACACATATCCCTGTCATTTGTATATATTTACTATCAATTTTATTCAGGCATTGCAGATAAATTCTGTCTTGTTAGCAGTTTATGTGAAACCTTAGTGTATTACTGGCTATGTCTGGGCAAGGTGGAGTGATTGGATGCTGTGGGGTGAAATACAAGTAGTCAGTCACTCTTGTAGCATTGTATAGGGTGCATGGTGCAAAGTAAAAGGAAGGAAGGTGGTGGATTTGAGGGTATTTTGAGGGATTTTCAGCTTGGTGGGTTCTAAGTAGTGCTGGGCGGTATGGCTAGCGATGCGGTCCGTGCCGCTTCTGGTGCGTACTGACGTCACGTATGCACGGGGCGCAACACAAACTACACCGGTATGGGGGTATTTCAAAAATTAATATCAGTTTTTTTTAAAAAAAACGGTATTTGGTATATGGCGGTATACCGCCCAGCACTAAAAGAGTACCACGTATTTGATCCCAACTAAGATATAATGAATTCATATTGGAGTTGCATCCACTGTACCTATTTATATAGAAGGACATTTTAAGTTAACCTTTAGTATGTTATAAAATGGCCTATTCCTAGCAACTTTGCAATTGGTCTTCCTAATTAATTTTTTTGAATAATTTGCCTCTCTTCTGCCTCTATACAGATTTCAAATGGGGGCCAAAAAATATTGCTCTGTGAGGCTACAATTTTATTATTATTATAATTTTGTATTACTTATTTTTCCAAGTAGGCCCCTTAACTATTCATATTCCCATCTCTTGTTTAAACCACTACCTGGTTGTTAGGGTAAATAAGACCCTAGCAACCAGATAGCTGCTGAAATACCAAATGGAGAGCTGCTGAACAAAAAGCTAAATAACTGAAAAACCATTAAAAATAAAAGTGAATTTGAATGCGAACTACCCCTTTAAGCTAACTGATCACAAACACAAATGTTTGCAGATCCCCTAACAGAAGTGCATGTATGAATACTTTTACATCCTAAACATTTTAGGGTAAAAAAAAGCACCCCCCCCCCCGCACTTTTGTACAGTATCCCTGGGAGTCAGTAGGAACAGCAAGAGGTGTTGGGAGGTTAACTTTTTATGCCAGCAGTGAATCCACTAAGTGTCACATTAGCTGTAGGTCAGTCTGTGTATGGGCCATCTTTAGCCTCCCCAAACAAAAAAGTCACCCTCCGCCTATGGTTACTGTTATCTTTAGATGCAGAAAAGGCCTTTGACAGGATCCACTGGGTGTATGGACAGTTGGGGGGTATGGAAAAACACTATACTTTTGGCTCTCTTATAGCAAGAATAACTTAGTAAAACTTACTTTAAAGTTTCAGCTGGCTGTAGTGAATGGCGCCGCCATCTTGGAAGTGGTATGCCCACTTCCTTTTCTTCAGTATACTGCGCATGCGCAACATTCCTCCACCCCCCTGGCTGGCTGGATCGCTTCTGTTTATAGAGCATCACCATAGCAACCGGGCACTTGCTTGTCTCATAGGGGCCAGCTCACAGTGCATGCGCTGCCTCAGTCCTGGTCGTAGTGTCTGTGCAGAAGCGATGCATTATGGGAATCCTCTTTACCCAGCTCAGCGTTTTTTTTCCTGTTTGGCTTCTGATCATCTGAACGATCACAATATGGGGAAAATTAAGGGCACTATTGAGACAACTGAAGGTATGCCTGCAGCTTGATATAAACTCTTTGGTAGCCTTCTCCTTTAAGGCCAAAACCCCCAAATGTAGATTAATTTCCAGTAATATATGTATTTATTCTTGCTTCTGTGGCATATACATTTTAATTATTTATATTGATAGTGACATCACACATTCCCTGTGATATCAAGCTGACTATCATTATTTTAGGTCCAAAAACACATTTGTCTATACAATAATTTGTACAACCTCTGCTACCATGGCCTCATTCACTCTAAAAAAATTAAGCCTTAAAATGTGTCAGAATAAAACCTAAACCTGAAGTTTATTTCTCGTTAAGCTACAGTAACTGTCTCTAGGCTGCAATGGTATCTTCCAGACTTTGCCCAAGCTAAGATATATAACTGTCTCTAGGCTGCAATGGTATCTTCCAGCCTTTGCCCAGGCTGAGATATGTAACTGTATCTAGGATGCAATGGTATCTTCCAGCCTTTGCCCAGGCTGAGATATGTAATTGTCTCTAAGCTGCAATGGTATCTTCCAGCCTTTGCCCAGGCTTAGATATATAACTGTCTCTAGGATGCAATGGTATCTTCCAGCCTTTGCCCAGGCTGAGATATGTAACTGTCTCTAGGCTACAATAGTATCTTCCAGCCTTTGCCCAAGCTGAGATATATAACTGTCTCTGGTTTATTTCTCGTTAAGCTACAGTAACTGTCTCTAGGCTGCAATGGTATCTTCCAGCCTTTGCCCAAGCTAAGATATATAACTGTCTCTAGGCTGCAATGGTATCTTCCAGCCTTTGCCCAGGCTTAGATATGTAACTGTATCTAGGATGCAATGGTATCTTCCAGCCTTTGCCCAGGCTGAGATATGTAATTGTCTCTAAGCTGCAATGGTATCGTCCAGCCTTTGCCTAGGCTTAGATATATAACTGTCTCTAGGATGCAATGGTATCTTCCAGCCTTTGCCCAGGCTGAGATATGTAATTGTCTCTAAGCTGCAATGGTATCGTCCAGCCTTTGCCCAGGCTTAGATATATAACTGTCTCTAGGCTGCAATGGTATCTTCCAGCCTTTGCCCAGGCTTAGATATGTAACTGTATCTAGGATGCAATGGTATCTTCCAGCCTTTGCCCAGGCTGAGATATGTAATTGTCTCTAAGCTGCAATGGTATCGTCCAGCCTTTGCCCAGGCTTAGATATATAACTGTCTCTAGGATGCAATGGTATCTTCCAGCCTTTGCCCAGGCTGAGATATGTAATTGTCTCTAAGCTGCAATGGTATCGTCCAGCCTTTGCCCAGGCTTAGATATGTAACTGTCTCTAGGCTACAATAGTATCTTCCAGCCTTTGCCCAAGCTGAGATATATAACTGTCTCTAGGCTGCAATGGTATCTTCCAGCCTTTGCCCAGGCTGAGATATGTAATTGTCTCTGCGCTGCAATGGTATCTTCCAGCCTTTGCCCAGGCTGAGATATGTAATTGTCTCTGCGCTGCAATGGTATCTTCCAGCCTTTTCCCAGGCTTAGATATGTAACTGTCTCTGCGCTGCAATGGTATCTTCCAGCCTTTGCCCAGGCTGAGATATATAACTGTCTCTGTGCTGCAATGGTATCTTCCAGCCTTTGCCCAGGCTTAGATATATAACTGGCTCTAGGCTGCAATGGTATCTTCCAGCCTTTTCCCAGGCTGAGATATGTAACTGTATCTAGGCTGCAATAGTATCTTCCAGCATATGCCCAGGCTGAGATATGTAACTGTCTCTGCGCTGCAATGGTATCTTCCAGCCTTTGCCTAGGCTGAGATATATAACTATCTCTAGCCTGCAATGGTATCTTCCAGCCTTTGCCCAGGCTGAGATATATAACTGTCTCTAGGCTGCAATGGTATCTTCCAGCCTTTGCCCAGGCTGAGATATGTAACTGTCTCTAGGCTGCAATGGTATCTTCCAACCATTGCCCAGGCTAAGAAAGTAACTGTCTCTGCGCTGCAATGGTATCTTCCAGCCTTTGCCCATGCTAATATAAATTACTGTCTCTAGGCTGCAATGGTATCTTCCAGCCTTTACCCAATCTGAGATATATAACTGTCTCTAGGCTGTAATGGTATCTTCCAGCCTTTGCCCAGGCTGAGATATATAACTGTCTCTAGGCTGCAATGGTATCTTCCTGCTATTGCCCAAGCTGAGATATATATCTGTCTCTAGGCTGCAATGGTATCTTCCAGCCTTTGCCCAGGCATAGATTTGTAACTGTCTCTAGGCTGCAATGGTATCTTCCAGCCTTTGCCCAGGCTGAGATATATAACTGTCCCTAGGCTGCAATGGTACCTTCCAGCCTTTGCCCAGGCTTAGATATAGAATTGTCTCTAGGCTGCAATGGTATCTTCCAGCCTTTGCCCAGGCTGAGATATGTAATTGTCTCTGCGCTGCAATTGTATCTTCCAGCCTTTGCCCAGGCTGAGATATGTAATTGTCTCTAGGCTGCAATGATATCTTCCAGCCTTTGCCCAGGCTGAGATATTTAACTGTCCCTAGGCTTCAATGGTATCTTTCAGCCTTTGCCCAGGCTGAGATATAGAACTTTCTCTAGGCTGCAATGGTATCTTCCAGCCTTTGCCCAGGCTGAGATATGTAACTGTCTCTAGGCTGCAGTGGTATCTTCCAGCCTTTGCCCAGGCTGAGATATGTAACTGTCTCTAGGCTGCAATGGTATCTTCCAGCCTTTGCCCAGGCTGAGATATATAACTGTCTCTAGGCTGCAATGGTATCTTCCAGCCTTTGCCCAGGCTGAGATATGTAATTGTCTCTGCACTGCAGTGGTATCTTCCAGCCTTTGCCCAGGCTGAGATATGTAACTGTCTCTAGGCTGCAATGGTATCTTCCAGCCTTTGCCCAGGCTGAGATATATAACTGTCTCTAGGCTGCAATGGTATCTTCCAGCCTTTTAGCAGGCTGAGATATATAACTGTCTCTAGGCTGCAATGGTTTCTTCCAGCCTTTGCCCAGGCTGAGATATATAACTGTCCCTAGGCTGCAATAGTATCTTCCAGCCTTTGCCCAGGCTGAGATATGTAATTGTCTCTGCACTGCAATGGTATCTTCCAGCCATTGCCCAGGCTGAGATATATAACTGTCTCTAGGCTTCAATGGTATCTTCCAGCCTTTTCCCAGGCTGAGATATTTAACTGTCCCTAGGCTGCAATGGTATCTTCCAGCCTTTGCCCAGGCTGAGATATAGAACTTTCTCTAGGCTTCAATGGTATCTTCCAGCCTTTGCCCAGGCTGCGATATATAACTGTCTCTAGGCTGCAATGGTATCTTAAATGATGAATTTGTGCTCGCTAAAGTTAAGGTTAATATTAGTGTTATTTATGACTCAAAGGTTCATAAGGTTCAAGGTATAAAACCGTACCAAATATAAAGTAGAGACCCGGGTGTCTATACCCCGGGTCTGTCACTCAAGTAGTGAAAGGGTCAAAAAAGCGATATGGAGAAGCTCACCGTAGTCCCGTAGTGGTCCGGGTGCTCAGGGCCCCGAACCCGTAGCTAAGGCAAAATATCCAAAACGTTGAAGGGTAAATCCAAGCACACCGGACAACAGGAAGCTCTCTTAAAACTTAGTCTTTATTCATCCATTTAAAAAACAAACCACGCCTAACGCGTTTCGTGGCACGAAACGCGTTAGGCGTGGTTTGTTTTTTAAATGGATGAATAAAGACTAAGTTTTAAGAGAGCTTCCTGTTGTCCGGTGTGCTTGGATTTACCCTTCAACGTTTTGCAATGGTATCTTCCAGCCTCTGCCCAGGCTGAGATATATAACTGTCTCTACGCTGCAATGGTATCTTCCAGCCTTTGCCCAGGCTGAGATACTGTATTTATAAGGTATTCAAAGAAACTAGTGTTTTACAGGAATCCAGAAAATAGAACAGTTTTCGTAAATCTAATTTAAAGGATAAGCTTACTGCCCTCAGGACAAAATCACCTTTGTAATCTCTTCCATGTTGTCTATGTATTTCTCTCTTTCATTGATGGAGTGCTAACTGAACAAATATTGACATTCCTGAAACAAAGTAGCTTTATGCAGCACGTAGTTAGCCAGAAAAATACTGTAACCTAATACTGTAACCAACAACATGAGGGGTTATTTACGACTTGCTGGGCCGCAGGCCTTGACTGGCAATCTGTTGGTTATGGCAAATGCCAGAGGGGCTGCTGTAGGATGCCATTGACAGCTACTATATAGTGGGCTGTTGGGTTCTCTGTGTATTTGAAATGCCAGGGCCTATTTTAAATCCCAGTTCAGACCTGCTGGGCAGGGTGCAAAGTGTGAAAAACACAGCAATCCACTATGTTTTTTTGTGTAATTTGGTTCATGTCCTGCAGGGAGAACAGTTGTTGTAGGTCTCTGGTCCCATTTTGTAGGGGAGAAAAACTGCTTCCTCCCTGTACAGAGCCCTGTATTGCGCAGGCCGTCACCAAGCTCTGTACTTAGCCCATGGGAGCCAGTAGCGCAGTGCTAAACTACATTGGTACATCTCGCCCTGGCTTATTCCTGATGGTATTGGTGGCCAGCAGAGTTATTCAAATGGAACACAGTGCAATATTTGCAACTCACGCGGTGTGGCGAGGGATTTAAGAGCAATTATTACTAAATTGGTGCTAAATTACTTTAGAATATCGCACCTTTTCCCCAGATTTCTCTACCAAAAAGCAAAGGCAATAGAGGCAATGGGAAGGTCAGAAACCGTGAAAATCTAAAAATCTGTAGTCTATTTGATTTTTTAATTGTTTAATTGCTTTAGGTTTAACCCTTATGATTTATTTCACTCAGTGATGGGGTGCTTACCAGTGTCAGATGCTAAGCAGCCCACAAAGTACTAGTAACTGTAGCACTCAGAACAGTTAGTAGCTAGCTTAATTAGTAGATTAACAAGATAGTTTATTGGCTCCAAAAATACATAACTTTTTTGACTTCAGCGTAGGTCTTAAATGAATTCACTCACTATATAAAGTTTCTTCTCCAATACCTTTATCTCTGTACACTTATGATGATATATAGGGCAATAATCCTTTATAAGCCACAGGATCAGTGCACAATTTATTTTACTGGAGGAAATGGTATATAATTTTTATTGTTGGAATGCTTAAAATATCACTTCTTGAAATATTCATTTGCATATTTTAAGCATGCTTCAATGTTTTGGTGTTCTGCTCTCATATGATGTGAAGCTCTTGGCAATAAAATGCCTTTTTAATTTAAGGGCAATTAACTCTGCATTAGAAATCCCTTCAGTGCCAAAATACCTCAGTCTTTTGTGTAGTCTCCTTGCACTCAACAATGAAATATTTTAATAGAGTCAATACTTTAATAAAAAACAAAGTATATGAAGGCAAATATTTATTATGCTTTTCGTGATGTGTGGTTTATTTAACTAGGAACTGACATCTGATTTTACTAAAACAACAACACTAAACACTAAACCACTGGATCAGCTTTGGCTCACTACATAACCAAAAAATACTAATGGGCAGGCAGGGAAAATCAAGTAGAAAACAGAGAACTATAGGAGGGAAAACAGACATCTTTACATATAAATAGAGTTCCAATATAGGAAGCACACCACATACAAAGTTACAACTGCCCGGGTGCTTATGCAAAAAAATACAAATAAAGGAGCAATAAAGGCCAGCACTCACGGGACTTTGTAAAATAAAAAATAAATGATATACAAAAAAAGTATCACTGCATGGTTTTTATTTATCCAAAGTTTCAGTTCACAACAGGTGAACCCTGATGAAAGTTCCTGTTGTGAACTGAAACGTCAGATAAATAAAAACCATGCAGTGATACTTTTTTTTTACATATAAATAAATATAATAGAATAAATCAATAAATATAATGGAAAATTAAAAAATATTCTTGAAATTTGACAACTGGCCTATATAAAGACACCATGAAAAACAGGGAAAAAGAGTGAATATTCTTTCCCCATTTGAGTATTACCCATCCCAAAACTTGAACACAGCTTGCACTGGTCCTTCTTTAGTTTACCCCTTGTCTTCTCTTTTCTCTAGATTACAGGGACCTTCGATAACTACTAGCAAACTGTCACAAATTCTACTTTGCTGTTCAGTTCATATCTGGGAAAAAAATCACCACCTGCTTAATTCCTCCATTCATCTGTCAGTCCTTAGATTACTGCTGAACTGAATCACTTTTCCTGTACAACTAGTTCCCTCTCTCTTCTTCTATGAAAAACTGCACTCCTCATTGCAGCAGCAGCAGGAAGGTCATCCTCAGGTTTAGGAAATGTAAACACATAATGCTAAGGAATGTAAAATTGCTCAGAGTTTTCTCGTAAGAACTTTCACAATGTACATTATTTATTTATCTTTCTAAATTTCAAGATATTAACAATTTTTACAGTTAATGTAATGAAATTGTCTAGTTCTGCCTTTGAAAAATAACAAAATAGATAGAAAGCAAAAAATATATTTTCATGTAAAACACCCCCTCTTTACTATTTATTTTGAACTTGTTATTGTTATAAAAGGATTATTCATGGTTTTCAATCTTTAAAGGAGAATGCAAGTCAAAATTTAAAAAGCATACTGCCCAATAGTCCTCCTATTGTTTAGTAAAAACGCCACACTTTTGGCTCACCTAATCAAATATTTACTCAGTCACACTTACTTCACATTTTCTAGAACAGGCAGCCACCTCTAAAAAGGTATTCTCCCTTCCTTTCCCTCCTTGCTTCATACTGCACATGTGTTTCATTCCCTACTCCCCTCCCCTCTGCCAGATCCGCTTCTGATTGGCTGGTGGGCATGTGTAGCTCAGAACAGGAGATAGGATCAAGTTACACACATGCTCAGAGAATAGGAAGGCTGCCGCTGGCAGCCTACAGGAAGGACAAAGAGATTTCAGTGATGTCACTGTAGTCTTCACACTGCTGTAGGCTGCCAGCACCATATCTCAGAGAGGCAAGCAGGGATCTGGGAATTTAGATATGCAGTAAGTACTTAAAAAGAATGCCTTTAGACTAACTTTTAATTTATATTAACCTTTCCTTGTCCTTTAATATGCACATCACTGCTGATTACTGAAGACACATTCATGGAGTAATTTTCTATACTAGCTTCATATCGAATTTGTATTTAATATTCATAGGAGACACAATGCTTGTTTTGCCAGAGGCACTCTCCACCATACAATTCAGCAGAAGAGTGCAATCTACCAATAGCCAATAAGGTTGGTGGTGTATTTTTGATATCTGTGGAGAATACTACAGATTTAGATCTAGTTAAATAAACACTGAAATGAGGGGAAAAAAATATTTTATTGTTATAGAAATTCACTTTTGCAGTTTATTTTATGTATAACAGCAATCTTTTTACTCAGCATACACGTTCCTCCCATACAGATTTCTGTTATGCTTGAACTCTCCATGTTAATGTTAATAAAATGATAAAATATCATTGATTTCTGTTATAACTAGTGTAACAATATTTTGACTATGATATGGAATATACCCAGGCTAGTAGATAATGTAGAGCATGTGTTACATGCGACCCCCTTTCCCAGGATGGGCCTCCGCTATGTGGGAGAAAGCTGTATTGGAGCTGCGGGTGTAGTTGAACTAAAACTTCCTGAGGCTGTGTAGTGCAGATGGTATAAATGGACGCCAGAGAGGTTCTTATGGTGAACTATAATACAGATTTATTGGTCCAAGACACAAATGTTATGCAGGGTTATCATACTCACAGACAGGCAGATGGAGATGGTACAATAAGAAAATGCTCTTTTGCAGAAGAGAGGGTATGCACCGTTTTATCCCACCTCTTGGTGGTCTGGGCAGGGTAACACACCTTTCAATCAGTACCCCTTGGGAAGTAGTCCAAGTAGTAGGAACTCCTTCAGGTTGATAACCTCTAGCGGATAAGTCCTCCGGGTGAGTAGGGATCAGGGGTTATCCTGCCTGTCACTATCTCTACTCCTTGGCCCTGCACTGAGGCAACATTGCCGGATAGGAGAAATACTCCTGGTTCTAATTACTCCTTTGGTGGGGCTAATGGCTGCCCTTTCTAGCTAGAGCTAACTACCCCCACTTTCCTAGAAAGTGCTACTAACCAATCTGACTGTGTTGCTAATTCCTCATTCACGGGGCTTCTGGGGCCTACTGTCTGCTCCCAGGCTCAGATGGAGCTCTGCTTGGAAGACAGCATGCAGCCAAAAGAGGAAGTCACACCCTCCTGCCAGACACTATACCAGTCTGCAGGGGGCGTGTACAACCTGACTAACCTATAAGGGATACAGTTATATAACTGAACCTGAGCATAAGGGCTTTGCCCAATAATAGCAAATATGTGAAGAGGTAGGGTATAAAGCTATAGGGAGCTTAACCCTATGGGTCCCTACACTAGCTTCTTGTTATGTGCTTAAAAAATCCTAATGCAGACCCAAAGCCATTGGTATTTTAATTGCAGCTGTTCTTTAGCCTGAGTAACAACTAAAAAAAAACATTTACCATTTTGATAAATAGAAAAGCCTGCTTTATAGCACTATTTCCACTAAGAACACATTACTAGGAGTATTTTATGACCTTTAAATCAGTGTGAAATGTGCCCGTTATTGCACATTGTCTTTCCCTGTTGTATTGCTGCGGGTCTCTGTACTCTATTTTAAGTGCTGTCTGCATTCAGTATTTCTCTATTATACAGGCCTCCTCTGACATGCTCTTTAGGCGAGGGAATGCTGCATCTATAGCTGCTGTGAGAACTCTGGAGCAATTTGCTTGAGGTGACCGAAGCTCTAGCACTCACCAGTGTCAGTAAGAGCAACTTTGGAGCAATGACTGCATCAATTTTTGCATAATTGAGCCCAGGTATGGGACCTGTTATCATAGGCGGATTTTTTAACAAGGCTAAGGGAGGCCAAGCCTCCCCAAACCTGCTTAGCACATTGAAAAAAAACCTCTCTCTATACTTGACTTTCTCTGTGCTGCTACTTTAACATCTGAGTAGGTCTGTGCATTGCTGCAAGCTCCGGTTCTCTTGTAATCAGCTGCACTCTGATTGGATCTTTCTTCTTGTGGCTTCTCCAATCAGAGTGCAGCTTTCTTGACAGATGGCAAAATTGACCAATCAAGCCACAGGTGTAGGCAGGACTGGAGAGAGGAAGGCACTACAGAAAGGAAGACTGAAATGAAGGTTCTGCAGGCTGTAGAACCTCACTGGCTCTGTACATTTGCTGCAGATTTCATCCCACTCTCACAGGTACTATACAATATATGTTCTAAAGGCTGAATCACTAGCTGAAATTGAATCATTTTTTGTAACCTGGATCTGTAATATACTATTGACCCTTTCTCTAGTCCTAAATTAATTCTTCCCCCTTCAAAAAGCTAATTGTTCTTTTAGATTTCTTTCCTACTTGTTTTTGCACTATTTTTTAATTTTTATTTCTGTTTTGTTAGTTAGTTACAGTGGCACCCTTATAGGTGCATGGCTAGGAAACACACTATAACATTGGCACTGAACAGGGCTTGCCTGAATATCTGAATAAAAAAAGCACTCCCACTGGCACTTTTGCACAGTATCCCTGGAAGTTAGTGGGAACCACAAGAGGTAGTTAGGAGGTTCATTTTTACGCCAGCAGCGAATCCGCTAAGTCTCACATTAGCTTTAAGTCAGTCTATGTATGGGCCCATCTTTAGCATCTCCAAACAAAAAAGTCACCCTCCACCTATGCCTGTTATCAGGGGCGAGCCGACTGGGCGCCCTAGGCAACCCGGTTGGCTACCTCGCCCTACACCTACATCGTGCAACCCCCCCCCCTTCCGGCGCCGTGTGCGATGCAAAGCGGCGCGACCCTAAACTGATCGCGTACTAGGGGTAAGCAGGAGAGGCTGCTGCCTGGCACCCCCCAATCGTTGCGCCCTAGGTAGCTGCCTCTTCTGCCTACCCCTAGTTCCGGCCCTGCCTTTTATCCAGAATGCTTGGGTCCTGGTGTTTTCTGGGTAAGGTGTCTTTCCGTAATTTAGATGTTCAAATCTTAAGTCTACAAAATCATTTAAACATTAAATAAACCCAAAAGGAGTGTTTTGCCTCCAATAAGGATTAATTATATCTGGGATCTAGCACAGGTATGGGATCCCTTATCCGGAAACCCAGAAAGTTATCCAGAAAGTTTCCAATTACGGGAAGGCCATCTCCCATAGACTCCATTATAAGCAAATAATTCTAATTTTTAAAAATGATTCCCTTTTTCTCTGTAATAATAAAACAGGACCTTGTACTTGATCCCAACTAAGATAAAATTAATCCTTATTGGAAAAAAAATAATCCTATTGGGTTTATTTGATATTAAAATGTTTTTTTAGCAGACTTAAGTTATGGAGATCCAAATTACTGCAAGATCCCTTATCCAGAAAATCCCAGGTCCCGAGCATTCTGGATAACAGGTCCCATACCTGTACCATTGCTGTTTTATTATTACAGAAAAGAAATGAAAATGTGAATTTATTTGATTAAAATGGAGTCTATGGGAGAACTTTCTGGATATCAGGTTTACAGATAATGAATCCCATTCCTGTACTACTACTGTTCCTTGTAAAAGTAACATCGATAGTTATGGCCAATAGATATTGATACTTTTGGGGGTGATCAATTGACTGTGATTTTTACTGGCCATTAACAATAGTTACTGCTCTAAATTATTTTAACACTTTAGGATTTTAAGGGGAACTATCATAAAAATGAAAATTTAATGAGCTTCAGGTCATGGAAATAAAAAACTTTCTAAATACAATCAGTTAGAAGTTCTATACTGTAAAAATCAAGCTTTTGTTTAGTCAGATTTCAGTGTGCAGTTTGGGGCCTCCCTTTGTTTAGACAATGTATACATACCTCCCAACATTTGAAAAATGAAAATTTTTGACCACGCCCCCTTTTGTGGCCACGCCCCAATTGCCACCAGTAGAACAAAATATGAGTCGATCCTGGTATCTCCCGGTTGTGTGAGATGTGGGGAGGAGGATTGTGGAGACTGTGGGATGATCTTCACACCAAGGCCTCCTGACTCATTTATGGTGTATAACATATGAGAGAGAAGGATTTGAACCGCTTGATTCAGGCTCAACTGGCTCTGGGTGGAGAAGGGCTCAAGGTGAGGTTGGGTCCCCGGTTTGTACTGGGTACTTTATTCCACATTTGTTGTAGCTGGGGCTTAGTTGGTGAATTTCTACAGAATGTATGTTTGGCCTTGCTGTGCCACAATCAATTTAAAAGGGTATCCCCATCTGTAGGGAATTTTATGTTCCTGCAGTTGTAATGTAACTGGTCGTAGTTCTCTCATTTAGCCAGTGTGACTGGAGAGAGGTCATTATAGATTTGTACCTTATGTCCTTGGAATTCAATGGCTTTGGCTGCTCGGGTGGCAGCCAGTACTGCCTCTTTGCTTTCATAATAATGAAACCTAACCACTATGTCTCATGGAGGTTTGGAGGTAGGAGGTCTTGGGCCTAATGACCTGTGGGCTCTGTCCAGTTTCCAAACATCAGCCGCCATGTTGGGGCAGAGTGTATTACACAACGCTTGTATATATTCCCTTAGTTCGGTAGCCCCTACATCCTCGGGGACTCCCCTTATGCGCAAATTTTATCTCCTAGATCTGTTTTCCAGATCTTCGCAGTAGTTTTTTAGTTGTAATATTTAATCTCTGAGGATAGTATTTTCTTCCTCCAGGTACACTATGCGTTGCGCTAAGTCGTCTGCATAAGTCTCTAATTTGTCTATGCACTCCTCAAGTTCAGATAAGTCCCTTTGTATTTCTCTAATGGCATTTGAGACAGACTCTATAATGGTTGTAGTGAGATCTGCGCTGAGCTGCAGTAGCTGAGCGTAAAATTTGTGCTGTAACTGGCTGGCTCTCCTCATCCCCCATATCAGTGTTCGTGGTCGACTGACCTGATTGTTCTTGTGTCCCGGAGGGGCTGCTGTTAGCGGATGACGTGGGGGAAAAGTTGAGCGCTTGGGTGTTCCGTGCCTCGCGGTCGCGTTCGGCGCCATCTTGGGTTCCGGCCAGTGTTTCTTGCGACAGGGTTCTCTGAAGGTAGGGAGACATTGTAGCGTAATGCTCCGGACGTTTTTCCGGCCCATTTTATGTGTCTCTCCTCCTTTGCTGTGTGCCTGAGCTTATGGGATCCAAGGATCTCTAATGGTTGAGCTAATTTTCAGGCTTTTTGGGTATGCGGAATCGGAGCTCTCAGTAGCTCTCAGTAAGTGTGTGTGCTCAGTTTCATTGCCTGGCCACGCCCCCTCTCCGAACTCACATTTTGATAAATCTGTGTTACCTGTTGAAAAAAGGGGATCTAAAGTAAAAAAACAAGATTCCTTTTTCAGACTCTGAGATTTTTTTTAATGGAAGTATATTGTAGATAGGTTTATTTTTAAGTAAGGAGCCTGAAAAGGAAATTTATTTTTTTACCTTAGAGAGATGTGGGAAGACTCTGGTGAAATATCCCTATACAACATGCTGCCTTCCTGGCCTAGTGGTAAGGCAAGAGAGGTCCTGAGTCCAAAACCAACCAACAATGCACAGTTAATACAAAGCCTGATGTCCAGTGGGTATAGTCTGCTGTTCTGACTATTCTGCTAAAGTCCTTCCAGTGTTAGGTTGATTCAAAGAATAGATTACACATAGTAGATAAAAAGTGGTGTATATATATCCATTAATATACATAAATATCGTATCTGTACACAGCATGACTAATTATCATCTCAACTGCCCAGTTTAGCAAATTCTGTTCTTGTATTAGTGAACATATGATCAAAATAATAATCATCCCTGCTGCTCAGCTAAGAATAAATGTATGTTAGATAAGTCACTCAGATGTGATTTAGGTATTCGTACAGCAGTCTAATACAAAAGAAAAGACAGAAAAACGAAAGTAGCTACAAAATGTTATGTACTTATTTAGCTGGTTAGAAACCCTGGTTTTGTTTAGGCACTTACAGTGACCCTGGATACAGGACGGCACTAGATGCATTATATAAGGCAATACAAAACTACTGTACATATTAGCTAAATAACTAAAAAATGGAACTTGGAAAACAGAACTTAGACATTACCATAGATGGCTTACATCACTAGTGAAATACTTAAATACATTAAATACTACCACTTTTTCGGTTTTAGGGTAGCAATAGCACTGGCATATTCCTATTCTTACATAGGGATGGAAACCAAGGGTGGAAGCCTAGCTTATGTACACCCTATACTAACAAGACCAAATAGTCTTAGAGAAAGACATAAAAAACATTATTTTATATGTTTTTACTGTTGAGTGTATTGTTATAAAACACATTTTAATATATGTTACAACAGAAGCTTTCTACTGTCCAATTACTAAATGTCCTTTTAGCAAATAAAATGGTTGAATTTTCTAACAATCAGGGAAAGACATTTTTAAACTATGTTCCTACCTAACACCTATTCTTTTCTACAAAATCTTGAACTACTCCCATATGGTTCAGCAGCACATCTTGTTTCACCTGTCCCATAGTGCCCATGGACCATAATATTGACCATCTGTGGTGGCCTTCTGTTGCTATGGTTTTGGTTGTCCTACAAATAGCCATTTTCTATAGAAGTATTGAGTAGTTTGCATTTCAGAAAAAAAATATACTTGTATGACATGGCAATAAAAAGTTATTTTCCTCCAAGAACTTTCTGCCATTAGTAATTATAACATGTCTTGGTAACCTTAATCCACTTCAGACATCAGCATTGCAGACTACTGGAGATTCATCACCTTGCATATTTCTTGCTAAAAGCATCTTTATGCCCTTGTTAACATTCACCACCAGGATGTGACAAAGTCTATAATGTGCAGATTATAATTTCTGCTACAACTGTGTGGGTACTGTAAGGAATTTTATGTCCAGTGGGAACTGAACTAAAGCACTGGGGAATAAAAAGAAAACCAGACAACACGAAACAGCTAAATTGTTATAGTAGCTTTTGTTAAAATGTATTATAGCTGAGAAACAAAGGTTTTAAAGAAGCAAAGTTAAGCGTCATGGTGAGGCAGAATAGGATCAGAACGCACAGTACTTTACATTCTGCATTCCCTGTCAAAAACAATTTGTATCAAGTAAAGCACCCACAGGTACAAAACAAACTGTATGAGTGTAATGTAACCAATGGATTTTTATGAATGTATTATAGTACTTCTCTATAATATCCTCATGTTATGTTTAAATTACAGTACAGTTTATCCTACTTGGCCTTGAAGAACTGTTTTATAGCATTGCGTCTGAATGTGTTGCCAAAGCCTAAGAATGATTAGTTAAACATTTGTACAATCTGGGAACCATACCACACTTTATCATATTTTATAAATAGACCTCTCATATATTTACTGCCAGTGATAGAAGCTAAGTAAATTATATTTTGTTCTGTTTTTTTAGAACTGTACACTCATATACCACTATGATTATGAAGAAGACATAGTGGTCTGGTTGTGTTTAATTCGCTGCTGTAGTCCCACAGCTAATATACTGTATAACAATGCAGATCTCGCCCATTGCTTTAAAAGAACCAATCACATGATGCTAAGGGATAAACATTAGTACATCACAGGCAAGTAAAACTCTGTTACGTTCATTTCTACCAAGGGCCACAGAGTAGAGCTGGCCAAGCATGTTCGACTAATGGTACATGCAGGGTGACCATCTGACAGAATACTATGGATATGGTATCAGGTTGGTGTGAAAATGTTCCCTCTCTAAAATAACCATCAATTAAAATGTCATATATCATGAAATAACAGCACATAAAATATTGCTCTTCTGTTTTTGGGAAATACAACTTCCAGCAATCTTATTTAGCCACAACTTTCTAATCCATGATCTATACATTCTAAGAATAAAAAGAATTGCACCAATAAAATGCATCACATTTGACAAATACAAGTCCAACTTCACTGAGCCCAAGTGCCCCACTGTACCTTTCTCCTCTGTCGTTGAGGGTCCAGGGTTCCCATTCTCAAGATACAGGGTGTCTTACTAACCTATAGACTACACACACTATTTATACCCTCATAATGTATACACAAGAATTGAGCATGTCAATTCCTATGGATTTCTCTATATTATTAGCAAAATTCTCCTTGTCCAAAATGTAAATTTCATACTGGTCAGACCATTCCCTTTGTTTAGTTGTCTTTGTTGTCTCCTCACCTAGATAAAAACTATGACTAGTTAATCAAAATCTCACAAATAAAAGGTATTGGAGGTGCACAAGGTTTTTTTAATTAAACTGAAAGTATATTACAAAAAACCTCTCAATGATACATTGCTGAATTACAAACTCATTTGGCAAATCTAACCAATTTAGATGATAGGAAATTAACCCCTGACATCCCTACCCAACTGATTAAAATCAAGACCTAAACAAATGTCTACCATGAAAGCTAAGAGACTATCTTTGGTGTACTTATTTGTTGTTGTCTTGCTAAAGGTCCTATTTGCATTGAAGTAAACCAGGCACCATGTTATATAAAAATTAAAATGAAATTCAACATAGCTACCAATAGTTGATGAAATTCATTCTAGCAAGCAAATCTTGATGAGTAACACAATCAGAATCCTACAAGAATACACAAACCTCAATGATAAGGTACACCAGATCACCTTAACTAACACCTAGCTTCACCCTTCTCCTTTGAGTGTCAAAAGAACAAAGGAGAAGAGAGATATTTCATCACAGCAATCATTCCAAATGAATTAATCCCCAAGGCCTGATAACTTTACTGCTTTGTATTATAAGAAGTATGCTACATACTAAAATCTTCCCTGCTTTGAGTCAAACCCTGAGGCCCTTGTTTATTGCAAGCCCAACTGACAATAATCACTAAGCCCGGAAAGGACATAAACTACAGACCAATATTTATAATAAAATACATGTCTAACTAACTTGGTAAATTTAAATCATGTCAGATTTGTCCTCAGGATACAGGCTGCAGACAACATTGATAATCCACCAATTGCTAAAAAATCAAAACTCCTTGAATGCTACTATGAATTGACCATGCAACTACATGGTGCCAACTAGGTTACATAAGATAAATCCACTCTATAGTCTACACTGTTTCGGGGGCTGGGGAGGAGAGCTAGGTCTGGACTGAAACTCAAAACTGAGGAGCGGGAACAGTCCTGTATATTTGGTAGCTCTAAGTAGAGTAGGCAAACCAATGGTCCAGTCATCAAAACGAAGAAAGCACCGAGCAATCCGGACACCGAAGCTTTGCTAAAACCAAATCTTTATTCGTCCATTTAAAAGCAAGACGCCTAACGCGTGTTTATGAATTAATGTTCATTTCATGAATTACTTGTTCATAATTGATATGTACTTATGAATTATATGTTTATAATTGCTATGTATCTATTTATATTTGTATTTTGTATATGAAGCTTTGCTCCTTGTATATATCTTTGTGTGTATCATTGTTCTGGATCTTTTCTCCATTGCTGTTTTAACGATTTAGGTGGGTGTGTGTTTACTTCACCCTGTATGTCAATCACCTTTTGAACACTATTTAAACTTCCTTGTTATTATGTGGACAAGCCTATAATTAAGTGCGCATGCGCATGAAACGTGTTAGGCGTCTTGCTTTTAAATGGACGAATAAAGATTTGGTTTTAGCAAAGCTTCGGTGTCCGGATTGCTCGGTGCTTTCTTCGTTTTGATTACAGTTTCTTCCCCTCAGCTACGGGTTTGGGCCCTGGGCACCCGGACCACTTCAGGACTCGGGTGAGCTTTCTTGATTTTGATCTCAACTTGTTTTCAATATCTCTTGGGCTTCTGGAATTACTAGGCGCTGTGTCAGGTTCAGGGTTTGTACACCCGGACCGTATCGATTTACCTGGTGAGGTTATTACCTTTAGCAGTAGCCCTTAAATGTTCTAGACACTAGTATAACTTACGGGATTACCTCAAGCAAACAATGGTCCAGTATATAATATTCTATGAGGAAAAATATAAAATCTAAATTAGAACCTAGTTGAAACTACCTAACAAAAAAAATTACTACCATGGTCACAAACTATTTAGAGAAATTTAACAAAATATGGGAGCAATGGATGTCTCATATTTCCCCAGGTGGTTTGTACAAGGCTATATTTGCTGTGTAGTGGATGACATCAGAAATAGGTATCATGGGAAAACTTTGCCCTCTTTTTAACTCAATTTGTTACCATCTGATTCTTGCTGGCCCTCTTGAATCTCCTCTGTACCTTTTATGCAATTAAGACATGTATGGAATAACCCATAAATTATCAATTATCAGGTTTTTACTACAAGGTTTGCACTAAGCTTTTTCAATAATTGTGTCATATGTGTAAGTTTATTTTATTGCATTCTTTTGCTCTGTCTTCCAAATATTAAGTTATGAAAATCCAGTTCAAAATCATGTGAAAGATACAGGACTGAAATGCAGCCATTATGTCAGATGTTCTTGTTTTGGCACAAACTAAAGTTTCCAACAGGTTGATATATGTCCTACATTAGCTGGACTTATATGGGAACGACAGCATTTTGACATTTGTTATGATGGAAAATATGAGTTCCACATAAGAAACATTTTTATGCAGAGAAATATTTAGAAATGCAATAAGCATTAAGCTAGTACATTATCAGGTCACTTTAAACTCTGTAAAGCATGTCAAAGTTGAATTTGTAATGACTTGACTATTGATAAGAAGGTAAAAAATCTTTGCCTCTCAAACTGCAATTTCATTCTGAAAGGGCTTGAGTCCCACAGCATCACTTTACTAAGTGGTACATCATACAGGACATCATGTTCTACCTTCTGCAGAGGTTAGCCTGCAAAACATCCCTTTCCAGAACTTCTAGAAAAGCAATTTCTAGAAGATTTTAACGTACATAACAGGTTTGATGAATTTACATCCTAAATAATGTTAGAATAATGAAAACTCGGTAGTAGAATGTCACAATATATAAATTGCTGCAGATAACATTATGGATGTTATATCAAATTACATTGCTTGATCCTTGTGTCATGCTACAATAATATAGACAGAAGGTCCTAAACATTTTATCTATATGGTAAAGGTTCAACTGATTTTTAAAATGTGTATTCTGATAGCTGACATTTGTGTAGCATATGCAATATAACAACTACAAAAGGATACATTCACGAGTTTTTTTAAAGCATGAATCGTATTGTAGAAGAACATAACCTTGCATGCTGTCTCTCTATAATTAAATAGTGTCATGGGAAAATGCTTTATGTAGCAACCCTAACACGGCTACATCTATGCAGAGTCTTACACAAAGTCCCTGCAGCACAGAAGGAGTCATAATTCACACAGGAATGAACTATAAAATTATGGCAGAAAGCTGTTTCCAAGCTGATTCTGATTTATACACAGTATAGTGGAGCATGAGATAAAAAAAAAAAACTGGTTGAAGGAAAAAATTACAAATCATCAAAAGATAGTAAATCGAAAGGAAATATTTTCCTTTAATCCCCTGGCTGAACTCTTGACTATGTATAGTTTCATTGCTATAACAGTCATAAAAATCACCTAACCACAGACATCATGTATGCTTTTTACTAATAGTTTACACATGAGCCCTGGCCAGCCTGGCAAAGAATAAAGTCTAGGGGGCACATTTACTAATCCTCGAATCCGAATCCCGAATAGGAAAAAAACGTAAATTTTGTGATTTTTTTCGTCGCCGTCGCGATTGTTTCGGATTTGTCGCGACTTTTTCTGTGCCATCGCGACTTGATCGTATTTTGCACGATTATTTCCTAGTTGACGAAAAAGTCGCGGAAAATATACGATACAGTCGTAGCGGCGACTAAAAAGTTGTGCAAGATATGAAACAGTCGCGACGGCGACAAAAAAATCGCAAAAATATCGACCATTACGAAAAAAATGCATTCGGACGCTTTTGGACATTCGTGGATTAGTAAATGTGCCCCTAGGTGTCACGCCTAACCCCCTTCTAATTTATTCCCTTACCCAACTGGGTGAATTTGGGTTAGGTCATTTGTTAAATCTTGCTCCATAACCTTCTGCACAAAAGATGGGGGAAGTAGCAGTCAATGACATTAACATTGGATCTAGCCATGATGAAAGCAAATACTAGGGTGGACTTGGCCCTTCCTTTTAAGTGTGACTACAGTGATTAGAAAACGCAAAGAAGTAGTTACTTCTACCAGTGTATGGAAGCAGATTGCTAATATCCAGTTCTTAAAGGAGAAGAAAAGGTAAAAAATTAGTAGGCTTTATCAGAAAGGGCTATGTAAATACAGTCATAAGCACCCACAGAAACACTGCACTTTAGTGCAGTCCTCTATCAAAATAAACACAGGATTTCTTGTCTATTTTTTTGGGAACATGCTCTTGAGTATCAGACTTCCTCTTTTTTAGGGCACCTTCAGGTTTGGGGCATGAGTCTGCTCAGTTCTCTCCGCTCTCCCTCTCCCTTCTCCTGCCCCCCCTCCCATAAGAATGCATAAGAACTCATTCACCCCTCCCTTAGGAATGTGTGATCTGAGCTTCCAATGGCTATAACTGCAGCAGGAAGCTACCAAGACCAAAACTAAAATGGTAGCTGCTATCAGAGGGAGCTTCTAGGGCTCTTTACTCAGGTACAGTAAAGCTTTCTGCTGAATAAATATAGCGTTCTAGGTGGCACTAATGTGGCAAATCTATTGGCATTAAAATGCCAAAATGACTTTCCTTCTCCTTTAAAAATAGACCCTTATGTGTCTTTTTCTGTTGTGTTTAGCTCTTATTGAGGTCCAGGGTTATGGTTTAATGGAAAACTTGAACACAAAGATTTCTGTCACCAAGACAACAGATTCTTTATTCTGCTGGGACTTGGGTGTTTACGTTTGACATATTGCAGTACTGAATTAGGTGGAATTATTGGTCAAAGTAAGAAGCAATTGGGTTTGGACATCCATTTTCTCTTTCAATTTCAGAAGAATCAAGAAAATCCATATGTCTTCAATTGCATTTGACTTTAGATGTATGGGCTGTTGTCCTATTACAGGGAAACTTCAGTTTTACATGATTTTATGTTTTTCTTTCTTTTACACAGTTTTTTGTGGTCCCATGTATAATGTATGATACGTTTCCCTGATTTTACATGTTCCTGGATTTTACATCATTTTTTTTCTGGTCTGATTAGATGGATGAAACTGCAATGCGCTTGTAATTATTATTATGCTTATGATTCACAAGGGAAGTTGTACCTGACACAGATGCAACCAAGGCATGAAAATTGATACAGTCACTGCAAATTTGATGCAAATTGGAAACAAGAGCACTGAAAACTTAGTTGGTACCACTTACAGGACTTTATGCCAGTATTCCCCAACCAGTGGCTCGTGAGCAACATGTTGCTCACCAACCCCTTGGATGTTGCTCCCAGAAGCCTCAAAGCAACTCCTCTTTGTTGAATTTCTGGAAAGGAGGCAAGTTTTGGTTGCATAAAACCAAGTATAATGTCTTCTGTAGGCATTAGAGGGTGCCTTCTGTAGGCTGCCAGTCCACATAGGGGCTATTAAATAACCAATTATAGCTCTTATTGACACTCCCAGGAACCTTTTTCATGCTTGTGATACTCTCAAACACATTTTCCATTTAAATGTGGCTCACTCATAAAAGGTTGGGGACCTCTGCTTTACGCAATGACAGCAGCCAACTTAGCGTGACTGAACTGAACTTAAACTCTTAATCAGAAAGATACACCATATTTAATTTGTATATTGGGAAAACAGAGTTCATATAGCAAACAATGCTGCCTCGTTTAATCATTGCCTAAACAAAATTCCCAATGCATGAAGCTACCTCTTACAGCAATGCTCCCTTTCTAAGTCTGGCAATGTGATAACACTTTCCATTTAACACTAAAAGCGTACAGTGTCTGCACTGAAGGGAAGAATCCAAACACCATAAGTAGATATATTGGAAATGTATATTCTTTAAAGCAAGATTTATTATATACTGTAACTTTATCACCAGTTTATGAAGCATAAATTTGTGTTTATAGCTTTGTATTCACTGTAATGGTTGTTATAAGTCTATAAACTGAACAGATGAAGCAAGTCAGCAAACCTAGCATTCATTTTATAATATCTTATATAAACTTTAAAATATGTATTCAAATTGTTGTGGCAACATATGCCACTACCTACTGATTAACTTAATTCTTCACTTTCAAAAGCTCTGAAATGGTAATATTTGTTAAAAATATAAACATAGGCGGAGGGTGACTTTTTTGTTTGGGGAGGCTAAAGATGGCCAATACACAGACTGACCTACAGCTAATGTGACACTTAGTGGATTCACTGCTGGCATAAAAAGTTAACCTCCCAACACCTCTTGCTGTTCCTACTGACTCCCAGGGATACTGTACAAAAGTGCGGGGGGGGTGCTTTTTTTTACCCTAAAATGTTTAGGATGTAAAAGTATTCATACATGCACATCTGTTAGGGGATCTGCAAACATTTGTGTTTGTGATCAGTTAGCTTAAAGGGGTAGTTCGCATTCAAATTCACTTTTATTTTTAATGGTTTTTCAGTTATTTAGCTTTTTGTTCAGCAGCTCTCCATTTGGTATTTCAGCAGCTATCTGGTTGCTAGGGTCTTATTTACCCTAACAACCAGGTAGTGGTTTAAACAAGAGATGGGAATATGAATAGTTAAGGGGCCTACTTGGAAAAATAAGTAATACAAAATTATAATAATAATAAAATTGTAGCCTCACAGAGCAATATTTTTTGGCCCCCATTTGAAATCTGTATAGAGGCAGAAGAGAGGCAAATTATTCAAAAAAATTAATTAGGAAGACCAATTGCAAAGTTGCTAGGAATAGGCCATTTTATAACATACTAAAGGTTAACTTAAAATGTCCTTCTATATAAATAGGTACAGTGGATGCAACTCCAATATGGATTCATTATATCTTAGTTGGGATCAAATACGTGGTACTCTTTTAGTGCTGGGCGGTATACCGCCATATACCAAATACCGTTTTTTTTAAAAAAAACTGATATTAATTTTTGAAATACCCCCATACCGGTGTAGTTTGTGTTGCGCCCCGTGCATACGTGACGTCAGTACGCACCAGAAGCGGCACGGACCGCATCGCTAGCCATACCACCCAGCACTACTTAGAACCCACCAAGCTGAAAATCCCTCAAAATACCCTCAAATCCACCACCTTCCTTCCTTTTACTTTGCACCATGCACCCTATACAATGCTACAAGAGTGACTGACTACTTGTATTTCACCCCACAGCATCCAATCACTCCACCTTGCCCAGACATAGCCAGTAATACACTAAGGTTTCACATAAACTGCTAACAAGACAGAATTTATCTGCAATGTCTGAATAAAATTGATAGTAAATATATACAAATGACAGGGATATGTGTAAATTCATTTATTTAAATTAAAGAAACCCCCCCACACTGGAGACAAATTCTTATACTGAAAGCTTGCATCTCCAAACTTGAATTCACTGTGTTCGAACTCATTCAGCCTTGGGATGTGGATCTTGCTTAGTATAGCACATTTTTAAGAGCGTTCTGTGGCCACCAAAAAAAATACCGTCAAATACCGTGACACCGATATAATTTTGAAAAATACCGTGATATAAATTTTTGGTCATACCGCCCAGCACTATACTCTTTTATTATCTTGAAGAACAAGGAAATCATTTTTAAAAATGTATTTAAGTAATTCAGAGCTTTCTGGATAACAGGTTCCCAGATAACAGAAAGAGGGGGCCACATTGCTAGTACAGAGTCAAAAATCCGATTTAAAGCTACCAGGAGTGGCTTCTTGCAGGCTTATGGCAGCAGCGCCCCTGTCTTCAGGATATCCAGCTATTGCTGATCTGCAACTGCTTTCAGTCTCTTACTGCCATTGGCATTGGTCTGATATCTAGTGGGCTCTCATAGTTATATCACAAGCATCAGGGATGTGTATCAATTGACTTTTTATTGCCAGTGGAAAGAAACAGATTTTTCCTGTGACAGTTGCTTTCAGCTGCCATAGACAGCTCAGTTCCACTAACTGTGGCAGGGACAATCAGCCATAATTAAGGCAGGCAATTTTATAGCTGGTATCAAAATGCAAAAAGAGGATTGGTGGGGAAAGGTAAATGTAGCCACTGAAAAAGTCAAAAAGGCTATACAGCCAACCCGGACTTTGGGTGAAGTGACTTGTCCAACATCACAGGGTACAGCCAGCGGCCAAGGGTGGAATTGAACCCGCGTCTCAGTGGGGGTTGACCCTACTGAGGGCGGACTCCCTACCACTCGGCTACCTGGGACCTCCCGAGTATAAGAGGATCTATTCGTTCTCTTGTCTTAGATATGACGGTGATGTCGTCACTGTGTGAAGGAAACATGCAGGGTTAAAGCCGGCTGCACCAAGACCTGTATGAGTAGGGGGACTGTTACATAAGCAGAGAGAATGAATCTGCAAACTGTGCTGCACTATTCATAACATAAAAATAGGCACAACATCGATTTGAAAAGTGTTTGACCTGAAAGCAGGTGCCTGTATGGCTATTCCAGCTGGACCCAATAAAGCCCTATGTGGGTTATATGAGAGACTTTCCATACAAGGCTGGCTGGCCACTCTTATATCATGTATACTAACTGTATAAGCACATCGTTCCACAGTCTTTAAATGTTGATTGCATCAACGTTTTAAACAGATTTTGTGTCTGTATGTCTATGTATATCCAATAATATATACGTAATTATTATTACTTTTACTTGCATTATATTTTACATTTTGGTCCCAAAGCGGAAACAAAAACTTGGGCTATATTGCAACAATATTTATTTTTGATTATTAAAAGGAGTGTAAGTCGTTTTTTACACACACCTATATTACACCTAAGTATTTGTACTTATGTTACACCTGTCAGCGGCAAGGCTTTTACTGTAAATAAGTATGATTCTATTATAGGCACATATATTGTAGTGTCACCCACTGTGACCTACAGCACTTATACTGTATTTGCCTATTTGTGTCTGTAAGTTACCCTCCCATATAGATTGTAAGCTCTACGGGGCAGGGACCTCCATCCTCTTATGCCTTTGACTCTTAACTTATTGCAACTGTATCTCGTATTTATTTGTATTTATTATTATACTTTGTATTTATCTATTATTATATTAATAACCCCCTGTTTGTATTAATCTATTCTACTGTACAGCGCTGCGTACATAAGTAGCGCTTTATAAATAAAGATATACATACATACATAGAGTAACCTAGTGCATAAACTTGAGCGCAGAAGTAGAAGTTACATCGGTCATTAACACAGCTCTCCTTACCAAGCCTTTGCCTACCCTGCCACAGACAATCTAATGTGGTGTTGTGCACAGTTTATAGATTTTGCCTTTAATAATTAATTTAAAATTAATAAATTAAATGTTCTGTGCAACACCCAGGTACAGTTCTCTGACTTCAAATATTTTCCATCCAGACAGGCACTCAGACCAGCAATAAAGTTTTTGCCTATGAACTTTGTTCTTTGCAATCCAAAAAAGAATGACTTTGGCCAATGAACCCTTTACATAAAAGTTATTATTTATTATAGATATTGCCTTGTCACTGGCCTGATGTTGCGTCGAGTGCGTGTTTTCAGTCGCCTCAGTGCAGAACGTGTCCTGGGAGCGCAGAAGGCCCGTCACAGATATCTGCATAGGCGGAAGGTGACTTTTTTGTTTGGGGAGGCTAAAGATGGCCCATACACAGACTTACCTACAGCTAATGTGACACTTAGTGGATTCACTGCTGGCATAAAAAGTTAACCACCCAACACCTCTTGCTGTTCCTACTGACTCCCAGGGATACTGTACAAAATTTGTGGGGGGGGGGGGGGTGCTTTTTTTTACCCTAAAATGTTTAGGATGTAAAAGTATTCATACATGCACATCTGTTAGGGGATCTGCAAACATTTGTGTTTGTGATCAGTTAGCTTAAAGGGGTAGTTCGCATTCAAATTCACTTTTATTTTTAATGGTTTTTCAGTTATTTAGCTTTTTGTTCAGCAGCTCTCCATTTGGTATTTCAGCAGCTATCTGGTTGCTAGGTAGAGATGTAGCGAACCTCACAAAAAAAGTTCGCGAACCCGTTTGCGAACTTCTGCCAAAATGTGCGAACCTTTGCGAACTTTGCGAACCCCATAGACTTCAATGAGAAGGCGAACTTTAAAACCTAGAAAAGCCATTTCTGGCCAGAAAACTGATTTTAAAGTTGTTTAAAGGGTGCCACGACCTGGACAGTGGCATGCAGGAGGGGGATCAAGGGCAAAAATTTCTCTGAAAAATATGTTGTTGACACAGCGTTGCGTTTTGTGCTGTAAAGGGCAGAAATCACACTACATTTCTAAACTTGTGTAATAAACTGCTTTTACAAGGACTATTGGGTTACAGCAGATGAGATCAGCAGGACAGCTGTCCCCAGCAGCTACATACAGAGCAGTAGAAAGTAGATTACTAGTCAGCAAAGCTACCTAAACTGTCCCTCAAACCCCTGCACAGCTCTCTCCCTATGCTAACTCAACAAGCACACACAGGCAGAATGTAAAATGGCTGCTGGGCTTCGGTTTATATATGGAAGGGAGTGGTCCGGGGGTGGTCCAGGAGGGAGAGCTGCCTGATTGGCTGCCATGTATCTGCTGGCTCTGGGGTGAGAGGTCAAAATTTGGCTCCAGCTAAGGCGAACCCAAAATTGCGAACATCGCTAAAAGTTCGCGAACTTGCGAACACCCGATTTTCGTGCGAATTAGTTCTCCGGCGAACAGTTCGCTACATCTCTATTGCTAGGGTCTTATTTACCCTAACAACCAGGTAGTGGTTTAAACAAGAGATGGGAATATGAATAGTTAAGGGGCCTACTTGGAAAAATAAGTACCGTATATACTCGAGTATAAGCCGAGTTTTTCAGCACTAAAAATGTGCTTAAAAAGTGAACCTCGGCTTATACTCGCGCTTATACTCGCATATATACGGTAGATGTATTTGCTGTGAAATGCGAGCCCTTTGGCGCGTAGCTTCTTACGTGCAGCATTGTTGACAAGCAGCGGCTGTATCGGTGCGCATCGGCGCGGCATCTTACATGGCATGTACGTGCGGCATTGTTCACAATGGGCTTCTCTTCACAGGTATGCTCACCGCCAGGGCACCGATGCGATGCGCATCGGCGGCGGCATCTTACATGGTGGCATCTTATGTGGCGCTTCATGGGGTAGGGGATAAATGAATATTGCGGCCATGAGCTGTGTAACGGTGCGCTGTGTGTGGATTGTGAAAGGCGGCACAGAGAGGATGGGGGGGCTCAGTGTCCCGTCCCCTCCTTCTCTATACACAGACAAATAGGATTCCTAGCCATTTAGTTTAAATCTGTCAAACTGATCTATTGACCCAATAGAGTTTATAGGCCAATTAATATATGATTAAAAAAAACAGCATGAGCCTGGAAATGCCTTCAATATTTCAAAACAGGAATTGTGCCTGTGTCACAGTGAGCAGTGCTAATAATGGATGAGGCATATATCTAATGAACAGGTTGGAGTGCCACAGAAAGCAGTAGGTGTGTGGCACGGTGGCCTTTGAAGTGGGAGACCCAGGCTGGAGATTGTGTACTAGATGCTGCCAAGCACTTTCTCACACAACCCAAAGTAAATTTTAAAGGAATACTGTCATGAATTTTATGGTATACTTTTAGTTCTAAATTACACTGTTTACATAGCAAATAAAATTGTGTTCTTGAACCAACAAATGTATATATACTGGGAGCTGCTATCTTGATGCTTTCACATTGTTCTGCTAATTGGCTGCTTGGATGGGGGTGATATCACTTCAACTTGCAGTAGCGGCTGCATTTCCCTCGGCTTATACTCGAGTCAATACGTTTTTCCAGTTTTCTTAGGTAAAATTAGGTACCTCGGCTTATATTCGGATCGGCTTATACTCGAGTATATACGGTAATACAAAATTATAATAATAATAAAATTGTAGCCTCACAGAGCAATATTTTTTGGCCCCCATTTGAAATCTGTATAGAGGCAGAAGAGAGGCAAATTATTCAAAAAAATTAATTAGGAAGACCAATTGCAAAGTTGCTAGGAATAGGCCATTTTATAACATACTAAAGGTTAACTTAAAAGTGAACCACCCCTTTAGATGTGTTTATGTTAGTTTTATAGCAAGAAAGGCAGTGGGTACTGACTCCGCATTATATACAGTGAGACGCAGTCCTTATTTACAAAACCAGCACATTATATACAGTGAGAAGCAGTGGGTACTGATGGCAGATATAGTGCCAGGGCCTGAATAACACTGGCACTGATACACAACATTGGCTCCACTGTAACTAACTAGAAATGAACAAAACAATGACAAAAAAAAAATAGTAAGTGCAAAAAACAACAACAAATATATAAACACACAATGAGCTTTTTCAGAGGGAAAGAGTTAACTTACCCTCCTTCTGTTAGGGTAGGGGATAGATTATAAATTATTATAGATGTCAGGTCAGGAAAAAAAAATTTAATGTCAGCTAGTGATTCTTTAGAACTGTATAGTACCTGTGGGATGAAAACTGCAGCAAAAGTTGAGAGTTGGTACTTAGGTAAAGTTACAGCTGCAGATTCTTCTTTTCAGTCTTCATTTCTGTTTCCAGTTTGCAAAATCTCCCAATCCCTGTGTGCATCTGTGCTCTGATTGGTCAATTTTACTGTCTGTCAAGAAAGCTGTGCTCTGATTGGAGAATCCACAAGAAGAAAGATCCAATCGGAGCACAGCAAAACGGGCTTGCAAGGAACAAATTTCCAGCACAGTGCAGAAACGGAGTAAGGATTTTTTTTTTGTTTTTTTAATGTGCCAAGCAGGTTTGGGGAGGCTTAGCCTCCCCTAGCCTTATGGAAAATCCGCCTATGAATATAAATAGCTTATATTACACATGGTTCTTCTTGATTATGTAAGATTAAGCACCAGTATGATTTCTTTGCAATAAATTGATTGAAGGTCTAAAATAATTGCTGAGTATGTTTGATTAGAAATTGATAGTGACACTTGATTGCATGTTAGTCAGGAAATAATTTATTGTGGTTCAAATGCATTTTGTATGCCTTCCTCTAGATCAATATAGGTTTGATCAGTATGGGCTTGTATCTTCTTCAAACTCAGCTGCGAGTGTGTCTTTGGCATGCCTTGCCTAAAGTGTGTATGAATGTATATGTATATGAGCAAAAGGGGCAGCGTGAGTGAGAAGGTAACAGAATCAGTGTTACTAGATGTGTAATAGCAGTATATTAGCTGGGAACAAAACCAGTAATCAATACCTACCCTTTTCCTATATAGTATGATTGTATAATAACCTTCCACTTCCTCTCCTGTTGGCTGGCTATAAATATATATAATGTAAAAGAAGCTTATTATGTGTTTATTATGTGACCATCAACTGACATTTCATGACAACATGACAGCGTGACAATAACAATGTGTTAGCATCATCATAAGTGTGGTAGTCTGAGAAAGTAAATGTACATTGTAACTACAGAGAAAAAAAGTGAAGGAAGTTTTGATACCTAATGACATAGAGACAGATAAGAGGCAAACAGAAGAGACAGCAAAATACAGCCAGAGAAGTGAGACAGGGAGCTAGACAGTCAGAAATGAACATAACCCTTTATATTAAGACATCTTTTATTCTGCAAAGCAACACAAAATATTGTCTCTGTGATACATAGGTGGCTAAATTTATTGCTAGAGTATATATGCAGAGTATACAGTATATAACTGTATAACCTATTGCAGTGAGGTGGTACCTTGCACTAGTCTTTGGAAAGGCATACTTAGAAAGTATGTTGTTATAGCAGTCACAAGTGGAATTGTGATTAAATTGCCCTAACATTAGGTTCAATCATAGAGACCATAGCCACTGCAAGATTATGCTCATTATAAGAATCCTACATCACTTTTACAATACAGCGATTCTCTTTTAAATTCTCTTGATTGTCCCTAGTGCATCACAAGTACTTTTCTCCTTCTTAATCAGCAAGCACTCAGGTCTCTGTGGATTTTTGTCAAAGGCAATATTTTATAAAATGAAACTTGTAGTACTAGGCACATAATTGATAAATGAACTGCTAACTATATATACCTTATTATCACTGTTTACGTACTGAAAAAAATTAAAGGTTGTGGAGTCATACATATTAAAAAATTTCTTCTCGTCTCTAGGTCTTAAAATCAGCTGGTATGCAATAGTTTTTTTTTTCAATAGCAATTGCATTTAAAATAACTGTAATGTCTATTTATTAAATGGCTGTTAGTGATGAGCGAATTAAAATAAATATTTGTTATCTCTTCCAGTTTGCTGGTCTCTAGGTCTAAAGGTCCCCATACACGAGGCGATTTCACTCGTTGTGCGACGAACGATTATATCGACAAACGATCGTATGGCGATCGGGTTTCCATACGATATGCCATCCACGGGCAACGATAATTTGCAAAAGATTTCATCGTATCATTATCGTAAAATACGTACGATCGTACATCTACGTACGATCCAATGTCGTGGCGGAAGCAGTATTTATTTATTTATGGTCGTTGACTTCCGCTGCTGGCAATCATGACATGCGCAGAGAACAATCGTTCAAAGACAAATGTCTGACACTCACACCAACTGGCAGATTTTATCGTTAAACGACTAAAATTTTTAAACCTGGCCGATCGATTTTGGGGACGATAATGTCGGGTCGATTAGTGGGCCGACGATCGTTCGCACACCATCAACTATACGATAACTTAACGATAGTATCGGATCGTTCGGGAATCGGTCGTTTAACAGTAAAAAATCGTCCCGTGTATGGGGGCCTTTAGAATCAGGTCGCATGCCACAGTTTTTTTAGGAGTTAGAGGCAGGAGTGAACAGAATTCAAACAGACATGCAAATAATGCTTTCAATAGCAATTGCATTTACAAATGACTGCAATGTCTATTTATTAAATGGCTGTTAGTGATGGCAGGCATGAATTGAGAATTTTTTGCAGTTTCACAAATTTTATTGTCTTTTCGCTAATTTTTCAGCAAAGTGAAATGGGACAGATTTGCTTATCACTAAAGGCTGTATACTGAAAGATTGCTTAGGGTTACATATTCTTTCTTATTACTATGTAGAAATTTAAGTAATTTAAATGTCTTCCTGATATTGTAAATTTTGCAGATAAAGAGTAACTGAGTCCATAGAGTTTATTACCACTAAGTTGATGATCTAGTAGTTTTATTAATCTTGGTCTAGTAGGTAAATTACAGATTAAGAAAAAGAGACAATAGTCAATATTTTGCTGGCTCAGCATAAGGGGAAGAGTAAAGCACACCTGATGTTCCTTATCAGTATGCTGGCACAGCAAGTCCAATACATCTTAGGTGTGCCATTTAGCTGAGATGGTTTTATTTAAGTCTGTTTAACTCACACACAGCGTTACACAGGGATACTCTCTAGCTCTAGTTTAGAAAAAACGCTTCAGACTGAAAAGCAGGAACTAATTTATAAGAATTTGTCTACAGAGACACACACACACACACAAAAAATTAAGCCCTATGATTTATTTTAGGCACTTACTGCTATTAAACCAACACATACTTAAGCAATCTAATTGTTTTTGGAGAGCATCTCATATGTTTTTATGTATATATTGTAGGATGGTAAGCAAAAAAACCCTAGAGGAAAGGTATGTCTTTCAAAGAATCCTGTATGAGACAGACACGATGAATAACTGGGGGACTGAAAAACTAGTACATGCTTCACCTGTGATAAAGGGTGGAACTGGAAGAGAGCTGCCTGAGTGAAACAGACAGACAAATATCCATGTTAGTCCTGATGTCTAAATTTGAATGTTCTAGCTTATCCAATGCCACACAGTACAAATGTGTGTGTATTCAGCCTTCTGTAAATAATCAAGCAAGTATTTGCTTCTGGTTAATTACTAAACTTCTTAAATCCATTTGGCTAAGTCATTCAGCCTGTAAGACCATATTGCTACTGTAAATGTATTACAATCACTATTTTCCTGTTGCTCTCGATTTATGGCACTTCTGAAACAAGAAAACTGCCTATTTTGACATCTGGGTTTCATTAGTGATAATGAGCTGGCAGATTGTGAAATATGAGCGTATATAAGATTTTTGAAGCAGGCAGTGATATTCAATGAATAAATACTACACAGACCCAGCTGCTACAAAAGTTCAGCAGATCTGAATATGTCTAGATCCTAATCAAACATAAGCATGTGCATACATCTGAGGAAATCAAAAGGCATAGCAAGAATAAGAGCATATTGCTACTTTACTTATGAAATTAGCATTTTTATTATTTCATTGTTCAGGGCAAAGTCATCAGGAAATAAAGCATAGCAACTCTTCACAATAATAGACTTTTACTGCCAACTCTGCTCTTATTGAGTATGACGCAGTCTGAAGCTCCATGGTGCATACTAAACACCTGTCTGTCTTTCTTAATTAATGGAGGAGGAATTTTCAAGGCTGCTGTTTTCCATAAAACGTCACCTTCTTACCCACCTATTCCATCAGATGCTTTGGTTGCTACAAAGGACATATTGTAACCTTAGGCTAATGTCAGTCCAGGCGTATAGCTTATATTTTTGTCAAGCTGAAAAACGCTTGCCGAAAATACCGCCATATGCCTCCTACCTGTGCCTCTACCTGAATGAATGAGATACGCCCGGGTGCAGGCACATGTAGTCGATATCTTGCGTTTTTATGCAGATTTCGGCTACATTTGTCTGCACCCGAGTGTATTCCATTCATTTGGGTACAGGCACAGGTAGGAGGCATATGGCGGTATTTTCGGCAAGCGTTTTTCATTTTGCAGAAAATATACTGTAAGACATATGCCTGGTCTGACATTAGCCTTAACTGTAGCTTTTTAATGGCACCACCACTAGCAATTCAATGTTAATCAACATTTAACCGAAGAGGAACAATAATAATATTTGTAAATCAATTTATATGAGAAATTGTATTTATATGACTATTTATAGTTAAAAAATAATCTTTGTAATGACATGATTTTAATTATTCTATGTATGAAATGATCTATGAATTAGAGGCGATGTCTGCCCCCCTTTTTGGTGGTTTATGCTGTTCTTAATTGCATAGTCCCAGGGGGCACATTATGGTTGCTTTATTGAGACTTAACCTCTTTATTTTAATGTACAATATATATACTGTATATATATATATATATATATATATATATATAACAGTCCACACGACAGCACCACACTCCAAAATCTGCTGCTCTGCAGCTGCCCCTGTGCACGGGATATCATATAAATATCAAAATAAAACAGCCAGCACCAAGGGTCTTTGTGTTTCAAAAAATCTCTTGTGTATTATAATTGCATGTACAACCTTTTTCAAAGGTAGAAAAAGGTCCCAAAAGGGACCGAAACGTCGGTTTTCAAAGGTAGAAAAAGGTCCCAAAAGGGACCGAAACGTCGGTTGTACATGCAATTATAATACACAAGAGATTTTTTGAAACACAAAGACCCTTGGTGCTGGCTGTTTTATTTTGATATATATATATATATATATATATATTTATATATATATATACACAGGGTTGGAATGACAGCACACGCAGGATGTTTTTCAAGAAGAATCACAGAGGTTTAGATAAATAAATGTGAGGCTTTATTCAGTCCAACGTTTCAGTTCCTATCTGGAACTTTCATCAGGGACAGAGGGAAAGTCTATCTACGCTTTCAGCACTGGCACCCAGGTATTATCTTGCTCTTATGGTGTGCAGCTTTCCAGCAACTTGTTTCTATATATATATACTACAACCTCTTTCCATCTACATAGACTATTTCCTTCAACCAATAGTTAAGGGCACACAAACCTATCTTAGAGATACGGGTGATCTTCTACTTAAATTACAAAGTTTGCATCCACTACCCCCAAACACCAAACTTGCTACAATGGACGTTTCTTCTCTATACACAGTAATTCCAACAGGGGAGGGTATAGCTATAGTTAAAGAGTATCTTGTGAAACATCCTGATAAATGTAGACCGCCAGCTGAATTTCTCATCGAACTCCTTACACACTGCCTTACAAGGAACTACTTTAAGTTCGAATACTCATACTACCTACAGACAAGCGGTACGAGTATGGGATCTAATGTTGCTCCATCTTTTGCGAACCTATTCATGGCCAACTATGAACATACATACATTTTTCCTGAATATGGCAAATTCATCTATAGAATGTTTCGCTATATAGACGATCTATTTCTTCTTTGGACTGGCACGGAAGATCAATTCTGGTCCATGGTGGACAATCTAAACCAACTCCCCACGACAATACGTTTCACAGCACATCTGGGAACTAGTGGGGTGTCTTTTTTGGATCTGGCAGTTTCGGTCACAGATTCTACACTAACCACCACTACATATAGGAAGGACACAGACCGCAACACATTATTGCACTTTTCATCTTGTCATCCGCCACATACTCTACAAAGCATCCCATACTCACAAATGGTACGGATGGTCAGGAACAATTCTGATCCTATTCATTTGCAACATCAGCTAGACGAATTAGAAACACGGTTTGCACAAAGGGGATATAGATCATCTTTACTTAAATCGTCTAGAACAAAGGCCTCTACTCTGACACAAGCGCAAACATTGGAGGGATTTGACAGATCATCTCCAGAGGTCAGTGACGAGAGACTCACATTTACCACCACTTTCTCCCCGGACAAAAAACCACTTATCGATGCAATCTTCTATCATTGGTCGGTTCTCGAGAAGGATCGCTCTCTACCTCCAATCTTTAGACACCCCCCATGCATAGCATACAGGAGAGGTCATAGCCTGAGAGATATATTGGTAAAAACAGATCCTAGACACTGCTACCAGTCTACAGTTACAAATACTTGGCTTCCCTCCACTAAATGTGGATGCTATAAATATCCCAATTGCACTACATGCAATGCCCTCATCACGGGACCCACATTCAATCACCCACATACGGGCAAACAGATCCAGATTCAACATAGATTGACATGCACATCGAAACACGTTATCTATTTCATTAAATGCCCATGCGGACTAATGTATATAGGGAAAACGGTTACCACTTTTCGAGATCGGATGGCTAACCATAGATCCGCAATCAGGACTGCCCTGGCAACAAATGAAGCGAACACCCCAGTAGCAGCACATTTTTTGTCTCAGAAACACACGCTGGCGAGTCTGAGATGTATGATTATTGATCACATACCCCCTTTGGTCCGTGGGGGCAACAGAGACAAACTTCTCTTACAAAGGGAGCTACAATGGATGCACCGTCTCAACACCATCAGCCCCTATGGACTCAATGAACTAGTATCCTATTCAGCTTTTTACCTCTAATGGTGGTTGAGTCCCGTGATTGTGTATACGGAATATGTTTCGACCTTCAGTCTTCAGCATTTTATGTCTAAATAGAAATTAAAGCAATGAATTTTGCTATATATACTTTATTGGCTAACTAGGCAATTCAAGTGGAACATGTTCTGTTTATTTATCTTTTCTCTCCAACATTGCAGTGACTGGTTACTATTATGAAACTTTCCTCCAATTGCCACTGTTGCAATGGAAAATGATACTCGCATCTCATATGTGTCAATATTAATTGCTACTTTGTTAAGACTACTGTGAGGTTTCTGCAGTACAGATGTATTTCACAGTTTTTTTGCGGAATCCCCCACTTTTTGGGAGGCAAACACAAGTTTAATGTCTTTCTTCTCTCAACTTGTTTTACTATCTTTGGTATCTTCCCTTCTAATATATTTTCCTTTTATATCTCCTTTCAGTCACCACCTGGGCTATAGGTAACAATACCCACAACTGATACTACTCGGGATAAACTACTATATTTTTACAACCATATTGCGATCATTACCCTGTGATTATGTTATATATATGCATATACAGTTTTAATACAGCTTTTGCCATATGCCCTCTCATGACGATAGTGGTCTGTGTAAATAATTACCTAGGGTGTGCTGATGTTTTACATGAGCTTCGTGTAGTCCGCTATGAATAATGGCGACCTACATGATATGCTTCTGCACACAGCCCCCAAGGACCATCATACCCCGCAGTGGGTCCACGATCAAACTCCCAGCATAGCCACCGGTCCGGTGGTAAGATCGTGAGACACAGTACCCGCCTATCTGCCCTGCTGCACCTCTCCTACTGGCATTAGCACCAAGCGCCAGAGCTTATAAGTACACTAAGCAACGCTCGGGTTACCATGGCAACCCGCATACACCGGTTTGCCGGTGCCAGTATGTCAGCATGTCGGCTCTTGAAAAGTCAGAATGACGTGAGTGTACAGCGTTTAGCGCTATTATATCTTTCCTTTTGACTATCTCTTGTTGATCATCGACCCAAATGAATTTCCAAGTCATTTATTGATCGCTCTATTCACTTTATCTACATAGGAGTCGGTATACCCAGATGCACTATACGAGTAGGTGGGGGAGTTACAGTTCAGCCCTAGTGGATGATTAATAGTTCTTTTCTCTTATACTTAAATTCTTTTATATATTATCTATTTCTCTCCTATCTAACCCTTTTCAGTGATACTGTTATTTCTTTTTATATATATTTTTTGATTTTCTTATGTATTGGTGTTGGGCAATCACCTACTACACAGTTAGTGACGTCATCAGTTTGGATTTTGGCGCCATTTTTGATTTATGAGCAAGTCTGTTGCATTGTGTGTTCACTTTGAGAAAGGCTGGGGAGCCAGCCGAAACGTTAGTCTGCCTGAATAAATTTTCTTTATTTTTGCACTAAGACCTGTGAGTGCGGTATTTCTTCTTTATTTTGTATATATATATATATATATATATATATATATATATATATATATATCAAACTCAACAGTAGAAAGCACTCACAGCTACAGCATCAATCAGGTCAGTGATTTATTTCAGCATACCATCTACGCGTTTCGATCACCACAGGATGATCGAAACGCGTAGATGGTATGCTGAAATAAATCACTGACCTGATTGATGCTGTAGCTGTGAGTGCTTTCTACTGTTGAGTTTGATGTATTATTTTTGTCAGCACCCAGCCTGTGCCCGATACTGGTGAGTGCCGATTCTTTGCAAGACTATATATATATAAAATATTTCTAAAAAAAACCCAGCAACACCAAGATTCCTTGAGAAAAATGAATAGTGTGTATTTAAAACAGCTTGTGCAGGTTTGTATATACAGTATGCCCCAGTCAACACTATTTAAGACCTTGGGGATATTTGCAAAGTTAACTCTTTAAAGAGTTTTCATTTGCCACTTACTTCTGTTAATGGGGTTGAAATGTCCTCCTTTTTATTTCCAGAGGCACGGCAGCACCTCATTGTGTCCAGAATTACTGTAATTCCATAGCTCTAAAAGACACAATATATTTTCTTCGACCACTGACCTATTATGCTTCTTCGCTGCTTTTTATTTACCAGGTCACCCAACTCTAGCTTGAAGCAGAAGCATTTTGCAATTTACTATTTATACTATTGACCTTGGAATCTCCTTATATAATATATAGTATAAATATTTTCAAAACGCATCAGTTTATATCACTTCTCCAGTAGCAATGAGCAATATTTTTCACCAGGCATGGATTTGTTGTGAATTTCCATGTTTCGGCATTGGCAGATTATTTTGTGAAACGGCAAAAAAATTACAACAATTTTTTTAACGCTCAACATTTTCCACATTTCGCAGATTTTACGCAGTTTCGCAAATCTTTGCAAAGTGTTGCAATTTTTCCTCATCACTCATTACTATTCTCCAGCAGAATCCTGCATTGAAATAGTTTTTTCAAAAGTGCAAACTGTTTTTTTGTTATTTTTAGTTTTGAAATTTCACATGGGGCTAGCCATATTCTTCAATTCCCAGGGTGCCACAGCCATGTGACCTGTGCTCTGATAAACTTCAGTCACACTTTACTGCTGAGCTGTAAGTTGGAGCGATATCACCCCCCATCCCCCCAACAGCTGATCAGCAGAAGAATGGGTATGTAGCAAGATAGAAGCTTCCAGTAGATATCAGAATAGCACTCAATGGTAAGCAATCCAAGTCTGGATTGGGACTCCTCTAGTTACATGGGAGTAGGAGAAACAATAGGTTACCTGAAAGCAGTTCTAATGTGTAGCACTGGTGCCTTCTGAAAGCTCAGACTCAGGCACAATGCACTGAGATGGCTGCCTACACACCAAAATTACAGCTAGAAAAAATACATTTGTTGGTTCAAGAATAACATTTTAAATGGTAGAGTGAATTATTTGCTATGTTAACAGTGTAATTTAGAAATAAAAAGTACACCATAAAAATCACGACACAATCACTTTAATTTCATCTAATTAATAAATAGAAGGACTAATAGCAGAGCTGTCAACCAACCCCCCCACCATTTTTTTGGGTGTTCTCCCTCTGTCTCCTGTTATTCAATAACATTCTCCCATTTAAAAAAAAAAAAAAAAAGTTAGCGTCAAATTCTGGGCATGCATGCACAGTACGCAAGCAGTGGTGCCATCTGGAGCATTTGTGCATGCACGGGATGCAATTTTTTAGCTTCAATGGGGCATGTGTGCCGTCACTTCTGGGTCTACTTGCAAATTTTGTACACGTCATGTTTTGTTTTTGTGAAAACTGTGTATAATGTAATGTTACTGTAGAGACACAATTGTAGTAGCAATGTAATGTACGTTTCTACTTATTCTTATCTTGCAGCAACATATCACCCTGTTGTAAAAAAATAAGTATCTTGCTCAACCCCTTTTTATCCTTCAACCGGTAATTGCTAACATATGTAAAAACAGCCGTAATTACATTCCACAAAATAATTATGCATTTATAGTGATTGATGGTTCAAAATATTTTACAAGCAATGTCTTAACACAGGAAAAAAAATCAAAGCAAAAAATTTTTTGCTGTTATTAACATTTTCAGTACCTGTAATATTAAACAAATACAGTAATAATCATGTGTTTCTAGTTAATTCTTAATACTTAAGTAGAGACAATTTATCATACGCATTTTATTACACTGTTATTCTGACTTGATATAATAAGAATACAAACAAAAAGCATAATGTATTTTGTAAAAAGTTGATTGTAGAACTGTGATTATCTGCTAAGAATAAATAACAGATATTCTGTATTTTTACTTTTAAATTCCAACAAAAATAATCAACTTCGACCCACTGAAGGCACAGCCTTACATACGCCCTGTCCCACTTCCCTCCTACACAAAATACTGTACTTTCTTGAACTTACTCCTATGAAATGTAGGTAAACTGTTGATTACCATTGCAGTGATGTATGAAAAACATGGATAAAGATGCGCTACAATAGGATAACTTTAAATTTACAGTTGTAATACAGGTTTGAGGTTTCAATACACCTAGCAATTCAGTTAGTAACAAACTAGGTTTTTAACTTACAGTAATTTCTGTAGTTATCTCTCCTCTATTTCAGTTGTAGATGACTAGATGAATCCAGCAGGCCTTCAATCAAATATATGCTTACCCTTACCCTTATATGCTATCCTTACTCACGGTCTGGTCACAGGTATTCTGTAATAATTGGCTTAGTCTGGCTGCTTTCAGTTTTTTCAACTCTGTAATACAGTTCACAGTCTCTAGGCAATTAGAAGTATATTTTGACAGTTTTGTTTCCATAGTCTTATTTTCAACATTTTTGGTCCCCCATACCATTAACATTAGGGGCAGACTAGTAGTAACTTATTGAGACGGTAGGATAATTGATCAGTTGTTTCTCCAAACGCAGCACATTGCAGTATTTTCATAGATATCACAAAGGCCATGTGCATTAGTGGACACCACATTAGACATTACTCCTTGTAGGCTATGTACACTTTGGTGAACTAGTAGAAGTTGAACTAAAGCACCTGCTGGGCATTCAGATGTATTCATATGACCATCTACACTTCTGGCCAAAGGAGAACCTATAGGAAGTGGTGAACATACAGTGATTCAACCCATCCTGCATCTTGTCTAAAAAAAGATGTTTAAAGGGATGGGGGAATTTGCCACTTTTATTGGTCAGTCATTTTTCTGCCTTACCATAAGGAGTTTATGCATGAAGTATGTACTATGTTGGATGAAAAAGGAAATATCTGTAGTAAATCTATACCTAGCTACATTTAGCTTGCTGGCAGCATTGACATATACCCACAGTCATATTGATACACTCCTTGCTTGTCTGCATAACTATGTCATTGAGTGTGCCTATAATGAAATAAAATGTGCCAGTCAGGACTGAAACTAGAGCCCAATTGGTTCTATTGCAAATTTTGTGACTGGGCAACTCAGGCAAGTGGCAGCTTCCTATTATTTACCTGTGCCAGTTAGGATAATTGATTAATTGTGTGTACCTGTTTGTGTAAGCTTCTCAGCCAGGTAAAGCAGTGTGCCAAAATCACTATTAATTATTAAACGTATCTTGTGGAGTGGTTTATTAAATAAAGCAGGCAGCACCAGATTTGTTATCGGGGCACCCCAAGGCTGCCTGCATTCGTGAACTCCCACCTCCCCCTACATGCGGACGTCAATTTAAACTAACATACGGAGCAGTAGGGAGAGGTCCCCATTACTCCGTATGTAATAAAAATTTCAGTGCAGCTTGGCCGAAATGCCGCCTCTAAATTTGGGCCGCCCTAGGCCCGGGCCTTTGTGGCCTCACCACAAATCCTGCACACCTGGTGTGTGAATATCTATATTCCAGCTTCCATGTATTTTGCTTAGATCCCTAACATAAATCTCCTGCTAGTTGCCCTCACTGTGACTATACAGCAGCCCTACATTCAGTTTGTTCTGCTAAAAGCTAAAGCATATACAGGTATAGGATTGTTATCCGGAAACCTGTTATCTAGAAAGATCTGATTACAGGAAGACCATCTCCCATAAACTCCACATTTACTGCATTATCTGTATTTTTGTTAGATTCCTATCAGCTTTCTGTTTGCTGTTCTTATAGCCAGATAAACTGGTTTCAGCCTTTCACTCTCTTGACCTTTTTCTTCTGTTAATACGTTCAGCAGTTCTGCACCTTTGCAAATTTCCAGGTTTCTCTAATGATAGGTTATATATATATATATTTATATATACAGTATATATATATATATTTACAGCTGTTCTTGAACTTTGCATTAAGTACATCCCGTAATAAGACTGTCTCTGATTAATGATTCTAAATTCATTTTTTAAGGGCTTATACTCATGAGCATTTGCTTCTGTGCTTCCCTGTGTTGCGTTCTACTGCAGGGAAGCACAGAAAAACGCAGGTGGGACACAGCAAGTTCCTTCCTGTGCACCCCTGTGGTAGAAAGCAGAGGAACACACTGCAGGGAAAGTAAGGAACACTCATGTGTACAAGCCCTAATGGAATAAAGTCACAAGTCTGCTATGTAACCTGTGCCTTTCCTCTTTTTTTCCAGCCTAATGGCTGCTCCCATGTCCCATGTCTACACAGCAGCTTGTTCATATAAACTAACAGTCTATCTGAGGCTAACACACCAGTTTTACCAGTGCAAGGCAACAGTACATTATATTTTAATTACTTTAATACACATTCATTTTTTTGGCGTTTCTGTTCCTGTAATATCTGTGACATATTTCCACTGTAATTTCCAGATAAATCTCTTCTATGTCTTCTAGTACTGTATTCCCTACATTTTCTCATCACCTCTAAACAAATACCTAATTCATTTTTATCCAGCTGAACTTATTTTTTTTTTTGTTTTGTTTGTTTTTTATTTGTAAGGCTTGCTTCTATGGAGAAACAGATTGCAGAGATAATTGCAGAGAAAATGGATATGTAATGTGACCATTTTTGGACTTTGTACAATGCTTAGGAAATCATAAAGGATCCCTTCTGTGTCATTTGTAGGGTCTGACATGTTTCAACGTATGTCAGTATGCTGCACACTGTATGATATGTTTACTCATACTGACTGCTCGCTTGCTGAAAACCTTGATGAAAAATGTCATCAGTGGTTCCCAAAAAGTAAGGGTTTTCCCCTGGGGGTGGCTTAAAATTGTGGTTGTGCTGGTGGCTTTGCCTGAAGGCCATTTAGGGTAATGTCTGGGGATAATATCTATTTGCTCTACCCTGGAAAGTTCAGCTAGAAGGTCAACTATAGTAAAATTAGAAGGTTAACACTTAGTTGGCTTCCTATATATTCTTGGAGCTATTTATAAATATCTGTAACCTTGTTAAGAGCTAAGGGAACAAAGGACGCTCCAATGGGGCCTTCAAATAAAAAACAACCATGAATTAAATTAAATAGTAAATATACCCCCCTTTTTTAATATGAGCTTATTTATTGGGTTTATGTAGAAAAAGTTCAATATAAATATATATTTATATTTTTTTTTACACAAACATACCTAATTCTTCAGATTGAAGGAAAACATGATAAATCCAACATGCTATTTCCCAAGATCCCCAACCCCCTTCCCCACTTCATTGAGAGTGATGAATTTAGGGATTGGAAGTCTCTCATCTTTCCATATTCAGTGGTGCATGGATTCTCTGAAAAACAGTCCCAGAAATTATCCATTCACAATGGAATAGGGTGAGGGAGATGCTGCATTACAGTCAGAGTCTGGTATCAGGAGAACTGGCAAAACACACAGACACCATATCATGATTTCCTTTCAATCTGTGGAATTGGCTATGTCTCTGTAAAAATAAAATACATTAAAATGTATTTTTAGAAGTTCAGATAGTGTTTATGCTCCTTTTCTACATAAGCCCAACTGAATGAGCTCATGTTAAAAAGTGAGTTATATTTAATTTAGTGGTAGTCATGTCAGTGGGGGGTATACTTCACTTTGACAACTCATTTGTGTAGGCAATATCCTTGCTTTTGTTTTACGGAATATGTAATTGTTTCTGATGGTAATTAGTGATGCACTGATGCTTTAATAAGAAGAATCAATCCACTTCAACTGGCTCTAATATTACCCTGCTCACATACAAAGCCCTCAGGATTATCTCATTTTTGAGATCTACAATTATTTTTCTTAAGGCAATGCTTATAATCTGCTTCATTGATTTCATTTTGTAATGCATTAAATTACCTCTATCTTCTTCATCAATCTGTCTATTAAACTCAACTAGTTAAAGTGCACTTCCATTTCACAGTAGAACACTCATTAAATTTGTCTCTCAATTTTTGGTCTGCATTAACCTTTCTATTTAGGCGTATTTTCCCAATTTTCATTTTTTGCTTAACTTGATCGATTAGTCACAGGTAAAATAAATTCCAAATTGGAGAAGGGAGTCCAATGACCCGAATAAAATGATAGGGAAGCAGGGCATGACCAGGGGCGGGCCAAGCCGACCTGGCGCCCTAGGCAACCGAGTCGGCCACCTCGCCCCTGCACCTTCCGCCCCCCCCTCGCGTTTCAGCGCGCATGCACAGTTCCGGGGGAGGGGGGGGTGGTGGCTACGCGATAGTTCATTGCCCCCACCGCGTAATGACAAGCGACGGGGGCAATGAAAAAGGAGCTAGGGGTAGGCAGGAGAGGTTCCTGCCTGGCGCCCCCCCAGTGTTTGCGCCTTAGGCAGCTGCCTCTTCTGCCTACCCCTAGTTCCGGCCCTGGGCATGACTATGTTAGGAGGAAAGCCCCCCCCCTTTTCACCCCACCACAGGAAATCACAGTTGTTACAGGCGCAGGGCAGGGATAAAAGCAGGACCCTCCCCGGGGTGGGGTCGACTTTGAGCCCCAGAGGAAATTAAAAAGGTGCAGTTGGACAAGTGAGTGGGTAACTGGGTAGGCCTGGGGTCATCAGGGAGATGGATAATCCTAGAATGGGACTTGGATAATAGACAGGACACAGGCTCTGGGCCTGGGCTCAGGGTCAGACCTCTTTAGAGGTATAAGTAAGTTGACTGCTGTTTAATGTTTGGAGTTACAAACGGTTTAATACAAGTTATGGTTGTTTACATATATATATTTACTGATTTATATTAAATTTTACATTAAACAACTGCGGCCTTCTCTCCCCAAATAAGTTGTCCGTTGTTTTATTTCGGTACCAGGGGGAGGGAAAAGGGGGCACAACAGGCTCGACGCTGCATTAGTCATGTCAGTATTGCATATTGCCTCATTACTAGTAAAGTTATTTGACACTGATAAAAAATTAGGGTTAAGTGTGCGTCAAACACACACCCGCTCACACACAAAGGCACATTAATAAGCTACTCACTAGGAGTGCAGATTTATCAGCATTCATATTTTTTCTGTTTATGTTTTTTTTGTGTTAAAATCATAAATTTGAAAAATGGTTACAAAAAAAGTGAATTTTACAAGTTCGAGGTATTCAAGTTTTTATAAAGGTTTTTATGAGATCATGTTTTTTTAATCAGATCTTTTTATAAACAAGGTAACATTAGCATATTTTTTAAAGGTTAATTGAAGAAGGAAAAATTATGAAAATTACACAAATACAAATTTTATTCTATCCCTTTGCCAAGAGTAAACTGCCTGAATACTAAGTTTATTTTAGTATAGTGCATTATTGTATCCAAATGTAGAGGACTGACAAAGGCAAAGGGCATGCAAGCACCCGACGAAAACTTTATGCTACAAAAACATACATAATTTTAGTTGTATTAGTGCTGTGAAAATATATTATTATTATGTTTAAAAAGGCAATTTTTTTCTGGTTGCATACTGGCATATAATATTTCTACATTAACCTCTATCCTGGCTGAACTGATTTCCTGTGGCAGATGCACACATCACTGTCACACTCACTGAAAATGAGACTTGGACTTTCAGCATAATTGCATTCAATTTGCAAATTGCAACTTTGTAAATTTTAACGCATCACCAGCAAATGAAATTATTATAGGAACATTCCTTTCTGTATCTAGTATAAATAAATCTAAAGCAACTGGACTTGTTAAGTAATCATTGAAGACGTTTCACTACTCATCCGAGCAGCTTCTTCAGTTCAACTGACTGGCATGGGAAGTCCTCAGCATACACTGTATGTACTCTTCTACTAATCCAATCACAATGGAAACTCTTCAGAAAGGTGACATCTGAAACATCCTTTCTGTAGTAAATTTTGCTTCTAGCTGCTATGCTAGAAATGCTCTGCTTACTTAGATATAATCATCTTGCTAGCTGCTTCTAACTGCTAAGCTTGCTAAATTGTATAAGTCTGAGCACCGTGCCTGGAATTTATTTAAATTATTATTCAACTCTGGCCTCTGCTTAGTTCAATAATCATGTCTCAAAAAGTTCTGATTATTAGAGGGATATTGTCATCATTAAAGTGAATGGATGAAATTTAATTGGCTGTTGTTAGCTCCTCCCACACTGGGTCATCCAGCAATTGTCACTGTGACTAATTCTGCAAAGTTCGGAGACCTTAGTATTAATATTTATAGAATGGCAGCAGTTTAAATTTAAACCAATGAAAGTCTGTAGGTGAAATCTGATTGGCTGTTGTTGGCTCCACCCACTTTTCAAAATTTGGGACGCAGTCACCCAGTGACAAACTGCAAAGTTTGGGAACCCTGGCATTAAAGCAGTAAAATTCAGTAGGTGAAATCTGATTGGCTGTTGGTGGCCCCACCCATTTTTTGAAACCTAAAACTGCAGTCCCCTAGTGACCAACTCTACAAAGTTTTGGGTTGAATTTCCCCATTAAAGTCATAAGGTAAAATCTCATTGACTGTTCATAGCTCCACCCACTTTTGGGCATCAATTTTCATTCAGGGTGACCCCATGATTATGTTATTCAAGTTATTCAAGTTATTCAAGCCCCAGAGCAAAATGTACGGCCTTCTTCTCCAGTAGAGGGAGTGTCGAGATTCCAGAGAATATGGGTAATATATTTATATTATTATATTTATGTTCCAATTGTTTAGGCTGTTTGTCCAAGCAATTGGAGCAATAGAAAAGCAGCCATAGCGAGTATAACCCTCATACACTCTATGCCCCTTCAGCCTGCAGGCTGATGAGCCTTTAGGTTGCACTAGGTTGTTGACTAAGTAGGGACCTGGCCAAGTCTACAGATATCACTTCCGATTCAGTAGGGGGGAGGTAGGTAACACTCATAGGGCTGCTGTAGCTCTGACTTAAATATCATATCCTCTTTGAAAATGGATTTTCCCACTGGCAACTAGATCACATGACCAGAAATAAAGGGGGCCCCAGAAACTGTAGGAATGAAGGGATGGGGCCATGAAAGGGCAAGGAAGTAGACACGGGAGGCATTAGGTGCAAGGGATTGTGGGGATTGAAGGTGGGAGCAGATTGGCTGGAGGAGAAAGGTTGGGTTTAAGTAGGCAAAACAGAAGGAGATCGGGGCCATTTTACTTTGCAGCCCCACCCATTCTCCCATTAAGGCTTAAGAGGCTCGGGGAGGTAGTAATTAACCGCAGCCAAAGAAGGATAATAGTAGGAGCAGCGTGAAAGGGATTGAGAGGTGGCTGTGTTGCTTGGAATGAAGGCTAGGAATAGCGGATATTAGCTGTTGTTAATTGGAGGGGCAAAGAAAAAGTAGTTTAGCCTCAGGATAGTCGAGATAGGGGTAAAGGGGATCTCCATAACAGCAGCCTTCAGTGGCTAGTTGTAAGGATCAAGTTTAATAATTTGATTTAAGGTTTACTATGTTGCATTATATAATGTAAGTGTTGGGTTAACCTACTGTATGGTAAATAAAGTCGGCTGCTGCCTTTTCAACCCACAAAAAGAAGTCATTTGTGTGTTTGGTACAGTGGGGGGTTTCGAGGTGGAGAAGGGGCCACAAACTGAAACTGCACCTGTCATGCAGTTCTTATTGTAACAGGAAGAAGTGTGGGCAAAAGGCAGAACTCTGTAATTTAATGATGTGACCTAGCGTGTATGTGTGCCTTGGCTTGTTTGTGTGCACTGTGAATCCTATGATCCCAGGAGGCGACCCTTAAGTCTTAAAATGACAATTTTCTATTTAGGAGTACCCAATACTAGTGATGAGCGAATCTGTCCCGTTTCTTTTCTGTCTTTCAAAAGATTTGCGAAATGGCAATTTTTTTTTTGATGTGGGCGAAAATTTTTTGTCACGTGGCAAATTTTTCTGCAGCGAATACTGCTGTCCATTTCGCAAAAAAAATCCGCCAAGGGCAAAACGCGGAAATTTGTCGCAAATCCGTGCCTGCCAAATAATTTTGCCCATCACTAGACAATAGAGATGTAGCGAACTGTTCGCGCGAACATCGGGTGTTCGCGTTCGCGAAAATTCGCGGACTTTTGCCGATGTTCGCCACTTTGGGTTCGCCGCGTTTTTTTTTTGGCGCCGCGTTTTTTCGCCTTGGTTTTCCCGCCGCGTTTTTCCGCCGCGTTTTATCGCCTATGCATATACATAGGAATAGCTTGCGTTTTTTTTTTTGGCGTTATTTTTTTGCGTTTTTTTTACAAGTATTTTTCTGAGAAGTTTTTGCCCTTGATCCCCCTCCTGCATGCCACTGTCCAGGTCGTGGCACCCTTTAAACAACTTTAAAATCATTTTTCTGGCCAGAAATGGCTTTTCTAGGTTTTAAAGTTCGCCTTCCCATTGAAGTCTATGGGGTTCGCAAAGTTCGCGAATATTCGCGAGTTTTGGCGAAAGTCCGCGAACGGGTTCGCGAACATTTTTGCGCGGGTTCGCTACATCCCTACTAGACAATAGCACTACTGAAAAAGTATATTTTTATGAAAATGGTTTATTTTATTATTAAAATGCAGTTTAATCTCCATGCACCTACTGGTATTGTTAATGCATAAACTAGGTATACAGAAGGGGTACATATTGAATTGTGTCTTATTTTCTTTTCTCCTTCAATAGTAATATTATACTCAGAGTACTTTTCTCTCATTAGGATAAGATAAAAATGCCAGGAAAAGTCAGAGTTAGGTTTGTTCATATTGGTGCCAAAATAGGTTAACAAAACAAATGATTTTCATGCATGCTGACCTTTAGCAAATATTTCTGACTATTTATGTCAGAAAGTAGCTGAAGGATAAAATGTTGTCAGTCCATGGAAATGTATTAATGTGCCAATATATTCTCAAAACCTCAACAAAGTCTGTTTAACTCACAATGTGTTTTTAGTACTGAAAAAATCTGTCCATGATGTTTTGCAATAAGAAAATGAAATCCAGTTCAGAGCTTACCACATTTGCCTTTGTCACATTTATTTTCCCCAAGAAACCATAACATATGTTTGCAACATGAGAAGAACATTGATATTTATGGGGACATACTCCAAATCGGAATGTAGATTTTTTTATATATTGTTGTCCAAATTCTGTATTTTTTTCTGCTATAATATGTTTTGTAAATTGCCATTTTATCCCCAAAAATATTTGCCTGTTTTACCACTGGAGGAATCAATTCCTATAATGAGAAAGGGGGAATTGTTAATGTTAGTAATTAGTGATGAGTGAATCTGTCCCATTTTGCTTCGCCGGCAAATTCTCAGAACTATGGAAAAATTTGCGAAACGGTGAAAAATTTGCGAAACACGGGTGCCGTGTGCTTTTTTGATGTAACAGCAACTTTTTTTTTACATGGGCGTGAATTTCCGCACTGCAATTTCGCTGAAGTTTGGCGAAACAATTTGCGAAATAGGGAAATTGCCTGCAAATCCATGTCTGGAGAAAAAATTTGCTCATCGCTATTAATTATACATTGTACCCTTGCAATAATGAAATAATATAGTTAGCAAGAGACACATGCCTTTTGGCCTTTGTTTAACAAAAGCAGTTGAAGAAAATTTTGATAAGCTGCATATAGAAATGCACCGTATTGAATAAGGCTGGGCTGCTGTCTTTAGTACTTGAGCTTTTAAATTCCTTGTAATTCAGTTTAAAGTATACATTTTGAGGCCTTCCCTTTTTATATATTCTTTATTTAAATGTGAATGAGCATAGGGAAACGCATTATACGGGGAAGTAAGCATCATTAAAAACAAATATTACCATATGTTGGACAGTGACAATTCACAGCTCAATAATTTTTGACAATGTAATTTTAGTCTCTGATGGCATTTTTTTGCTCATAAATTCCCAGTACCATGGTACACTGATTTTGTAAAACGTGGCCAGACTGATTGAATAACATTCAAGATTAAAGCTCAATAAATATTTGTTATTTTATTTTGTCCCAATGTGTTGTTTATCTATATAGAATTTCCGTATTAAAACATGTGAAACAAATCATTTGGGCATAATGCACTTTGTTGAATAACACCATACCCATTAGGAATGTTGAGAATCAGAGACATTATTAATTACAATGGAGCACATTATACAGAAATAAAAGCTTCTAATGGCATTAGTGTTGTATATTTTACTTTTAATTTCATGAACTGAATGTCATATAATCACTTGTTAGATCATTGTGATTCTTTGTGTAAATGCTTTGATAAATGAACACCTTTGATTTTGAGAATACCAGCCAAATCATTTGCATTGGCTACATCAATTATAAACCAATGCTTCTTTAATGTCTTGGTGTCTTTGCACGGTTTTCTTGTTTATACAGCTGGCTATAATTTTAAAAAAGTAATAGGTATCAGTTAACAGGTATCTGTTAGATTAAAGAAACCAACACATCCTTTGATTTACTTAATCAAGTGAATATAAATGTAACCAAACCCATGTAAGTATCTGTCTAAAAGGGTGTGTATATATATATTTGCTCTGTAATAGACACGATAAAAACAGACACTGGTTATACATTTTGTATAGTGTGAAATGGATTCCTAGAATGTTTACTTGTGCTTTCTGCCGTATAAAAGAATGGTATTTGCTATTCATGTGATGGAAAATATAAAGTGTTACCTGTTAAATTCAAATATGACCTATGGGAGGAGCATTAATTAAAATTGCAATGTTACCACTTTGAGAAAAGCTGGCATTTTTTCAGCCCCTTTTGGTGTTTACTATATTTTTTATGCAGGGGGAGTTGTGCTCACAGTTGAGTTCACAGGTCATTTACAAATGTACCCTAATGTACAAATATGCTGTCTTCCTTTTGTTTACAATTCATGCACTGTATTTTTTAATGATGACAAAATACAAAACTTGGAATGAGGACTCAAACCTCCCTTTTGTGTGTTTGTTTTCTGAAGAGGGAGGCTACATCAGTAGCACTCCAATTATATCTGAATTAGCTTTTGGCTGACTCCCACAATTTCATTGTATGACACTACAGCTTTGTGAAAGAAAAGCATGTTTATTTATTCAGATATGAATGTGGGCTTTGTGTTAGATGTGCACAGAGAACTGAGAGCACTCACATTCAGAGAGGGTTCCTGTTTGCAGCATCACACTCTGTTATGTTATGGTAATAGTAGGGGGCCAGCTGGGTCATACTGAGAAGAGGCTTGTATTTCCATGTAGAAGTTCCATCTGATATGGCATAGGTCCCTCCTGAGGATGTACATAGTGCAAGATTCAAACAATCAACAAGCATTTTAATGAAGTTTGAGATGAAGACACCCAGAGGCCATGCTGCAAAACATTATGCAATACTTGGGCAAAATAGTAATTGTTAAAAGCAAATATTTTGCTTACATTTTTGCTCTTTTGTTTTTTGTGTAATTAAAGTCCTTTTCAAATGAAACCTGAAACCCAAATTCTTCTTTTTATTAAAATTACATGTATATAAAAATCTTAGTTGTCAATCATATATTGCCTGCCCTGCCTCTATGTCTCAGGCATACAAGTAGGGCAGGCAGTTGCTTTCACTTTCCATTCAGCACTTCCTTGATTCCACTGCGCTCCTCACATTCCCCCTTCCTTCCCATGGTCTGTAAATGTGTATTCTGTAAAATGGCCATCAGGTCACTCACTAGATTTTGGGATGATGCAAAGAGTGGGAAGTAAACAGAACTTACATATTCTAGTAACCCAGACCCTCTATTTACTTACTATTTGGTTCTAAAACAATTTTGCAGCACTTAATGCCCTTGTACTTTCCTCTAGCTCTAGATAATTGTGTGCCTGTCCCTTCATAGTTTATGGTTTACGAAAATAAATGAAAAATAAACTAGCTCCCTAGAGAATATATATATTTTCCCTTTAAATCTGGATACTGAAAGGCTGAAATAAAATTGTACAAACCATCCATTCTCAGTTTACAGAGTATGAACCCTACATGAAAATTCTTTGGCTGTTCAACAAATACTGAGTGAAGAAAATGTAGCTCTTTTCCCAGCAGGCAAGCTTAAAATGTACCATTTTCTTCTAAGTAGCTGTTGGAATCCTGCAGATGTAGACAAGCAGCCCACAGCAAAAATCAAGACAGTTTTGATTAACAACTTATATTTAACACCTGATAACTTACAGTGCTTGCTAAAAACAATGGATTAGACCATGACCCTGTCTTTGTTGATACTTTGATGCAGACATAAAGGCCTACGTGACATCAAAGCCAGTTTCTCACTCCAACTCTATGGGGCTGATTTACTAATCCATGAATCCGAATCCCGAATGGGAAAAAATCGGATTGGAAACGAACATTTGGGACTTTTTCGTATTTTTTGCAATTTTTTTGTCGCCGCCATGGCTTTTTAGTAAATTGTCGTGACTTTTTCGTAGCCGTTACGACTTGCGCAAATTGTTGTGACTTTTTCGTAGCCGTTACGACTTGCTCGTATATTGTCGCAACTTTTTCGTATTTAGCGCTCGTAAACGGCGGGCAAACCTTTCAGACTTCGCATGATTTTGGAAGCCTCCCATAGGACTCAACGGCACTCTGCAGCTCCAACCTGGCCCAAGGAAAGTCACGATACTGAAGCTTGAATGAATGTGAAACTTTCGTACTTGGCGCGACGGCTACGAAAAAGTCGCAACAATTCGCGCAAGTTGTAATGGCTACGAAAAAGTCGCGACAATTTATGAAAAAGTCGCAACAATTTACGAAAAAAATTGCAAAATACCGATCATTACGAAAAAAACGCATTCGGACGCTTTTCGGACGTTCGTGGATTAGTAAATGTGCCCCTATGTGTTAGATAAATCTGAGCATTCACTTTACGTTTCAATGGGAAGAAATTGCAGTAATATAGTAATATAGAGCAGGAGATTATGTCAATGTGCATCTAAAACATTTTACTAAACACATTTGATGCATAATTCACTATCAGCAGTGACAAATCAAGATAAAAGATTGTTTTGTGAAATGTCTTCTTGCTGAAAAATTAACTATACAATAATGTTAAAAATGTACACCCTTGGATAGGAAATTGACTCAGTTCAGCATGATTCTTGGGGAGGCAAATGCACAAATGTAATTTTGTATTTAATTTTTGCAAATTTTCACCAAGTTAGTGCCACACTCAGGCATTACCATTAAAAAACCTAATTTTTCGTTACAGAGACTGGATTTAGGCATCTTGGTTATATCAGGGGTTATAACAGGGGCACAGTAGAATGATATTTACATTGACCTTTACTGTGGAAAGCAGACATAGTAAAGGTAGATGCAATAAACCAAAGAAGGATTTTTATTGTAGCAGACTTTTACAGGGATGATAATGGTACAGAACTAATGGCCCTTACCAAGTAACACTATGGGGCAGATTTATCAAAACGCGAGTTCGAATCCCGAATGGGAAAAATTCGGATTGGATACGATAATTTCTGCAGATCGCAAATATCACGAATATGCTTACGAAAAAATCGTATTAGTCACGATAATATCATATTGGCTATCCAAAAGTCACTAAATTTTCGTATCCGAACAATTGTAAAATGCAGGAAAACCTTTCTGACTTTGATCCTTCTGTGCATGATTTTGGAAGCCTCCCATAGGAATCAATGGCACTGTGCAGCTCCAACCTGGCCCAAGGAAAGTCACGATACCGAAGCTTGAATGAATGCAAAACTTTCGTACTCGTTGCGACAATACAATTTAGTCATGTTTTTTTTAACACACAGTATGAAAAAGTCGTTTTAAAACGCAAAAAAAACAGTGAAAATACGCAGGGTACGAAAAAGTCGCAGAAAGCACCAACGGTCCGATCAAACAAGCAATTGGGCCATTCGTGGATTGATAAATCTCCCCCTATGGGTATTATTTTTGTATATAACTGTTGAGGGAGCCACCTAAACACTACTGTTCCTCCAGCTCCTCCTGTGCACACATTTTACAGTGCACACATTTCTCCCAACTGCCCTCACTTGCATTTGCCTTACCATCTCACTTACTGACACGGAAACACCATTATGCCTAACTACAACATGATCCCCTCCAGGGTCCTCCCCATAGTTTGACAACGGGGCCAAAGGCTGCCTTGTTTATCTAATCTTGTAGCCTCTGAGTTAATCTATTCAATGGTCTCATAATTGAAGGCTTTATTAGGCAAAGACACAATTTCCCCAATAAACTAAATTAGATCTACTGCGACACAAAGGTACTGAGAATTTCAAGGTAAAGCCTGGCAAGACTATTGTTTTTGGGCATCATGTAAGGCACATAACACATAATTATTAAAAGACCTTTACTTTACATAATATAGCTCATTGTTTTCAGGCATTGTATAGTAAACAATTTTTATTCTGATTACAGCCTTATTAAAGTGTGTTTGTATTTTATTCTGTGTCTATAAGATGTAATAAAGTCCTAGAATGACGCTTACATAGGTATTTTAGGGCAATGTCACAAGGGGACATCCCGGCCAATGCACAGGTATTTTCAGCCTTCACTCACCTGCACAGGAAATAATTGGAATCACTGTGTCCAAACCAGCTGAATCACGTAATAGTACAATATTGTGAAATAAGGCATTTTCACAAGATTAAACAGTTCGATAAATTAAGACACTGACATTCATATTAATACCAATTAACAAGTTTTTTTTGGTGTTTTGTCATCAACACAGGAGGTTCATTTGCAAAAGAACACAAAATATTCCTTGTCTCAGAACTCTTATGGTTAGAGCTTAATGGCAGCTTTCAGGAACACCCTTGCTTTCTGACAAACTTTACTACTTGTATATAGCATAAATAAAGGTTTATATGCTATGTTTTTGTATTGAAGTTAGAAATCTGAAAGCATAATGCCAAATACAATTTGAGCTGTGCAGAACCAGTGAAAAAAAATCCAAATTCTGTGATATAGCCACTTTACCATTCTGATTCAGTTATGTATTTATTATATTTGATGCTAATTTGGGCCATTTGATCCGGGTTTCCTACCTGATTTTATAACCTTTGTGAGCAGCTGAGTGCCATTTCACATGCAAATCACTATTTTTCCATGATTCCAATATCATTGCATATGGCAGGAGGATTTGAGTTTGACACAATTATGCCTTTTTTCTTTTCTTTCGCAAACCTCTGTGTCAAAATGACACCTGCATCTGATTCTTTAGGTGCAATTTCATTCACGTTATTAATGCTAGCCACGCTATCCAAAAATACTGGAGAATGCCACTCCAGGGGTGTGAACTCCTTAGAGTTCACCCATTGATAAATACGCTTCTAAAAATCCCATAGGAATGAATTAGAGTGGGTGAAATTTAGGCTAATGCCAGAAGTGGCGTTTGGTGTATATTTTTGGAAAGCCGAAAATCGCTTGCCGAAAATAGCATCATATGCCTCCTACCTGTGCCTGCACCCAAATGAATGAAATATGCTTGGGTGCAGGCACATGTAGCCGATATCCGCCAAAAAACGTGAGACTTCATATCTTCGGCGGATATCGGCTACATGTGCCTGAACCCGAGTATATTCCATTCATTCGGGTGCAGGCACAGGTAGGAGGTGTATGGTGCTATTCAGCTTGCCGAAAATGTACGCCAAATGCCATGTCTGGCATTAGCCATACTGTGGTGAGCTTTTGATTTCTGCCTGTTCAGCTGTGTCATAATCTGTACATATTCTGTACGTTTAAGAATTTATATTTAACACCTGATAATTTACAGTGCTTGCTAAAAACAATGGATTAGACCTTGACCCTGTCTTTGTTGATACTTTGATGCGGACGTAAAGGCCTACGAGACATCAAAGCCAGTTTCTCACTCCAACTCTATGGGGCACATTTACTAATCCATGAACGTCCGAAAAGCGTCCGAATGCGTTTTTTTCATAATGATCGTTATTTTGTGACTTTTTCGCGAATTGTCGCAAATTTTTCGAGCGCTCAATACAAAAAGTTGCGACAATTTGTGAAAGTCGTAATGGCTATGCAAAAGTTGCGACAATTCACGAAAGTCATAATGGCTATGAAAAAGTTGCGACAATTCGCGCAAGTCGTAACGGCTACGAAAAAGTTGCGAAGGTGATGAAAAAAATCGAAAAAAATACGAAAAAGTCGCAAAATGTTCGTTTCCGATCCGATTTTTTCCCATTCAGAATTTGGATTCGTGGATTAGTAAATCAGCCCCTATGTGTCAGATAAATCTGAGCATTCACTTTACGTTTCAATGGGAAGAAATTGCAGTTATATAGTAATATAGAGCAGGAGATTATGTCAATGTGCATCTAAAACATTTTACTAAACACATTTGATGCATAATTCATCAGCAGTGACAAATCAAGATAAAAGATTGTTTTGTGAAATTTCTTATTGCTGAAAAATTAATGAATTAGAGTGGGTGAAATTTTGGCTAATGCCAGACGTGGCGTTTGGCGTATATTTTTGGAATATTTTAGAGATCACCTGTTTGAATCCTTGCTCCTTGATGCAAATTACATATGGTGAGAAAGGGTTTGGACAGTTATTTTTGTTGCAGCATGAAAAATAAATAGTTAATGTTGATGGCTTAGTGACTATCATTGCCCAAAAGAAATTAATCAGATCCAAGAGGTTCAGTTTAACAGTGATTGTATAAATAATTCTTATGCATAATGAAGCAAATTAGGGCTGAAATAATGAAAGACATTGGTAGCTACATTATTCTGTTTTTATAAAATGCAGAATGTTCAATGAATACATATTCAGTAATAATCTGTGCAAGCACATAAAAACAAAAGCTATTGGGATTCATAAAAAATTCACAAACGTCCAACTTTATATGCAGATAGTATACCCCCTGCTGTAATTTACAATGATATTAAAAGTCATAAAGTGTTCGCTGACCATATGAAAGCAATGTTTTCATGTTGCTGTTTTGGAAAATATAAATAAAACTGAACTTCACATTCGCAAAACTTTTTGCTGCTAAACCCCCATTTCTTCCCAAGTTACCATCATGAACATATGTCATTGCTAGTGATGAGCGAATTTTTTCACCAGGCATGGATTCGCAGCAAATTACCGCATTTCGCCATTGTCGAATTGTTTTGAGAAACTTCCCAGAAAATGCACCGCGTGTAAAAAAAATTTGTCACGCATCAAAGTGGGTGCGGTAGCGTAGAAAAGGACATGGTCATGTCAAAGTTGGGCGCAGTTGCCTAAAATCTGGGCGCGGACACATCAAAAAAGGGGTGCAGCAATGTAAAAAAAAAAGCATGGATGACAAAAAAAGTGCGGGCGACCCAAAAAGATGCGGACAACAAAAAAATAAATAAATCGCGCAACAAATGCGTTTCGCAAATTTTTAGGCAAAGCTTCTGCTTCTGTTGCGATGTCTGCCAAAAGTTTCTTATCCTTCCCAGTATTTTGCACCTATTCCCCCACAAGTTCAGTATAAACATATATAAATAATATTAATGAATACTCATTATAATAAGTATAATAAGACATATTAATTTGCTTATACAGATGAATTACCAGTTTACTCCTTAACAAAAGGGCAATTTCTTACAAATTGGCAAATGTGTTGTTGCACAACAGTCTTATATTTCTTCAGATCTTAAATCCTCAGTCTCATAATGAACCCCATAAAATGTGGCAAGAAGCAGATGTTGAGCGCAGATGGCTGATTATTTGTGTTGCGGAATTAAGTTAAAACCATTCTTTTTGATATGTTGTTTAATAACAGTATAACCTTTGGAACAATCACTTAGGAATAACTGATATTTGTGGCAATTGCTACCAGCAGGGTTCTCTGGTCCCACACATGTCAATAGAAAGTGTATGTGTATGTAGTGAAATTAGCCCCATTGGGCAAGAATTCTATCAGGAACACTTTATAAATGAAAGGAAGTATTTTAATTGGTTCTTTATTAAAAACATTGGAGATTTTAATTCCATCAGAATGGAATCTCATATAAAAACACAAGTGTATGTAAAATTGCAGTGTAATTTTGTTGTGCTTTAAGTTGTGTTAAACAGATGTAATTGTATTTGTGGTTTAATGTAAATTTGTGCATGTTGCATTTTCAGACTGGGTGGGTTTAAGTAATTTCCAGAGAGAGTGTTTGTAGAAGTTTCACAAGGTGCAAGTCGGGTGCACTGATTTAACATAACCCACTGTGGGAAGGAGCATGTTTGGGTACAATTACCTTAATACATTTTGCCAATGTGTATGCTCTATTGAGCTCTTTTTAGGGCAACTGTACTTGCAGGCATAGGCGGAGGGTGACTTTTTTGTTTGGGGAGGCTAAAGATGGCCCATACACAGACTGACCTACAGCTAATGTGACACTTAGTGGATTCGCTGCTGGCATAAAAAGTTAACCTCCCAACACCTCTTGCTGTTCCTACTGACTCCCAGGGATACTGTACAAAAGTGCGGGGGGGGGGGGTGTGCTTTTTTTTACCCTAAAATGTTTAGGATGTAAAAGTATTCATACATGCACTTCTGTTAGGGGATCTGCAAACATTTGTGTTTGTGATCAGTTAGCTTAAAGGGGTAGTTCGCATTCAAATTCACTTTTATTTTTAATGGTTTTTCAGTTATTTAGCTTTTTGTTCAGCAGCTCTCCATTTGGTATTTCAGCAGCTATCTGGTTGCTAGGGTCTTATTTACCCTAACAACCAGGTAGTGGTTTAAACAAGAGATGGGAATATGAATAGTTAAGGGGCCTACTTGGAAAAATAAGTAATACAAAATTATAATAATAATAATAATATTGTAGCCTCACAGAGCAATATTTTTTGGCCCCCATTTGAAATCTGTATAGAGGCAGAAGAGAGGCAAATTATTCAAAAAAATTAATTAGGAAGACCAATTGCAAAGTTGCTAGGAATAGGCCATTTTATAACATACTAAAGGTTAACTTAAAATGTCCTTCTATATAAATAGGTACAGTGGATGCAACTCCAATATGGATTCATTATATCTTAGTTGGGATCAAATACTTGGTACTCTTTTAGTGCTGGGCGGTATACCGCCATATACCAAATACCGTTTTTTTTTAAAAAAAACTGATATTAATTTTTGAAATACCCCCATACCGGTGTAGTTTGTGTTGCGCCCCGTGCATACGTGACGTCAGTACGCACCAGAAGCGGCACGGACCGCATCGCTAGCCATACCGCCCAGCACTACTTAGAACCCACCAAGCTGAAAATCCCTCAAAATACCCTCAAATCCACCACCTTCCTTCCTTTTACTTTGCACCATGCACCCTATACAATGCTACAAGAGTGACTGACTACTTGTATTTCACCCCACAGCATCCAATCACTCCACCTTGCCCAGACATAGCCAGTAATACACTAAGGTTTCACATAAACTGCTAACAAGACAGAATTTATCTGCAATGTCTGAATAAAATTGATAGTAAATATATACAAATGACAGGGATATGTGTAAATTCATTTATTTAAATTAAAGAAACCCCCCCACACTGGAGACAAATTCTTATACTGAAAGCTTGCATCTCCAAACTTGAATTCACTGTGTTCGAACTCATTCAGCCTTGGGATGTGGATCTTGCTTAGTATAGCACATTTTTAAGAGCGTTCTGTGGCCACCAAAAAAAATACCGTCAAATACCGTGACACCGATATAATTTTGAAAAATACCGTGATATAAATTTTTGGTCATACCGCCCAGCACTATACTCTTTTATTATCTTGAAGAACAAGGAAATCATTTTTAAAAATGTATTTAAGTAATTCAGAGCTTTCTGGATAACAGGTTCCCAGATAACGGAAAGAGGGGGCCACATTGCTAGTACAGAGTCAAAAATCCGATTTAAAGCTACCAGGAGTGGCTTCTTGCAGGCTTATGGCAGCAGCGCCCCTGTCTTCAGGATATCCAGCTATTGCTGATCTGCAACTGCTTTCAGTCTCTTACTGCCATTGGCATTGGTCTGATATCTAGTGGGCTCTCATAGTTATATCACAAGCATCAGGGATGTGTATCAATTGACTTTTTATTGCCAGTGGAAAGAAACAGATTTTTCCTGTGACAGTTGCTTTCAGCTGCCATAGACAGCTCAGTTCCACTAACTGTGGCAGGGACAATCAGCCATAATTAAGGCAGGCAATTTTATAGCTGGTATCAAAATGCAAAAAGAGGATTGGTGGGGAAAGGTAAATGTAGCCACTGAAAAAGTCAAAAAGGCTATACAGCCAACCCGGACTTTGGGTGAAGTGACTTGTCCAACATCACAGGGTACAGCCAGCGGCCAAGGGTGGAATTGAACCCGCGTCTCAGTGGGGGTTGACCCTACTGAGGGCGGACTCCCTACCACTCGGCTACCTGGGACCTCCCGAGTATAAGAGGATCTATTCGTTCTCTTGTCTTAGATATGACGGTGATGTCGTCACTGTGTGAAGGAAACATGCAGGGTTAAAGCCGGCTGCACCAAGACCTGTATGAGTAGGGGGACTGTTACATAAGCAGAGAGAATGAATCTGCAAACTGTGCTGCACTATTCATAACATAAAAATAGGCACAACATCGATTTGAAAAGTGTATGACCTGAAAGCAGGTGCCTGTATGGCTATTCCAGCTGGACCCAATAAAGCCCTATGTGGGTTATATGAGAGACTTTCCATACAAGGCTGGCTGGCCACTCTTATATCATGTATACTAACTGTATAAGCACATCGTTCCACAGTCTTTAAATGTTGATTGCATCAATGTTTTAAACAGATTTTGTGTCTGTATGTCTATGTATATCCAATAATATATACGTAATTATTATTACTTTTACTTGCATTATATTTTACATTTTGGTCCCAAAGCGGAAACAAAAACTTGGGCTATATTGCAACAATATTTATTTTTGATTATTAAAAGGAGTGTAAGTCGTTTTTTACACACACCTATATTACACCTAAGTATTTGTACTTATGTTACACCTGTCAGCGGCAAGGCTTTTACTGTAAATAAGTATGATTCTATTATAGGCACATATATTGTAGTGTCACCCACTGTGACCTACAGCACTTATACTGTATTTGCCTATTTGTGTCTGTAAGTTACCCTCCCATATAGATTGTAAGCTCTACGGGGCAGGGACCTCCATCCTCTTATGCCTTTGACTCTTAACTTATTGCAACTGTATCTCGTATTTATTTGTATTTATTATTATACTTTGTATTTATCTATTATTATATTAATAACCCCCTGTTTGTATTAATGTATTCTACTGTACAGCGCTGCGTACATAAGTAGCGCTTTATAAATAAAGATATACATACATACATAGAGTAACCTAGTGCATAAACTTGAGCGCAGAAGTAGAAGTTACATCGGTCATTAACACAGCTCTCCTTACCAAGCCTTTGCCTACCCTGCCACAGACAATCTAATGTGGTGTTGTGCACAGTTTATAGATTTTGCCTTTAATAATTAATTTAAAATTAATAAATTAAATGTTCTGTGCAACACCCAGGTACAGTTCTCTGACTTCAAATATTTTCCATCCAGACAGGCACTCAGACCAGCAATAAAGTTTTTGCCTATGAACTTTGTTCTTTGCAATCCAAAAAAGAATGACTTTGGCCAATGAACCCTTTACATAAAAGTTATTATTTATTATAGATATTGCCTTGTCACTGGCCTGATGTTGCGTCGAGTGCGTGTTTTCAGTCGCCTCAGTGCAGAACGTGTCCTGGGAGCGCAGAAGGCCCGTCACAGATATCTGCATAGGCGGAGGGTGACTTTTTTGTTTGGGGAGGCTAAAGATGGCCCATACACAGACTGACCTACAGCTAATGTGACACTTAGTGGATTCACTGCTGGCATAAAAAGTTAACCACCCAACACCTCTTGCTGTTCCTACTGACTCCCAGGGATACTGGGGGGGGGTGCTTTTTTTTACCCTAAAATGTTTAGGATGTAAAAGTATTCATACATGCACTTCTGTTAGGGGATCTGCAAACATTTGTGTTTGTGATCAGTTAGCTTAAAGGGGTAGTTCGCATTCAAATTCACTTTTATTTTTAATGGTTTTTCAGTTATTTAGCTTTTTGTTCAGCAGCTCTCCATTTGGTATTTCAGCAGCTATCTGGTTGCTAGGGTCTTATTTACCCTAACAACCAGGTAGTGGTTTAAACAAGAGATGGGAATATGAATAGTTAAGGGGCCTACTTGGAAAAATAAGTAATACAAAATTATAATAATAATAATAATATTGTAGCCTCACAGAGCAATATTTTTTGGCCCCCATTTGAAATCTGTATAGAGGCAGAAGAGAGGCAAATTATTCAAAAAAATTAATTGGGAAGACCAATTGCAAAGTTGCTAGGAATAGGCCATTTTATAACATACTAAAGGTTAACTTAAAAGTGAACCACCCCTTTAGATGTGTTTATGTTAGTTTTATAGCAAGAAAGGCAGTGGGTACTGACTCCGCATTATATACAGTGAGACGCAGTCCTTATTTACAAAACCAGCACATTATATACAGTGAGAAGCAGTGGGTACTGATGGCAGATATAGTGCCAGGGCCTGAATAACACTGGCACTGATACACAACATTGGCTCCACTGTAACTAACTAGAAATGAACAAAACAATGACAAAAAAAAAATAGTAAGTGCAAAAAACAACAACAAATATATAAACACACAATGAGCTTTTTCAGAGGGAAAGAGTTAACTTACCCTCCATCTGTTAGGGTAGGGGATAGATTATAAATTATTATAGATGTCAGGTCAGGAAAAAAAAAATTAATGTCAGCTAGTGATTCTTTAGAACTGTATAGTACCTGTGTATAGTGCCTTGGTATAGTGCCTGTGTATAGTGCCTGTGTATAGTACCTGTGTATAGTGCCTGGGTATAGTGCCTGTGTATAGTACCTGTGTATAGTACCTGTGTATAGTGCCTGGGTATAGTGCCTGTGTATAGTACCTGTGTATAGTACCTGTGTATAGTGCCTGGGTATAGTGCCTGTGTATAGTGCCTGTGTATAGTGCCTGTGTATAGTACCTGTGGGATGAAAACTGCAGCAAAAGTTGAGAGTTGGTTCTTAGGTAAAGTTACAGCTGCAGATTCTTCTTTTCAGTCTTCATTTCTGTTTCCAGTTTGCAAAATCTCCCAATCCCTGTGTGCATCTGTGCTCTGATTGGTCAATTTTACTGTCTGTCAAGAAAGCTGTGCTCTGATTGGAGAATCCACAAGAAGAAAGATCCAATCGGAGCACAGCAAAACGGGCTTGCAAGGAACAAATTTCCAGCACAGTGCAGAAACGGAGTAAGGATTTTTTTTTTGTTTTTTTAATGTGCCAAGCAGGTTTGGGGAGGCTTAGCCTCCCCTAGCCTTATGGAAAATCCGCCTATGCTTGCAGGTAGGGTTGCCACCTTGAATTTTAACAACCTTGTCAGTAAAAATGATGCTTGATGCCAATGTTATTAATAGGGTAAAAAGATAAAAATATAGGAAGGCTGGAATTTTTTTTCCAGAAAAGGTGACAACCCTACTTGCAGGTACATTTGTAAATGACCTCTATAAATGGACAAACAGTGGTATAACAATGAAGTGCCCAGTTTACCCCATTACCCAGCATCACACAACAAAGTACAGACTGCATTACCGCTGAAGACATGGGTCTTTTACTACTAGAAAACATAATAGTCCTCATAACCTTTTTCAATATAGAATGAATTACTTTTTTGATTATTGTGCCTTCATAACCACTCCTGTTATTCAGTGTAAGAAATACTGAATACTGTCAGAAAACCCCACATGTGAGAAAGTGATCAGTAGGAGCCTATGTGCTGTGTAAGGGTGAGGTCAGACGAAGCGTGTCTCTGCTTCTCTCAGCCCTGCGCTTTTCTGCCTGGCTGAGAGAAGCCGATCCGTTTCTGTAGGCTGCTTTGTGTGCCTGCACTAAAATGTATGGCAACAGAGTGGAGCGGATGTCGGCTTGGAAAACGCGAAAGCGAACGTTTTCCAGGCTGAGAGAAGCAGAGATACTTTGTCTGACCCCACCCTAACACTGGTAAAGGATGTTAGTGACTTCCTGGAAACCAGAAGCCATGTTATAGTGAACACAAGATGATTTTATGAAATACAGTGTACAAACAGCACATACTATATTGCAGCTGAAAGTCCTTATAACAGGCAAGTTGTTGAGGCAGGCAGCAGTCAATATCAAGTTCAGGCACGAGGTGTGGGCTGGTGGGAAAACAAGAGCAAGATTGTGTAGCAGGGCAGTGGTTGAGTTAGAAAGCAAACAAGACCAGTAGTTGAGGCCAGCAGCAAAAAAGAGCAAATCCCAATAGCTGGCCAATGGTCAAGGCAGGCAGCAAAGAAGAGCATTACCGTGTTCAGACCAGGAACATAGTAACATAGTAACTTGGGTTGAAAAAAGACATAAGTCCATCACGTTCAACCATAATGCCTATATACAGTATAACCTGCCTAACTTCAAGTTGATCCAGAGGAAGGCAAAAAACCCCATCTGAAGCCTCTTTAATTTGCCACAGAGGGGAAAAAATTCCTTCCTTACTTCAAGATGGCAATTGAACCAGTCCCTGGATCAGCTTGTACTAAGAGCTATCTCCCATAACCCTGTATTCCCTCACTTGTACTGAGAGCTATCTCCCCTACCCCTGTATTCCCTCACTTGTACTAAGAGCTATCTCCCATAACCCTGCATTCCCTCACTTGCTAAAAAGCTATCCAGCTCCTTCTTAAATTAATATAATGTATCAGCCAGTACAACTGGTTCAGGGAGGGAATTCCACAACTTCACAGCTCTCACAGCAAAAAAATCCTTTCCGAATATTTAAACGGAACCTCCCTTCTTCTAAACGGAGTGGGTGCCCTTGTGTCCGTTGGAAGGACCTACTGGTAAATAAAGCATTAGAGAGGTTATTATATGATCACCTTATATATTTATACATAGTTATCATGTCACCTCTTTAGCGCCTCTTCTCCAGTGTAAACAGACCCAACTCGGCCAGTCTTTCATCATAACTGAGACTTTCCATACCCTTTACCAGCTTAGTTGCCCTTCTCTGGACCCTCTATAATTCATTAATGTCCTGTTTGAGCACTGGAGACCAAAACTGAACAGCATATTCTAGATGGGGCCTTATCAGTGCTCTGTAAAGGGGAAGAATAACACCCTCCTCCATTTATGAACAAGTTAAACAAAAGTGGACCCAGTACAGAACCCTGAGGGACTCCACTGAGAACCTTATTCCAAGTAGAGAATGTACCATTAACAACCACCCTCTGTACCCGATCCTGTAGCCAGTTTTCTATCCATGTGCAAACGACTTCACTAAGACCAAAAGACCTTAGTTTAGAAAGCAGTCGTTTGTGGGGAACGGTATCAAATGCTTTGGCAAAATCCAAGTAGATTAAATCTACTGCATCCCCACTGTCCAGCTTCTTACTCACCTCATCATAAAAAGCAATTAAAATGGTCTGACATGACCTGTCCTTCATAAAGCCATGCTGATTACTGCTCATAATGCCATTCTCCAGTACATAATTTTGTATGTGATCCCTTAACAAGCCTTCAAATAACTTGCCCACCATGGATGTCAAACTTACAGGCCTATAATTGCCAGGCTGAGATCTTACTCACTTTTTAAATATAGGAATGACATTCGCCTTCTTCCAATCCCTAGGTACCATACCTGATGAAAACGAGTCTGAGAATATCAGAAACAAAGGCCACTGTAAATCTGCCCCTAGCTCTCTCAGTACCCAAGGGTGAATTCCATCTGGCCCAGGTGCCTTGTTTACATTTATTTTGTGTAACCCTTTAAGCACCATATCCTGTGTCAACCACTGCGTAGTTGGAGCTGAGGAAACAGTGCAGCTATTGGATGGGACTTGGCCCTCTTGCTCCTCTACTGTATACACAGAAGAAAAGAACTGGTTAAGCACATCTGCCTTTTCTGTATCCGCTGTAACCATATTGTTACTATAACTCAATGGGGCCACACCCTCAACCTTCATCTTTTTACTATTAATATACTTAAAAAACTTTTTGGGGTTAGTCTTGGCCTCTGCCGCAATGTGCTCCTCGTTTACTATCTTAGCCTTCCGGATTGCTGTTTTACAACACTTGTTATAGTGTTTATAATCATTAAACGCAGCTACTGTCCCCTCTGACTTATATTTCTTAAAAGCTTTCCTTTTTTTCCCTGTTAACTTCTTTACCTCAGAGTTAAGCCACATAGGGTGATTCTTAACACTTCTACTTTTTCTTATTAATGGAATGAATTGAGAACAGTAATGATTTAATATCATTTTAAATGACAACCATTTCTGCTCTGTGTTTTTATCAGAAAACATAATGCCCCAATCTATGCCCTGAAGTGCTGCCCTTATGGGGGTAAAATTTGCCTTTCTAAAATTCAGTGTCTTTGTTGACCCAGTGTAATTTTGTTTCCTGCACCAAACATAAAATGAAATAACATTATGGTCACTGTTACCCAGGGGTTCAACCACTTGCAGGAAATCTGACAATACAGGGGCAAACGTAAAGTTGGAGGAGTAGGCCAGCTTATATATATCCACTTAAGTGGGTAACTGCCTGCAGCTGCACCTAATGCAATTGCAGCTGAGTGCAAAGTCAGTCACAGACAGAAGGAAATAAAAATTACCATTGCTGCCCACCCTGGGACCTCCCTCCCAGTGCGGGCAGCCTAGTAACTTTTTTTTAAAAGTATTGTTTCCCCCAACCAGAGTGCTAGCTATATTAGCCCGCACATCCATATCTCTTGACTTATTTGGCTTTAAAGTGCTCAAAACAATGAAATTTGCGAATTATTAGATCAATACTTTCATTTAACATCCAAGGTCAACAGCAGTAATACATGTGGTAATGCATTAGTCACTGGAAATCTCGCAGGGCTCTGTGCTATGTCATACCAACCATAAATAACCATTTGAGTGCTAGTTAAATTAGAAAGGTTGATACCTGATATGCACAAAGTGGTTCTTTGCTAGTAACTAATAGCATGCCAAGTTTGAGTCTTGAGTTTGCTCATTACTAAACATATGATTCATCTGCTTATTTTTATAGACCAGCTGAAACCAAAATCCTCACCATGTAATAAGGATTACTGGGCAAATAGTCTGCATATTAGAATATCATGTTTACATTAATTTATAATCACAGGTCTGAAATAAAATTGTTGTTCTCGACAGCTAATTACTAAGCCACATACCTGTGGGGGAAAATTAAACAGTATTGCTTAAATTATTTGTATCAGACAAAGCCACAAGCTGGTTACCACGTTAAGCAGCTACTTGTTGTGCCTACCAAAATAGACAATGCTAATCATTTACTGATAATTGTCTCTATGTGTGTTTTAGGAGAGGCAATTCTCAGTATTGTCTATGGTGGGGTATTTTCTGGTGTTTAGCAGCCGTGAAGAAGTAGCTACTACTAGTAGCTCCATGTGTCTTTACACTACAATGATAAAACTTTCATATATGCTTTATAATTGCAATTCAGCTGCCATAGAAATACTAGGGGGTAAGGTGTAAAGGTATTACTTGCATTCCACCTTCCACAGTTCCTAGGAGCAGGTTGAAATACAACCTTTGTTTTCAAAAATGGCATACAAAAAGGGCGGGATGTGGGTAAAACTAGAGTGCACCTTGGCATGCCCTTAGATTGTGTGTCATTTAGAATTTGCCAGAAAGCCCGTTGGGAAATTACTTGGAAGCCTTGAGCTTAGCACCAGCTTACTAGCCAAAACTGTATTCTGTGTGTATGAATGCAAATTAACTTTGATGCATATTTGCTTTTTACAAGTGTGAAATGGAAGGCATCTTCCTCACTTTATTAACTTTATTAAACAGTGATTATCACTCAGCAGTCACTCCTTACATCCATAAAGACTGGACTCTTTTTTTGCCTCCTTCTTTACAAGAAAGCAGCTATTCCACACTGCAAGGCTCCCTCCCCTTCTCTGCCATAAACAGTTTTTCTTAAAGAAAAGAAAAACTTTATGCATCAAGTATACAAGATAACAATATACACTAATAATAATAGAACAACATACAGTATGTGTTAGTGCAGCGCACTGTATTTTTTCTAAAATGATTGTTTGCTGTACCGGTGGCACATTATTGTTGTGCAATGTGGGAACAGGTGGCACATTCTGGAAAATACTGGAGTAAGACATGCCAATTATGCACAAAGACCTGTACAGAAATTATGTACTGGGTAGTATGGGGAGTGTATGACAAGACAAACTGGAGACAGAAAGAAAGGAATTATAATTATATGTAATTACATTTAAGTAAATAAAACTTATGACAAATACTTTGCTTTTCAGCATTAGTGTGGGCAGAGGAGAAGAGTAGTTAGTGTGTGCATACTTCATTAAACCAACCACGTTGTTAGTTTGTGGAAAAATGTTACATTACTTAAATTGATTATATGCATTTAAAATGCAAATTGCAGATAATTCATATAATGAGCTCTGTTTGTTAAGATATACTTGAAGCAACTGAGCCAATGTGATAGCTCTTAATTTAGAACTGGACAAGATTCATCGGAAGTAAATAAAATGTTCTCTGTTTGTAAATATCAAGCTCTGCTTTTAACCATTATTGCTTTACTTTTGCTTTTATGGATATAATTTAGTAATCAAGGGCAATTTTTCTTTGGCATACCATAATTTCTCATAACTCCTATGAAAAATGAACAAGATGCAACTCTGTTGACTTACTGACTAGATGTTTTTTTTTCTCAGAACAGAATCATTACATTGTCGTTTTTCGGTTTATGGAGTATATCATGAAAAGATCACTATGAGTTGTCATGACAACAAAGGCATCAAAGATCTATTAATATGTCAACCTGGTCTCACGATCTAATTCCAGGTTGCGGTTTTAGAACAAAATGATGTTAGAGTGCTAAAAATGCCTCTTAGTAGAATCACTGCTGATGTGGTCTTTACAACATTATCTACTGGTTTTCTAATCATTCACTTTAGAGAAAGACAGCAGAAAATAAGCAATACGTATGTTAGGTTATTAGTTTAACTCTATAAATATACCCACTTATATTTGTTATTATACTGTAAGTCGTGTAAGACATAGGGGCTTGATATGACAATACCAGAATAGGGAATCTTGTTAGTCCCAGTAATTGGATATTTTGCCCATTTAACAAAATGTTCCTGGCTGCCATCAAGCATTTTTCTAACAGTCAGGAAAATTTTATCAGATGGACACATTTTTCAAACCTGATAACTCTGTCAATTCATTAGAATTGTGTTCAAATGCTTTCAACTGACTTACACCAGTCTGCCATGTGACATGATAGATCTCAGTTCTGCACTCAGTAAATCCCTTTGGTAGGAATGATTGGATCAGTGTTTTGTGGCATGGGGGATTAAATAAAGAAATAAACTGTTGTCTGTATTGCCATATTACCAATAAAAAATGGGCTTTGTTGATCAAAGTGTTGCTGCCAAGAATGAAAGAGATAATGAAAAATGTTTAAAGGTGGCCAAGCAAGCACCAACCTGTCATTTATCTGACTATAGATCCAGAAATGTAGACCTTTCCTTACATTGTTTGGTGTGTTTGTCTGGACAGGATAGCTGAGTCAAAACTGCTACCCATTATAAAAAAACACAGATAGAAGACAGTATTGTCATAACTGGCCAAACTAGTTATGTATGACTTACCTTTAGAGATATGAATCCATATTTATGTAAGCAAAGTGCAATACTATTCTCTATGTTTTTTACCCCACAATAAAATTTTTTCCAAGTTTTATGTCCAAGCATAATTTCAGGCACATGCTAGGAACCTTATGCACCTTATGCACCGTATGCACCAGTATGGATGCAAATTCGCACTGAATCACTTGGTGCAAGTCCTGCACTTTATTTTTTGTTTAAATGCTTCTAGTGTGCCACATTGATAGGACATCAACATCAGATACTAGAATAGCCAAAGCACACCCCAGCAAATTTAACACACCACAGTATAAGCAAAAGTGAGAAAAGGCTTTAATATATTTACATTACAAACAACCAGGGCCGGATTTCTCTCTGAGGCACCCCGAGGCCGCCCCTGTGGGTGTCCCCCTCTGCACATGTGCGAACGCGCCCCCCCAGTGCGCATGCGCGAACGCGACCCCCGTGCGCATGCGTGAACGCTCCTTTAAACTCCCATACGGAGCAGTGGGGAGAGGTCCCGACTGCTCCGTATGGGAGCCAAATTTAAACATTTTCTTGCGGCGGGGCGGCATGCCGCCCCTAATCTTCTGCCGCCCTAGGCCCGGGCCTTTGTGGCCTCTCCACAAATCCGGGCCTGCAAACAACTGCAAATACACATCACCAGCATTTACAGTGCAAATTAGCAAATGTGTTAAAATGTGTTCTAGATGTTCAATCCCATTCCTGTATTAAGTGTGTCATATGATATGATGCATTAACTGGTGAGCCATCTACAGAGAGGGTTGGACAGCGTAACAGAAATAACTAAAATATGTTACCGTGTGCATTAAAATGATTGACTGCTATAATGGAGCACTTGTACATGTAGCAGAGAAGGAAATTACTGTAAAGTGTTACTGATTTCACAGGGAGATTTAGTTTTCTATAGTCTGCCTTGAGCTAAGGATTCCAGGTCATGCAATTACAATACAATTACAATTCATGCAATTACAATACAAATCACATATCTGATGAGATTTTCCTATTATCAAAGCTAAATATAAACTTTGAAAAGGTTCTAATTTAGTGGAGTATGGTGCAAAAACATCAGTTTTTACTGTTGGTAAAGTCTTGGCTAAATTATGCAGAATCCATACTGGAAGAATAATTCTACTGCCCCTTTCAGGTTATTTGCCTTCTGACTCCTTCCAGTTTTCAAATGGGGGTCACTGACTCCAGCAGCCAAAAACTTTTGCTCTGGGAGGCTACAATGTTATCTCTATTGTTACTTTGTATTTCTTATCTTTCTATTTAGGTGCTCCTCTGTTCATATTCCTGTCCCCCTTTTAAACCACTGCCAGGCTGCTAGGTTACATTGGACCCTAGCACACATATAGCTGCTGAAAGTCCAACCCAGAGGGTAGCTGAACAAAAAGCTAAATAATTCAAAAACTGCAAAAAATAAAAAATAAAGACCAATTGCAACTTGGCTTAAAATAGCACTCTACATTATATTGGAAGTTAATTTAAGGTAAACAGCCCCTTTAAAGTACTTTGGTCCAAAATTGTATAGAGATTGGATTAGACAGCAATTGTAGTATATTGCTCCTCACTGCAGGCAGCATGGTGGTGTGATGGTGGAACTGCTTCTTTGCGATGTGCACCTGGGTTTGATTTTGTATATTCTTTCGATGCTTGTGTGGGCTTTCTCCAGGTACTCTGGTTCACTTCCAGACTACAAAAACATACACGCAGGTTAAATCGTTCTTGATAAAATATACCCTAATGTGTGTGAATGTGATAGGTACCTTATGTTGTAAGGTTTACTGGGAATGATAATCATGTGAAAAGCCCTTTTTAAATTGGACTTCATGCAGCACCAAAGCGTTACACATGCAAGCAATTTGTTTTATTATGTAAAGAAGCGAGCTGGCTGCAAGTTGTCCTTAAACCCAACAATAAATGTAAAATATTGATTTGTTTTTTGTCATAAAATGCAAGAACATTCCAAAAATCCCCACACTGAAAGCTGAGGAGAGTATTGATAGTGTCCTTAACCTTATTTTTACTTCTAGTCTGTGAGCTGGAATCTGGCTTCTGTTTGGAACATCATGTCCTCAACAGATTCCAAGAATGATGCTCCTTGCTCTGTGATCTATGAATATAAAGTTCTTGGACCACCCCTTCAAAAAACACAACGGAACTTGGTATTGAAAATAAATCGCTGGAATTTGCACTGTTTTTTTCCGTAATGCAAAAATCTTTTTTGGGCATAGTTATGACAAAGCAAAAAACTTTTAAGGGCATGTATATAAAGGGGCAGATTTATCAAGATGTTAGATTAGAGTTCATCATAGAAAAATGTACCCTTTTTCTATTCATTCCTATAGGATTTTTAAAAGTATGTTTATCGAGTGGTGAATTCTAACTTTCAACTTAATGATAATTACGGCACTAAAAATCCCATAGCACTTAATAAAGAGCTGTGAAACCTCCCTGCATTTCGCCTTTGGCAGATTTTTTCATGAAACGCGTCAAAAATTTGCTGCCCACGTCAAATGTTTTTTGACGTGCAATACTTTCTCTGACAGATTTTAGGACAGATTCACTCATTATTAGTGGTGAGCTTGATTTTCACTATTTTAAAATAAATATGCCTCTTTAATTGCTTGTTTACTGTTAGTATGTGGTTGATTCCTACTGCTGCTTGTGGGCTGCTTCCAAGTACAGGACATGAGTGCTTGAGCAATGTCAAAAACAGAGCAGGAAAAGACACAAACCATAAATCAATGCATGTATGTAATGTGTTATACTGTATGTATTGTAAAATAATACTAATGATCCTGTAGCATGTCAGGCAGTTAAGAAGCAATTACATTGCAGTGCATGGTGCTGCAGTCTAAAAGGTAAACATTGTAAGTGGATTATTATGCAGAATTAATAATGTATTCCATAGTAATATACCATGGTCCCATGTGTAACAGATCTTTCTCTTTACCCTTCGCCAGGCTGGAATTCCTCTTATTGATTCTAACTGCAAAGGATTACTGAAATTGTCAGCCTAAACCACACTTCTCACTCCGTTATTCCCTGAAGAGCACAGACTGATGTGACAATTGTTAGAATGTAATTGGATACTATGAACTGTGCTCTCCAGATGGCGAAGAAAGAGGACGAGTGAAATCGATAGAATACATGCAGAGTATGTTAGTACAATGACAGCTTGTGCTTGGCTCTACAGTGAATTCACTTTCCAAAGTTCCAAAATCCATAACTGGTGATGTCCCTTTAACAGTCACTTGTCTCCCATGTGGCTTTCCATGTAACAAAGCTCCTCACATTTCTTCTATGTGGCTGAGAGTACCAGGCCCATTAAAATCCTAACTGATGAGTAATTTCGCCATAAAATATATGGGAACAGCAGGTTATTTTCCTGAATGCTTGGGGAGCCCTAAAAACCTTTTTCTTTTGGGCCCAGTAACGTTTAAATAAACCACTATTTTAAAGCCTTATTCTACATTCTTTTTTTTTTTCATCTGCAATCTTACCTTCTTCTTTTGTGTTTCATATTGGATGATATATAGTATTTGTTTTTTATATTTATAGTTCTCTTTCTGTAAAAACAAGGAAAACCAGCTAATTAACTTTTAGTGAAGATTTTTCAGATATTATTGGATGTGTGTGGTAACCAAGGTGATGGACAGACAGTCTATGCAGCAGTAAGTAGTTTATTTTTTTTCTTCATGGTGGATTTGCCAAGCAGGAATGGAAAAACACAACCTGTATGCATGTAAACTCCTTATTTAAAAAAAGGGTGGAAAGAAAATACACAATTACCATCACCTCATGTTACTAGGAATGCTCTTGTGTTCCAACCAGATGTCCACCCACAAGTTTTTTTTACCCCTGCATAATGAAAAAAAAAATGTTATACTAAGCAACTTTTTTCTAAGGGTATTTGTAACTTAATTTGTAATTAAATGACGTCTCTGGTTGTTCTTTTATTGCTGTTCTTTTATTGTTTATTGCTGTTATTGCTGTCTCAGTTTGCCAGACTACAGAAACATTATGGCATATTAAAAAGTGAAAATAGAGCTTATTACAGGCACCAGAGTGAAATTTCACAACTTGTTATTCACATTTATGGGATTTTTAGGTGCATATTTATAAAGAGACGAAAGTGACTGACTGAAATAGAGAGCTGTCAAATTTTATTCTAGTAAACAGTACAAGCTTTATTGTAAAACTAAAGGTGGCCATACACGAGGCGATTTCGCTCGTTGTGCGATGAACGATTATATCGACAAACGATCGTATGGCGATCGAGTTCCCATACGATATGCCATCCACGGGCAATGATAATTCGGAAAGATTTTGTCGCATCATTATCGTAAAATACCTACGATCGTACATCTACGTACGATCAATGTCGTTGCTGGCAATCGTGACATGCGCAGAGAACAATCGTTGAAAGACAAATGTCTGACACTCACACCAACTGGCAGATTTTATCGTTAAACGACCAAAATTTTTAAACCTGGCCGATCGATTTTGGGGACGATAATGTCGGCTCGTTTAGTGGGCCGACGATCGTTCGTACACCACCAACTATACGATAACTTAACGATAGCATCGGATCGTTCGGGAATCGGTCGTTTGTAAGTAAAAAATCGGTCCGTGTATGGCCACCTTTAGGGTATATTTAAGACCAGTGAAACTAGCATTGATAGTAAACTGTGATGAACTCAACATTGATAAATGAGCCTCAGTATATCAGAACTGATCTTTCATTCAGGAGAGATCCAGTTTCCTTAACTGACATGTCATTTTGCCATCTGAGATTTAAACATTTTAAAGATTATGTTTTAGGCCACGCACAGTTACTTCCAGACACATCTTGATCCAACATCAAATCCCTGGCCCCTTTTGGCACTCACCACCCATTTTGGGACCCATGATTTAGAACAGTCTTGCCCAGACCGTTTGGTGTAAACATAGCACTCTCACAGAGCAACACATACAAATCCTTAAATAAGCAACTCTTGCTCTTTTGCAGAGACCTAGTAAAACCTTGGGTTCTCAAGTGTTGAGCAAAACTTTAAAAAAACATTTGATAGAAGCAAACTTTGTGTTCTCATAGCATGTCTCAAAGTCTTGTATACAGTGACATATGACTTAAAAGATGAAACTTAAATCTTGAAGAATCTTGTAGATGAATACAGTATCAGGGATCCCCAACCTTTTATACCCATGAGCCACATTCAAATGGAAAAAGTGTTGGGGAGCAACACAAGCGTAAAAAAAGTTCTGGAGATGCCAAATAAGAGCTATGGTTGGCTATTTGGTAGCCCCTATGGGGACTGGCAGCCTACAGAAGGCTCTTTTTGGCATTAAACTGGGTTTTTATGCAACTTAAACTTGCTTTCAAGCCACAAATGAACACCTACTTTGGGGCCACTGGGAGCAACATTCAATGTGTTGGTGAGCAACATGTTGCTCTCGAGCAACTGGTTGGGGATCACTGCAGTATATCATCAGCATTGTGCCCACACAGAAAGAGATTAGGATATTTTCTCCCTGAACAGAAAGAGACAAAGCAAACACACACACATAGGGGCAGATTTATCAAAACACGAGTTCAAATCCCGAATGGGAAAAATTCGGATTGGAAACGAAAATTTCTGAAGATCGCCAATATCACGAAAATGCTTATGAAAAAATCGTATTAGTCACGATAATATCGTATTGGCGATCCGAAAGTCCCGAAATTTTCGTACCGAACAATTGTAAACAGCGGCAAAACCAATCCAATTTTTCGCACTAAAAATACGCACAAGGTATGAAAAAGTCGCGGAAAATACAATTGGACTGATCAAACAAACGCTCGGAGCGTTCGTGGATAAGTAAATGTGCCCCATTGAGTTCTAGGGTTGCCATCTTGCCCATTTAAATTTGCAGGATACATGCACCCTCCAAAAGCTAAGGCTGACTAGCTGCGGCAGAATAAACTCAGGCTGAGAATCTGCCCCTACACTGCAAATACAGTGAGCAAATTGCAATCTCCAGTGCATTTATAATGTTTTTCCCTACAAAGAAGCATTTTTCCCAGAATTCCAACATCATTGTGGTCGCTAGAGGTGATGCATCTGATTAATCAAAATTACTGCAACTGTGCGCACATTTCAATGCAAATCAGACACAACTGCGTGAAAGTCCACCTAGGTTCTGGGTTCCACCTAGCACTAGGTTCAAAGGGAATGCTTGAGCTACTGCCTGGTCAGGAGGTGGTGATTGCTCCAGGTTCCCCTGCTTCAACTGATTTAGAATGGAAGGCAGGAGGGAGAGCAGCATCTAATGCAAATATATGGAAGTGTAAGCAGCACATTTTTACACAAGTACCTGTAATATGGGGTTTTACTCGCAACAGCATTAGGGGAGATTGCAGGGACTACACTGGACTTGTGGACATACATGAGCCCCATAAAGTTTTGTTAACCTACATACTATCATACAAACCTTGCTTTCATACAGCAATAGAAATTGCCAGTACTTGCACACTCATTAAAGAAACCCCCACATACTCATAGGGAGACATTAGCAGATTTTGCTCCCTTTGATAAAATAAATGCAAACCTATTAAGATCAATTTACAAAAACCCTGCCAGCACTGCTACTACACTCTGCATCTTACACTTTGCAGCTGAGCTTGAGTTTGTACATTAACACTAATGTATAAAACACGTGCACTAGTACCTATAAATCAGACTTAGATTAAAAGCCTCTGGACCCTATCTTCAGTGGACAGAGAAGGAATATATAATAGCTTCTGAAATCACAACTTTTTGTGAGTCCGGACTGACAGTTTTCTAACAAAGAAGACAACTTGCCAACACTAATACAGTAACTTAGACTGCTATGATTACAGGCTTGATTACAAGAATAATGCCTGAATTATGAAATCCATTAAAATGTGCTGTCCTAGATATAGATAAGCACTGAATTAAATTGCTGTATTCCAACAACACTTCCTGTAACATAAGCAGGACATAAAATACACAATAAATAGGCCCTTTCCAGAATTTACTAAAAGCAAAGCATTCAGGTGTGCAATGGCAGGCAGTGGGTAGGGAGCCTACAGCCAAACTGATTTATTTCAGCTGCAAACATCACAGCATCATACATATGCACTTCTCTTTTTTCTGGTTCATTTATATTTAATGCACTGCCGCCTAGAGATGCCTGTGACTGCCTTAGCTGTGAAAGATATAAGAAAACTTAGTAAAGCATAGCACAATGTAATTAAAATAAAAACACACTTTCAGAGCATGTATAAGTAATAGATGGGCTTATTTTGATAAAAGAGTATCTTGATTTTTAAATATATTGGTAGAAGATCCAAATTCTCTGATTGCAATTATACACAATGGTGGTGAATGGAACATTTTCTAATTGAGCCAGTGTGGTTAGTGGAGTACCGCAGGGGTCAGTCCTTGGTCGTTTGCTTTTTAACTTGAGCTGGAGGTGGGCATAGAGAGTACTGTTTCTATTTTTGCTAACAATACTAAATTGTGCAAAACTATAAGTTCCATGCAACATGCTGCCACTTTGCAGCTGATAAAACTGGAAAACTGGGCAACAAAATGGAAAATGAGGTTCAGTGTTGACAAGTGCAAAGTTATGCACTTTGGTTGAAATAATATAAATGCAAGTTATACACTAAATGGTAGAGTGTTGGGGGTATCCCTAATGGAGAAGGATCTGATTTTGTAGATAACAAGTTGTCTAATTCCAGGCAGTGTCATTCTGTGGCTACTAAAGCAAATAAAGTGCTGTCTTGTTTAAAAAAGGGCATTGACTCAAGGGATGAGAACATAATTTTGCCCCTTTATAGGTCCCTGGTAAGGCCTCACCTTGAGTATGCAGTGCAGTTTTGGGCTCCAGTCCTTAAGAAGGATATTAATGAGCTGGAGAGAGTACAGAGACGTGCAACTAAACTGGTAAAGGGGATGGAAGATTTAAGCTATCGAGGTTGGGGTTGTTTTCTTTGGAAAAAAGGTGCCTGCAAGGGGACATGATTACTCTTTACAAGCATAGGCGGATTTTCCATAAGGCTAGGGGAGGCTAAGCCTCCCCAAACCTGCTTGGCACATTAAAAAAACAAAAAAAAAATCCTTACTCCGTTTCTGCACCGTGCTGGAAATTTGTTCCTTGCAAGCCCGTTTTGCTGTGCTCCGATTGGATCTTTCTTCTTGTGGATTCTCCAATCAGAGCACAGCTTTCTTGACAGACAGTAAAATTGACCAATCAGAGCACAGATGCACACAGGGATTGGGAGATTTTGCAAACTGGAAACAGAAATGAAGACTGAAAAGAAGATTCTGCAGCTGTAACTTTACCTAAGAACCAACTCTCAACTTTTGCTGCAGTTTTCATCCCACAGGTACTATACAGTTCTAAAGAATCACTAGCTGACATTAAATTTTTTTTTCCTGACCTGACATCTATAATAATTTATAATCTATCCCCTACCCTAACAGATGGAGGGTAAGTTAACTCTTTCCCTCTGAAAAAGCTCATTGTGTGTTTATATATTTGTTGTTGTTTTTTGCACTTACTATTTTTTTTTTGTCATTGTTTTGTTCATTTCTAGTTAGTTACAGTGGAGCCAATGTTGTGTATCAGTGCCAGTGTTATTCAGGCCCTGGCACTATATCTGCCATCAGTACCCACTGCTTCTCACTGTATATAATGTGCTGGTTTTGTAAATAAGGACTGCGTCTCACTGTATATAATGCGGAGTCAGTACCCACTGCCTTTCTTGCTATAAAACTAACATAAACACATCTAAAGGGGTGGTTCACTTTTAAGTTAACCTTTAGTATGTTATAAAATGGCCTATTCCTAGCAACTTTGCAATTGGTCTTCCTAATTAATTTTTTTGAATAATTTGCCTCTCTTCTGCCTCTATACAGATTTCAAATGGGGGCCAAAAAATATTGCTCTGTGAGGCTACAATATTATTATTATTATAATTTTGTATTACTTATTTTTCCAAGTAGGCCCCTTAACTATTCATATTCCCATCTCTTGTTTAAACCACTACCTGGTTGTTAGGGTAAATAAGACCCTATCAACCAGATAGCTGCTGAAATACCAAATGGAGAGCTGCTGAACAAAAAGCTAAATAACTGAAAAACCATTAAAAATAAAAGTGAATTTGAATGCGAACTACCCCTTTAAGCTAACTGATCACAAACACAAATGTTTGCAGATCCCCTAACAGAAGTGCATGTATGAATACTTTTACATCCTAAACATTTTAGGGTAAAAAAAGCACCCCCCCCCGCACTTTTGTACAGTATCCCTGGGAGTCAGTAGGAACAGCAAGAGGTGTTGGGAGGTTAACTTTTTATGCCAGCAGTGAATCCACTAAGTGTCACATTAGCTGTAGGTCAGTCTGTGTATGGGCCATCTTTAGCCTCCCCAAACAAAAAAGTCACCCTCCGCCTATGCAGATATCTGTGACGGGCCTTCTGCGCTCCCAGGACACGTTCTGCACTGAGGCGACTGAAAACACGCACTCGACGCAACATCAGGCCAGTGACAAGGCAATATCTATAATAAATAATAACTTTTATGTAAAGGGTTCATTGGCCAAAGTCATTCTTTTTTGGATTGCAAAGAACAAATTCATAGGCAAAAACTTTATTGCTGGTCTGAGTGCCTGTCTGGATGGAACATATTTGAAGTCAGAGAACTGTACCTGGGTGTTGCACAGAACATTTAATTTATTAATTTTAAATTAATTATTAAAGGCAAAATCTATAAACTGTGCACAACACCACATTAGATTGTCTGTGGCAGGGTAGGCAAAGGCTTGGTAAGGAGAGCTGTGTTAATGACCGATGTAACTTCTACTTCTGCGCTCAAGTTTATGCACTAGGTTACTCTATGTATGTATGTATATCTTTATTTATAAAGCGCTACTTATGTACGCAGCGCTGTACAGTAGAATAGATTAATACAAACAGGGGGTTATTAATATAATAATAGATAAATACAAAGTATAATAATAAATACAAATAAATACGAGATACAGTTGCAATAAGTTAAGAGTCAAAGGCATAAGAGGATGGAGGTCCCTGCCCCGTAGAGCTTACAATCTATATGGGAGGGTAACTTACAGACACAAATAGACAAATACAGTATAAGTGCTGTAGGTCACAGTGGGTGACACTACAATATATGTGCCTATAATAGAATCATACTTATTTACAGTAAAAGCCTTGCCGCTGACAGGTGTAACATAAGTACAAATACTTAGGTGTAATATAGGTGTGTGTAAAAAACGACTTACACTCCTTTTAATAATCAAAAATAAATATTGTTGCAATATAGCCCAAGTTTTTGTTTCCGCTTTGGGACCAAAATGTAAAATATAATGCAAGTAAAAGTAATAATAATTACGTATATATTATTGGATATACATAGACATACAGACACAAAATCTGTTTAAAACGTTGATGCAATCAACATTTAAAGACTGTGGAACGATGTGCTTATACAGTTAGTATACATGATATAAGAGTGGCCAGCCAGCCTTGTATGGAAAGTCTCTCATATAACCCACATAGGGCTTTATTGGGTCCAGCTGGAATAGCCATACAGGCACCTGCTTTCAGGTCAAACACTTTTCAAATCGATGTTGTGCCTATTTTTATGTTATGAATAGTGCAGCACAGTTTGCAGATTCATTCTCTCTGCTTATGTAACAGTCCCCCTACTCATACAGGTCTTGGTGCAGCCGGCTTTAACCCTGCATGTTTCCTTCACACAGTGACGACATCACCGTCATATCTAAGACAAGAGAACGAATAGATCCTCTTATACTCGGGAGGTCCCAGGTAGCCGAGTGGTAGGGAGTCCGCCCTCAGTAGGGTCAACCCCCACTGGGACGCGGGTTCAATTCCACCCTTGGCCGCTGGCTGTACCCTGTGATGTTGGACAAGTCACTTCACCCAAAGTCCGGGTTGGCTGTATAGCCTTTTTGACTTTTTCAGTGGCTACATTTACCTTTCCCCACCAATCCTCTTTTTGCATTTTGATACCAGCTATAAAATTGCCTGCCTTAATTATGGCTGATTGTCCCTGCCACAGTTAGTGGAACTGAGCTGTCTATGGCAGCTGAAAGCAACTGTCACAGGAAAAATCTGTTTCTTTCCACTGGCAATAAAAAGTCAATTGATACACATCCCTGATGCTTGTGATATAACTATGAGAGCCCACTAGATATCAGACCAATGCCAATGGCAGTAAGAGACTGAAAGCAGTTGCATATCAGCAATAGCTGGATATCCTGAAGACAGGGGCGCTGCTGCCATAAGCCTGCAAGAAGCCACTCCTGGTAGCTTTAAATCGGATTTTTGACTCTGTACTAGCAATGTGGCCCCCTCTTTCCGCTATCTGGGAACCTGTTATCCAGAAAGCTCTGAATTACTTAAATACATTTTTAAAAATGATTTCCTTGTTCTTCAAGATAATAAAAGAGTATAGTGCTGGGCGGTATGACCAAAAATTTATATCACGGTATTTTTCAAAATTATATCGGTGTCACGGTATTTGACGGTATTTTTTTTGGTGGCCACAGAACGCTCTTAAAAATGTGCTATACTAAGCAAGATCCACATCCCAAGGCTGAATGAGTTCGAACACAGTGAATTCAAGTTTGGAGATGCAAGCTTTCAGTATAAGAATTTGTCTCCAGTGTGGGGGGGTTTCTTTAATTTAAATAAATGAATTTACACATATCCCTGTCATTTGTATATATTTACTATCAATTTTATTCAGACATTGCAGATAAATTCTGTCTTGTTAGCAGTTTATGTAAAACCTTAGTGTATTACTGGCTATGTCTGGGCAAGGTGGAGTGATTGGATGCTGTGGGGTGAAATACAAGTAGTCAGTCACTCTTGTAGCATTGTATAGGGTGCATGGTGCAAAGTAAAAGGAAGGAAGGTGGTGGATTTGAGGGTATTTTGAGGGATTTTCAGCTTGGTGGGTTCTAAGTAGTGCTGGGCGGTATGGCTAGCGATGCGGTCCGTGCCGCTTCTGGTGCGTACTGACGTCACGTATGCACGGGGCGCAACACAAACTACACCGGTATGGGGGTATTTCAAAAATTAATATCAGTTTTTTTTTAAAAAAAACGGTATTTGGTATATGGCGGTATACCGCCCAGCACTAAAAGAGTACCACGTATTTGATCCCAACTAAGATATAATGAATCCATATTGGAGTTGCATCCACTGTACCTATTTATATAGAAGGACATTTTAAGTTAACCTTTAGTATGTTATAAAATGGCCTATTCTTAGCAACTTTGCAATTGGTCTTCCTAATTAATTTTTTTGAATAATTTGCCTCTCTTCTGCCTCTATACAGATTTCAAATGGGGGCCAAAAAATATTGCTCTGTGAGGCTACAATATTATTATTATTATAATTTTGTATTACTTATTTTTCCAAGTAGGCCCCTTAACTATTCATATTCCCATCTTTTGTTTAAACCACTACCTGGTTGTTAGGGTAAATAAGACCCTAGCAACCAGATAGCTGCTGAAATACCAAATGGAGAGCTGCTGAACAAAAAGCTAAATAACTGAAAAACCATTAAAAATAAAAGTGAATTTGAATGCGAGCTACCCCTTTAAGCTAACTGATCACAAACACAAATGTTTGCAGATCCCCTAACAGAAGTGCATGTATGAATACTTTTACATCCTAAACATTTTAGGGTAAAAAAAAGCACCCCCCCCCCGCACTTTTGTACAGTATCCCTGGGAGTCAGTAGGAACAGCAAGAGGTGTTGGGTGGTTAACTTTTTATGCCAGCAGTGAATCCACTAAGTGTCACATTAGCTGTAGGTCAGTCTGTGTATGGGCCATCTTTAGCCTCCCCAAACAAAAAAGTCACCCTCCGCCTATGCAGATATCTGTGACGGGCCTTCTGCGCTCCCAGGACACGTTCTGCACTGAGGCGACTGAAAACACGCACTCGACGCAACATCAGGCCAGTGACAAGGCAATATCTATAATAAATAATAACTTTTATGTAAAGGGTTCATTGGCCAAAGTCATTCTTTTTTGGATTGCAAAGAACAAAGTTCATAGGCAAAAACTTTATTGCTGGTCTGAGTGCCTGTCTGGATGAAAAATATTTGAAGTCAGAGAACTGTACCTGGGTGTTGCACAGAACATTTAATTTATTAATTTTAAATTAATTATTAAAGGCAAAATCTATAAACTGTGCACAACACCACATTAGATTGTCTGTGGCAGGGTAGGCAAAGGCTTGGTAAGGAGAGCTGTGTTAATGACCGATGTAACTTCTACTTCTGCGCTCAAGTTTATGCACTAGGTTACTCTATGTATGTATGTATATCTTTATTTATAAAGCGCTACTTATGTACGCAGCGCTGTACAGTAGAATACATTAATACAAACAGGGGGTTATTAATATAATAATAGATAAATACAAAGTATAATAATAAATACAAATAAATACGAGATACAGTTGCAATAAGTTAAGAGTCAAAGGCATAAGAGGATGGAGGTCCCTGCCCCGTAGAGCTTACAATCTATATGGGAGGGTAACTTACAGACACAAATAGGCAAATACAGTATAAGTGCTGTAGGTCACAGTGGGTGACACTACAATATATGTGCCTATAATAGAATCATACTTATTTACAGTAAAAGCCTTGCCGCTGACAGGTGTAACATAAGTACAAATACTTAGGTGTAATATAGGTGTGTGTAAAAAACGACTTACACTCCTTTTAATAATCAAAAATAAATATTGTTGCAATATAGCCCAAGTTTTTGTTTCCGCTTTGGGACCAAAATGTAAAATATAATGCAAGTAAAAGTAATAATAATTACGTATATATTATTGGATATACATAGACATACAGACACAAAATCTGTTTAAAACGTTGATGCAATCAACATTTAAAGACTGTGGAACGATGTGCTTATACAGTTAGTATACATGATATAAGAGTGGCCAGCCAGCCTTGTATGGAAAGTCTCTCATATAACCCACATAGGGCTTTATTGGGTCCAGCTGGAATAGCCATACAGGCACCTGCTTTCAGGTCAAACACTTTTCAAATCGATGTTGTGCCTATTTTTATGTTATGAATAGTGCAGCACAGTTTGCAGATTCATTCTCTCTGCTTATGTAACAGTCCCCCTACTCATACAGGTCTTGGTGCAGCCGGCTTTAACCCTGCATGTTTCCTTCACACAGTGACGACATCACCGTCATATCTAAGACAAGAGAACGAATAGATCCTCTTATACTCGGGAGGTCCCAGGTAGCCGAGTGGTAGGGAGTCCGCCCTCAGTAGGGTCAACCCCCACTGAGACGCGGGTTCAATTCCACCCTTGGCCGCTGGCTGTACCCTGTGATGTTGGACAAGTCACTTCACCCAAAGTCCGGGTTGGCTGTATAGCCTTTTTGACTTTTTCAGTGGCTACATTTACCTTTCCCCACCAATCCTCTTTTTGCATTTTGATACCAGCTATAAAATTGCCTGCCTTAATTATGGCTGATTGTCCCTGCCACAGTTAGTGGAACTGAGCTGTCTATGGCAGCTGAAAGCAACTGTCACAGGAAAAATCTGTTTCTTTCCACTGGCAATAAAAAGTCAATTGATACACATCCCTGATGCTTGTGATATAACTATGAGAGCCCACTAGATATCAGACCAATGCCAATGGCAGTAAGAGACTGAAAGCAGTTGCAGATCAGCAATAGCTGGATATCCTGAAGACAGGGGCGCTGCTGCCATAAGCCTGCAAGAAGCCACTCCTGGTAGCTTTAAATCGGATTTTTGACTCTGTACTAGCAATGTGGCCCCCTCTTTCCGTTATCTGGGAACCTGTTATCCAGAAAGCTCTGAATTACTTAAATACATTTTTAAAAATGATTTCCTTGTTCTTCAAGATAATAAAAGAGTATAGTGCTGGGCGGTATGACCAAAAATTTATATCACGGTATTTTTCAAAATTATATCGGTGTGACGGTATTTGACGGTATTTTTTTTGGTGGCCACAGAACGCTCTTAAAAATGTGCTATACTAAGCAAGATCCACATCCCAAGGCTGAATGAGTTCGAACACAGTGAATTCAAGTTTGGAGATGCAAGCTTTCAGTATAAGAATTTGTCTCCAGTGTGGGGGGGTTTCTTTAATTTAAATAAATGAATTTACACATATCCCTGTCATTTGTATATATTTACTATCAATTTTATTCAGACATTGCAGATAAATTCTGTCTTGTTAGCAGTTTATGTGAAACCTTAGTGTATTACTGGCTATGTCTGGGCAAGGTGGAGTGATTGGATGCTGTGGGGTGAAATACAAGTAGTCAGTCACTCTTGTAGCATTGTATAGGGTGCATGGTGCAAAGTAAAAGGAAGGAAGGTGGTGGATTTGAGGGTATTTTGAGGGATTTTCAGCTTGGTGGGTTCTAAGTAGTGCTGGGCGGTATGGCTAGCGATGCGGTCCGTGCCGCTTCTGGTGCGTACTGACGTCACGTATGCACGGGGCGCAACACAAACTACACCGGTATGGGGGTATTTCAAAAATTAATATCAGTTTTTTTTTAAAAAAAACGGTATTTGGTATATGGCGGTATACCGCCCAGCACTAAAAGAGTACCACGTATTTGATCCCAACTAAGATATAATGAATCCATATTGGAGTTGCATCCACTGTACCTATTTATATAGAAGGACATTTTAAGTTAACCTTTAGTATGTTATAAAATGGCCTATTCCTAGCAACTTTGCAATTGGTCTTCCTAATTAATTTTTTTGAATAATTTGCCTCTCTTCTGCCTCTATACAGATTTCAAATGGGGGCCAAAAAATATTGCTCTGTGAGGCTACAATTTTATTATTATTATAATTTTGTATTACTTATTTTTCCAAGTAGGCCCCTTAACTATTCATATTCCCATCTCTTGTTTAAACCACTACCTGGTTGTTAGGGTAAATAAGACCCTAGCAACCAGATAGCTGCTGAAATACCAAATGGAGAGCTGCTGAACAAAAAGCTAAATAACTGAAAAACCATTAAAAATAAAAGTGAATTTGAATGCGAACTACCCCTTTAAGCTAACTGATCACAAACACAAATGTTTGCAGATCCCCTAACAGAAGTGCATGTATGAATACTTTTACATCCTAAACATTTTAGGGTAAAAAAAAGCACCCCCCCCCGCACATTTGTACAGTATCCCTGGGAGTCAGTAGGAACAGCAAGAGGTGTTGGGTGGTTAACTTTTTATGCCAGCAGTGAATCCACTAAGTGTCACATTAGCTGTAGGTCAGTCTGTGTATGGGCCATCTTTAGCCTCCCCAAACAAAAAAGTCACCCTCCGCCTATGATCATATTCAAAAGTGATAACAAGTATTTTTATAAATGACTGGATTCATTGTATTGAGTATTATTCTATGCCCAAACTAAACTCCTTGAACCGAGGGGCAACACATGCAGTTTTACAGTTTCAAAGAATCAAGTTTCTTGTCATTAGATTGATATATGATGCTGAAAGGCCTACAGCATCAATCTCTGCCACCAGAACAGTCCCTGTTCAAGCACATATACAATGGCTTTGCAGAATCGGACACATTCATTTTGCTACTAAAATATATCTTTTTCTTCATTACTCTTTCTACCAAGAACACTTTCTAGTAGAAAAACATATATTCAGTGTCTTGTCCAACATTATGTTCTACTTTTGTACCAGTAAAATATGATCTAAAATCCTTACCACCAACCAACCAAAACTGTATATTTCTAGCAGAAGAAACACAGAAAATGGATGATATTACAGCATTGATCCATAACAAATACTGGCATATATGGTCCTCATGGACAAAATTTCTTACAGTAATATTGACACTAAAAACCTACTTTTCAAAATATTATTGTACATTAAAGTTCACTTATAGGTCATATTGATCATTTTACGCTGATGGTCTGATTTTGTAAGTAATTGCTAATTGAAGTTCCTAATCCTGACTGTTTTGCCAACTAGACTTTTCCTTTCAACTTGTCAGTTATAGATTCTAATGGTAATGGGATACTGCTTTATAAATATGGCAGCCCTCTGATAAAGAAATATGGGGGATCAGATAAGTAATGTAAAGGCACTGGTAAAATACTTTTATGGCCCAATTATAAAGAGCATGCAAATACAATGTTATGATGTAAAAAGTTCAATTTGTGGTGTTAGTATCTCCTTAAGCTGGGCAAGGGATACTTTATTAAGGCACATAAGGTCAACTGCTCCTACCATTAGTCCTCTCTAAATATCCTCCCCATGTGAGTAGGTAGAAAGGGTTGATCACCCCTGAAACCGGGGCTGTGGAGTCAGTATCCTTTGACTCCTTAGTTTATGGTACTCTGACTCCTCAGTTTATGGTACCTCCGACTTCTCTGTTTTTAATATACTATGTATTTTCCATGTTGATTGAAAGAACCCCAAATACAAGGCATTTCATCACTGCCAAAACGCAACAGTTTTAAAGCTATATGATGATGGTGTCTGCTTTTTGGGAACAAACCAATGTCTGGCTAGGAAGCTGATGCAATACCCTATTGACCATCCAAGCCTGTCACTGCCAACAAGAATGAGGATACTGTTCAAGTTTGGGTCTAAAACTATAATTAGGTCTCCTTAAACCTAAAGTTTAATCAAAAAATGAACAAAAATGTAAACAATAATATAGTTGGACTTCACACTAGTGAAACAATTACACACTGGGTTTATTCTTACATTAGAAAAATACTTTATTAGGACTTTAAAATGTGAAAATATAATATATTGTATTTATATATTTTTATATTTTTTTAAATTACAATTTAAATTTACTAGGAGTCAGAGTCAGTACATTTTCGCTGACTTCAGATACTCAAAATTGCTTCTGACTCCGAATCCAAAACTCCAGAGCTCTGGCTTAAACCATATAGTAGACATAGAAAGCCATTATCAAAAAAGCTCTGAATTACAGGAAGGCCTTTTCCCACAGATTACATTTTAATCAATTAACTAATTTTTAAAAATGATCTTTGTCTCTGTAATAATAAAACAGTATTTTGCGCTCAATGTACTCTTAAATCTATATTGGTGGCAAAATAATCCTATTGGGTTTAAATGATTTTTAGTAGACAAAATATGGAGATCCAAATTAGTGATTAGATCCAAGTGTCTAGAAAAAAGATGAAAACAAATATCTCTTATTACATTATAATTTTTGTTCATTAACTTGTACAATTATTTTGATAAAGCATCTGCTTTACTTTCTATACACCCCCCATCCCATGATTCCTTTCTGTATCAAAAAACATTCTACAAATCCTACAAATAAGGAATTACAAAAATAAAATGAAATATGACCTAAAGGTTTTATACAAATAATTACAATACCACTGACTATTACAGGTGTGTGTTTGGCCAATAGAATGTGCGAGACAGGCTAAACTACATGTAAAGTGTATACTTGAGCTTCAGCAGTTTTTTGTTATTGATTCTTTATTTTGACAGATGTTCCTGATTATAGACCAGCAGAATTATATGATATCATGATATGTGTTAGGTGGTTTATTTTTCCAGCAAATTTCTCACTTATCTAAAGTTGTCTTAAGAGAGAGTTGAACTGTTCCTTGCTCATTCCTTTGCTAGCATCAGATATAGCAACTGAAGAATTCCAGATGGAAGATTCTATATATTTAGTTTGTCACTTCGAATTAATAGGCTAGAGACAAAACAATTTTTAAGAAGAATGCTGCAGCACACTCAATAATTATAAAAGTATTTTATTTTTTAAAAGCTCAAAAAAAACCATAGCAAAAAGTCAGCTGTTAAATGGACAGAAATGGACACTGTTACAAAATACTGGAGAAAAATTAGTAGCAGAATTTAGTTATAAAGCTTATACTATGCACAGATTCAAGTTTCCAATCCAGCAGGATATGATGAGTACAGAATATGAGAATTTTTATTAAATCTCTGGAGAAATGAAAGGCACTATATAGATGTATAGTGTTGTCTACACACTAATGATAATTACATCCAAATGAGCAAACTTGATATCTTAAAAAACCACATAAGCAAAGAAAGAAGCCATAATGGAGCCTTGTGGTAATCCTACAGTAATAATAAGCAAAGGAGAGCTCAGGTTGCCTGACAGACAGTAACAGAACATCCAGATTTGTAGGAGTAAAGAAAGAACATAAGCAGTTTTATTGCATACAGTGGTGTGAAAAACTATTTGCCCCCTTCCTGATTTCTTATTCTTTTGCACGTTTGTCACACAAAATGTTTCTGATCATCAAACACATTTAACTATTAGTCAAAGATAACACAAATAAACACAAAATGCAGTTTTTAAATGAGGGTTTTTATTATTTAGGGAGAAAAAAAATCCAAACCTACATGGCCCTGTGTGAAAAAGTAATTGCCCCCTGAACCTAATAACTGGTTGGGCCACCCTTAGCAGCAATAACTGCAATCAAGCGTTTGCGATAACTTGCAACAAGTCTTTTACAGCGCTCTGGAGGAATTTTGGCCCACTCATCTTTGCAGAATTGTTGTAATTCAGCTTTATTTGAGGGTTTTCTAGCATGATCCGCCTTTTTAAGGTCATGCCACAACATCTCAATAGGATTCAGGTCAGGACTTTGACTAGGCCACTCCAAAGTCTTCATTTTGTTTTTCTTCAGCCATTCAGAGGTGGATTTGCTGGTGTGTTTTGGGTCATTGTCCTGCTGCAGCACCCAAGATCGCTTCAGCTTGAGTTGACGAACAGATGGCCGGACATTCTCCTTCAGGATTTTTTGGTAGACAGTAGAATTCATGGTTCCATCTATCACAGCAAGCCTTCCAGGTCCTGAAGCAGCAAAACAACCCCAGACCATCACACTACCACCACCATATTTTACTGTTGGTATGATGTTCTTTTTCTGAAATGCTGTGTTACTTTTACGCCAGATGTAACGGGACACGCACCTTCCAAAAAGTTCAACTTTTGTCTCGTCGGTCCACAAGGTATTTTCCCAAAAGTCTTGGCAATCATTGAGATGTTTTTTAGCAAAATTGAGACGAGCCATAATGTTCTTTTTGCTTAAAAGTGGTTTGCGCCTTGGAAATCTGCCATGCAGGCCGTTTTTGCCCAGTCTCTTTCTTATGGTGGAGTCGTGAACACTGACCTTAATTGAGACAAGTGAGGCCTGCAGTTCTTTAGATGTTGTCCTGGGGTCTTTTGTGGCCCCTCGGATGAGTTTTCTCTGCGCTCTTGGGGTAATTTTGGTCGGCCGGCCACTCCTGGGAAGGTTCACCACTGTTCCATGTTTTTGCCATTTGTGGATAATGGCTCTCACTGTGGTTCGCTGGAGTCCCAAAGCTTTAGAAATGGCTTTATAACCTTTACCAGACTGATAGATCTCAATTACTTCTTTTCTCATTTGTTCCTGAATTTCTTTGGATCTTGGCATGATGTCTAGCTTTTGAGGTGCTTTTGGTCTACTTCTCTGTGTCAGGTAGCTCCTATTTAAGTGATTTCTTGATTGAAACAGGTGTGGCAGTAATCAGGCCTGGGGGTGACTACAGAAATTGAACTCAGGCGGGATAAACCCCAGTTAAGTTATTTTTTAACAAGGGGGGCAATCACTTTTTCACACAGGGCCATGCAGATTTGGAGTTTTTTTTCTCCCTTAATAACGTAAACCTTCATTTAAAAACTGCATTTTGTGTTCAATTATGTTATCTTTGACTAATAGTTAACTGTTTTTGATGAGCAGAAACATTTAAGTGTGACAAACATGCAAAAGAATAAGAAATAAGGAAGGGGGCAAATAGTTTTTCACACCACTGTATGCTGAGAGAGTGGAATCTAAATGATGACTGAGTGATCAGCATTAGCAAAAGCTGCAGCAGCATTTAGTCATAAAAGAGCTGGAGAAGGGAACACATTCTACTGTTTTCTAGGCTAGGAGCATGAAGCAACAAATAGGTATTGGGTCAAGTGGAAAAGTAATGGAGAAAAAAGGAGAATTTTAGAGCCTCGGTTACAGGAGAAATGAAGACTTTGGGAGGTAAAGCAGTTCAAGTTTTGCACAATAAGACTACACGGATATATTGTAAATTTAGTAATGTCAAACGCTTATTCTCTCTATCCTCAAACTTCAGGAATCCAAGTAGTTGTTGAGTACCTCTTATGGACACCTTTTAGATTCATTGTGCAGGTTAATGAGCATGCTTTGATCAGGAGAGATTATTTCAAGCCAAATTATATAGTGAGCATAATAATCCTTTAAAATTTGAAGCCTCTGATAGCAATGAATTCTTACAGCACACACACTTTAAGTGCTGTTCTTTTAATCCAGGACTTTAAAGAGGGCATTTACTATTGCACATTTTTTTCAGTTTTGGGTTTTTTTGACGCAAAAAAACCAATTTTGTAATGGAGAAAAAAACCTGTTTTTTTTCTCTATTTATTATGCAACAAATCAAAAGAAAAAATACTCCTGCTAAAACTTGTCAAGACCATGTAGAAGTCAATGTCAGATGTCCCTTTTACAACTGGAATATTATTCTTTGCTTTGTGGTTTTAGAGGTTTTCAGGTTTTTTTTTTACACTGGCTTTTGTGGGACAATACCAAAAATAGTGGTTTTATTGTGCAACAAATTGAAAAAGTTGCAGTATTTTTATGGGCTTTTCTAGTTTGGATCTTTTGATAAATGACTGCCATTCATGGAAATGAGTTTATTTGTGATTTCTAAAAACTAGAAAACCATGAATATCCAAATGTTAGTAAATCCTCCCTTAACTGTCCTTTGTCTAACCAAACATCCCGAAGAGCTCTGCTTACATTATGTTGTATGTCACTGGGTCTGTATGAAAAATAGTTTCAAGATTCACTTAAAGGATAAGGAAGACTTCACTCACTAAGGGGGTACCCCCCCTTTATAGTAATCATTTTACTGTTACCCCAGGCCAGTGCTCTTGTGAGCAAAAAAACTGCACCAGCTGGGGTACTTCTGTGTGAGCAATCTCTTTCCTGCCTTTTTTTTTGCACGGGTGTGCAAGTACAGTAAAGTGAAAAACTGCCCTGGGATATGGCATCTTTTTCACTCTACTGCCCTGGGTGTTTTGAAGAAAGAAGCAGAAGAGCAAAGAGGATTGCTCTATGGTGCTCACTGAGAAGTAGATTTCTGCTAACAGGAGCACTGACCCTGGGTATCATGCCTAATAACTTGCATCCCCTAGTGACTAAAGCTTTCCTTCTCCTTTAATGATACAAACTGTCTAAACTGCTTTTCTGCCATGTCCAAATAAATTGAATCAAAATAAATGATTGTTAAATATACATTGTTAAATATTGCATTTAAAATATTTACTGGATTTCGAGTTCCCTTCCTTCAATGTGGTGATGCTGCTTGGCAGCTTTACAGGGCTTCTTTTGGGATTTTTTACTCAGAAAAGTCTGCAGTTTCCTTATTGTGCAATAATATTATACAGTTTCTCTTGGTCCTGCAAATATTGTATGATGTTGTCATTGTTTGATTATATTAATTCTGTGTATAGAGACTTCATATAGTATAACGCATTAATAGCTCTGTATTATAGTTCCAAATATATAATAAAGGCAACTTCAATGATTTATTAAGGAGTTTATTTATAGATATACCAAAGAAAAAGTTGACTGAGTAGCAGAAAAATTAAAGCCTTTCAGCTTCTTCCTTTACAGCAAACATCACTATAGTGAAGGCAAAAACACGAATTAAAATAATTAAAAGACATGACGTCTTTCATTTTGCATGATTTCCAATAATTGCCTCAAATGTGATGAATCTCAAACCCTTTAAAATTTTGCTGATTAAATTCATGTTTACGTGGTATGGCTGCCCACACAAAACAGAATTGATGCTTTGCTTCTGGACAGGCAGATTGTTAGAGAGATATATGGTGCCTGGTTGAGGCTATGATTATTTGGCCAAGGTCCAGTTGTGAAGCTGAAATTATTTTTGCTTCTACATTCTACATAATGAACTCTTTGAATATCTCTGTCTGTCTAAATGCCTTTCTCTGTAGAGAAACTTTTAAAACATGTCTTCAAAGTATCTATCTATCTATCTATCTATCTATCTACAGTATCTATCTATCTACAGTATCTATCTATCTATATATCACCTATATATCTATCATCTATCTATCTATCATCTATCTATCTATCTATCTATCTATCTATCTATCTATATGCTGTTCTCTGTAGATAGGTATAGATAATCTGACTTTTATCCCAAAGAAGTATATTTTTTAGCTTGCTGACTGTATAGGCACGCAAATTTTAAAACTTTAAAAACTGTAAAATTACAATATAATGAAATCTGTGTTATTAAAGAAGCAGTGTTAATTTAAATCATGCTGCAGCATAGTTAATGAACATTTTTTTTATTCTATGAACCCTATATATATTAATACATTTCTGTATAATAAACTAATAATAATAATAAACTATCATACTGGATCCATTTACATGCCCAGAGTGTTTTTTATGTGGGGCATTAGCTATTCCCATATCCTCTGGAATTATCCATGAAATGTTAGTGCATATGACATAAATAAGTGTGTGCCCTCTCTCATAAATCAGGCTAAATGTGAATTCATTCAGTCCCAAAACCTAAAACCCAGCCAGCGCAAGCAACCACTGTTTGGAAAAAACACACACACATATCTGCCTTCCCATTGCAAAAAACAATTACTATTAACTTACCCAAAAGTTTAGCAGTACTGGCTGATCATTAGCTAGCAATTCTTCCCTCATAAAAATACATATTCAATACACACATGCACAATGCAATATGCTATTTACATTTGTAAGTTACCCCATCCTGCAGGCCTTTAACTAAAGCTGAGAAAGCCTCTACCTTTGTTTCAAGGTCAGCATTAGATTCTCTTGCACATAGTTCTACTTGTCCCAAACAATCTGTTATGTCCAAAGACCCACCACTTTTGTTTATTGCAGCAGAGTTAGATAAACTAAATAGACATTTGTTATACCTTACTAGGGGCTTACCAGTTTAAACAGATTAAATAAATTACAAGGTTAGGAGTTAGTTTATGTTTATGGAATTTCGGTACCACTTCAATATTTTCCCTATTTATTCTTCTAGCACTAAGACACTTTTCCATTATCATCATATTATTTCACTGCACATCAGTTTCAAATAAATAAATTGGATGCTAATTCCACTCCGTGATGCTCTTCTCACTGGAAAAAAAAAGTGTCACGTTTTCTATTAAAAATTTCCAAAGAAGATGCTAATTTACATACTTATTTTCTGGACATTTCTTATTTTATTCTCAGTTCTTTTTTTTTTGCTGCAATCTTTAGATTTATTGAAGCTGTAAGTATGTAGCACTGTGGCAGAGAGGGTTTCATGCCTGCAGCTACTCAGGCACGGTACTGCTACATGCATCTCTTTCGCTCAGGTAAACCTTTGCTGTATAGTGAAGAGGTAAAGGTTCTACAAACCAAAATATTGTATAACTTCTACACACTATCTATCTCACACTCCTAGCGTGTGGAATAACAGCCCCTACAATTACATTTACTACAAGCCCTCATTCACAGTGTCCCCTCGTCCAACTTCCATTAAGGTTCCAACCTACCTTTGGGTCCAAGTTTCTACGGGAATCTTGCCTCAGGCCATCTAGCATATGTCCATTTTTTCTTTGAGTGGATCTTTAGGATCATCTCCATTTTTTAGACTAGATACTTCCCATAATACCAGTGGGTACCGCAAGGTATAACTACACCTCACAGAATTGGGTGAAGTTAACTGTTTCTTATCATCTAGACCAGTGCTGTCCAACTTCTGTTGTACCGAGGGCCGGAATTTTTCCGACCTACGTGGTGGAGGGCCGATAATGGAAGCCAGTTTTGACCACTCCCCTTTTTGAAACCACACCCACTTGAAACCACACCCATGTTATCACATGACCATACCCATATTAATGGTTGTAGTACAGCAAAAACCTGCCATACTCTGCCTGCCCTACCCTGCCTGTGTGCCATACTCTGCCTGCCCTACCCTGCCTTTGTGTGTGCCATACTCTGCCTTCCCTACCCTGCCTGTGTGTGCCATACTCTGCCTGCCCTACCCTGCCTGCGTGCCATACTTTCACTGTGTGTGCCATTCTTGGCTGGTTTGTGCCATACTTGGCCTGTGTGTGCCATACTCTGCCTGCCCTACCCTGCCTGTGTGTGCCATACTCTGCCTTCCCTACCCTGCCTGTGTGTGCCATACTCTGCCTTCCCTACCCTGCCTGTGTGTGCCATTCTTGGCTGGTTTGTGCCAAACTTGGCCTGTGTGTGCCTTACTCTGCCTGCCCTACTCTGCCTGTGTGTGCCATACTCTGCCTTCCCTACCCTGCCTGTGTGTGCCATAATCTGCTTGCCCTATGCTGCCTGTGTGTATGGCACACACAGGCAGCCTACAGTGACACAATGCTGGCACTGCTCCTACAGTCTGCACAATAACTATATATTAAAAAACTTTTTAATTGCAGTACCACCACAGTATATGTTCTTTTTGTAGTATGCAGGGATTATTTGTGGGTTTCTACTGCTCCTGAGGTGTGAACAGGGGAACAATGTGGGTGATTACAGCCTGAGCCTGAGGTGTGAACACTGCAGGGGGTGAACAATGCAGAGATTAAAAGGTGTGAAAAACACAGGGGATTACATATTTAAACAATACAGCCTGATTACAGCCTGAATCTGAGGTGAGAACCATGCAGGGGGGCAGTTAATCACAGTACTGATACCATTTAAAGCTAACACAAAGGTAAGCCATCAAAGCAGCCAGACAGGTGGGGGGCCACACAGAGGGGGGTTGCCAGTTGGACAGCACTGATCTAGACTTTTCTACAGTAAAAATTGTTTACTGTAAACAGTGCTCAGAGCGCTTTCAATGATGCAGAATTCTTAAGCAATAAAATATGCAAATAGCATTAAAACAGGTATGGTGACTTAGACCTGTGCATTTCATACATGTCTGGCCAGGCTCCATAATACAACTGGGGGTTAGTTCTGTTAACTAAACCATATTCCTTCTATCATTTCTGGCTATAGGTTGGTCTAACCCCACAAGCATTTCCAGTGTTTGTATTGTGCTGTGACCAGACCAGGGCAACCCTATCCCCTGATACCTAGAGGCAGATCTATTAAATTGTGAGATTAGAGTTTACCACAGAAAGACTCACCTATTTCCTAATCATTCCTATGGGATTTTTAGAAGTATATTTATCAATCGGTAAACTCTACCTTTCACCCAATAATAAATAAACTTTTTTAAAATCCTATAGGAATAAACAAAAAGTAGGTGAAGTTTTCTGTGGTAAACTCTAACTCACATTTTGAGAAATGTTCCCTTTACTGATCTATAATGGCAAATGGTGCAGTGAGGAAGGATTACCTGAAATCATTTTGGCTGTTTGCGTAAAATGTACCTAGTAATTTATAGACTCTCTGAAAATGGCAACATTTGTATTTGTCTTTTCTATTTGTCAGGACAATTTTGTTCAGTTTAGCTGTGGTAGATAAAAGATTTATCCGCTTTATATAAAGAGCTAAGCAAAACATTCTGTTTCTCCTAAGATCCCTTTTCCTCAATAGTTTTTCAGTGTATAAATGGATCTGTCAGCATTTACCAAACACTTGAACCTATTTGAGTAAAACTGAGTGGTAGCACCCAAAAACATTTCCAGAATAAATTGGTTTCCTAAGCAGGGGGCTATATAAACCTATCCTCTCCTTTTTCTGCATCTGCGAATACTGCTGGTTTAATTGCACAGGTACAGTCTAAGGGGGAGATTTATCAAGACACGAACGCTCGGAGCGGTCATCCGAACGCTCCAATCGTATTTTCGCCGGTTTTCTCGTGCCTGTGCGACTTTTTCTGACGCTTGCGCGAAAAATTTGGAAAGGTTCTGCCGCTGTTTACAATCGTTCGGTACGAAAATTTCGTGACTTTCAGATCGCCAATACGATATTATTGTGACTAATACGATTTTTTCGTAAGCATTTTCGTGATATTTGTGATCTTCGGAAATTTTCGTTTCCAATCCAAATTTTTCCCATTCGGGATTCGAACTCATGTTTTGTTAATGCCATGTATCCAAACTTTCAGACAGCCTGTTTTAATCTCTTTAGATCCCATCAATGCAAGATATGTGAACATGACTTCTAAAGGGGTAAGACTTGGAGAGCAGTGATAAGAAGGAAAGAACCATCTACAAGTTTGGATATTTGGCTTTAATTATTATTCTGTATATATGTTATTTAACGAGTGGTTCTGGATGCATAGTTGGCCAAATGTCTCTACCCACACGTCAGGTAGTGAGGGGTAAAGCCTATTATTTTTGTTTTTAAGGCAGTGCTATGTGTGTGGCATGAGGCATGTAAATACATTGCTCATTGGCCCCTTGGTCCCTTGTTCTGACCTGTATCCCATCAATGTGATCCAATCATTCAGCCCGATGGCCAAACGATTGGCTCAATTCGATCCGTGGGCATTTTGGGGAAAGATCTGCTCATCTGGCGACCTAGCTAAACAAGCGGATCTGTTAGTATATGGCCAGCTTAAGTGCAGTGAGCACAAAAACAATGATAACATGCTGTATCCTGATACTTTCTCCCATTTTATTTACTTTTTATGTTTATAGATGGATTAGATTTTTATGATTTTAGGCCAGTCTAGAAAAGTCAAGTAAAATAAGTTATGTTATACAGTAAGGAGTAAAGATTATGTCAATAATATGTTATATATGAATTGAAATCACAATACACATTACTGTGATACTCAATATACACAAATGTTTTTCTTTTTCTAAACAGATTTCTTGCATCTTGATTTATGTGCACCACAGACTCTTGCCCTTTTCCCTTTCTCTTTTCGTCTTAGGTAATGTCATCAGTAGGTTTATTACAGCCACAATGTGGCCAGAAAAGCACACTGCCTTGCAATATTGGGTAATGTGTTTACTTTGACTAAAAGATAATTCGAAGACATGGGTCTAAGAGCCAATTCACCCTTCATTAATTATTGCTTAAGACCTGATAAAGGCAGCATTACCTTCTGAGAAAGAATGTCTAACACTTAACTATTTGTTTAAGAACAAATATATGACTGAATAGTCCAGATCATTTATTTATTTTACGCAATTGAAAAAAAATGTATATATTGTGGGGTCTGGTGCCCTGAAACACAATGTAGCTCTTATTATACCTGCACTCCAGCCTATATACACAATTATTCTTTAATACGCTGTGAGGAAAACAAATTAAGAATAATTTTGCACATAGGCTGGAGTGCGTGTGTACTTCATTAGTTTGTATCAGGATTTGACTGAGTACCCAGAAGTGGATATTTGGGATGAGTGCGGATTCTTTGGACTGCTTATTTAGATACTGTATCCCCTTGTTTTGTCTTGGTCGAACCCAGTAATGTTTGCTAGTAAGTAGACACAGTCTAGTTTGTGAACTAATAATGGGTGCTGGTAAAAAGGTGCATTTTTTGGACAGGATCATTTATATGTCTAAATATTGCTGCTGATATTATGAGCTGATACAACAGAGGTACAGCACCAGACAAATCACATGCTGAATGATAGGCAATCCTAGCATCTAGCTCTTTACCAGTACTGGGATCTTTTTGAAAGAATTGTTGCTAACGGACAGTGCAGTACAATGTATGCACAAAATCCGCCGGTGATTAAATGAGGAAATTCGATGCAAATTTATACCTGCTGAAAAATTTATGTTCATGTATTGCTATTTTTTTGGTTTTTATACAATGTTTATATTTTTGGGGGGGTATTTTTCTTGGAGTGTCATATCTGATAATGTCTCTGATATGCCTTTCCCACCACTGCATGCTTTTATTAACAAGATTGTGTCACTGTGAGAAATGCTAGTGAACTCTGCGAAATGCCAGTCTCCACAGAATACATTTTATATTAACTTCACCTAAGCTGTGGGAGTGCATTTCCTATTCTTGCTGGATCTTCTATTCTACTCAACACTAGACTGCACCCAGGCCATGAATCTCTGCTTAAAATTGAGTGCTGGCTTGTCTTGAACTGTGTATAAATATATATAACACAAAGGCTATTGTCAAAACGTTAGGGGGAATCTATCTTCATCATCTGGACTGCACCCCTCTAATATTCTTCTTAAATGTGAGTGGTGGCATTTGAACAGTGTTTTATATATATATATATATATATATATATATATATATCCATATAGATTTACTGTTTTGTTTCCTGTACTTATAAACTATGCAAGCATTGATGCATATGTGCATAAAAGCATTTTAAAAAGTTCTATAAACATAAACAAATGTCCCACAGAATGAGTTAATACATCACCTTAGCAAAGTAAAACATGTTATCCTGTATTTAAGTTACATTTTCTTTAGCTTCTTTTAATCGTTTTAATTAGTCGGTGACCAATATTAACATATGGTATAACCATAATAATAAGAATTGTTCATTAGTTGGATATTGTTTTCTTTAGAAAGGAAAAGGTTCTTACAATGTTGACTGAATAAAAAGCTATGAGTGATGCCTAAAGGACTGCTGGGAATATATGTGTGAACTCTTTGTCTCCCTGTTGTACAGTGCTCAGAAATAGAGCTTTAGAAATGAAGAATAATAAGAACGTATTGATGAGATAGGGATGCAAAGGTCTCACCTGCCTTGTACTGGACCAACAAAAAGGACCACATTCACATTCCGAATGCATACACTAGACTGATGCCACTAACTCGATTGTGCATTTTCAAACAGTTATTTTGTTCTGCTCTGTTCCACTGTGACATGCCTTGGGTTGGGTTCTTTGATTTCATTTTTTGCTGCCTCAGTGACTTTGTGTGTGTGTATTTTCCAACAGACTGGCTGTTCCTTGTACACATACATTGTATTTTCTGCTTGCATCCACAATTGAAATGAAATAAGCAAACTTAATCAGAGATTTCTAGATTCCATCAAAAGCAAAGGAAAAAGGTACAAAGGTACAGGATAGCACTATTAGTACCATCTCTGTTTGAGATTGAAGAACAACAGCATTAAAATGCTCTAAATAATGCTATATTTTAAATATGCAGGTAATTTTACACTAAGTAGGTGAGCCATATTCTACAAAGCTACTGTCTATATTTGAAATGATAATGCTTTGTCAAGTAAGTACTAAAATAAAACATGTTTATTAATAGCACTATTTCAATGTTGCATTTGCATCATCACTTTAAGCATCTGTGCATGGAAGGGGGGGCCTGTACTTCCCTAGCCTCGAAATGGTTAACAGCTGTGGGAGGAGTTGGGCAATCTGGCCAGCCTGTGGAACACTACATAGATTTTCAGTTCAGAGTGAGATACAGTCTGTTGCAAGTGAATTCAGCTCTGCTTAACTGCCTGTTTATACATGAAATGAGCCTACAAAAACTCAAACTGAAGCTAACAAGTTTTTACAAGGAAAATGTAAAAAGCACATCGGGATTCTGAGAACATCTTTCTTATACTGCTGGGATTTTCCCCACCCTATTGGAAACATTCAGGCTAAAGTACATTCACTCACGCTGCTGTCTGACAGAATGAAGACACAAGAACATGATGGGAAAATCAGTGACTGCTAATTGTGCCTGGGACAGCAACCTCGGCATGGTAAATTCTTTCTAATATGTGACTGCATTATTTATTTATGTATAGTAAATGTAAATATATTATGACATCTCTATCTATCTATCTATCTATCTATCTATCTATCTATCTATCTATCTATCTATCATCTATCTATCTATCTATCTATCTATCTATCTATCTATCTATCATCTATCATCTATCCCCTGCCTATAACTCTATAACTATTTTTTTGTAAGTCACATGTCAGTTTTTTCCATATACATAAATACGCACATGGGCTAGGGACAAATTTAAGTAAAAATAATTCTCTTCTGGTTCTTCCTAAAGAGATGAGGGGTCCAATGGGTTAAAAATAAATTGAGATATTCAGTATAAACACACGTAACATGTAGTGTACACACATAACACCCACGTATATATGTGTATATACATACATATATACTAACAATAAACTAATCCTAAGTCTGATTCAATTAAGCTAAAGTTTTAGTAATTTTAGGAGCTGTTGAGAAGCGCATAGAGCTCCATTTGCTTTAGCAATTCAGCAATGAGCCTTGTGGAGGCTAAACTTAGTAAGCTAGTTAAAATAATGGTTTCATATCCCTACTAAACTGACATATAGGGATGAAACATGCATTAGAGAAAGATAAGGGAGAATAAGTAATGGCTTACTCATTGTTCCAGGAATGGATTTATAAGGATATTACACTTTGTCTGGAAGCAACATAAATGCACAGTGTATACGACTATAAAAGTGCTTGTTATAGAAAATCTAGATACTTGCTGCTATAACATTAGAAAACTAAAATCATTTCTGTATGATAAAAAAACCTAAAATAGATTATTGATTATTTAACCACTTCATAAATTGTCCCATAGCAGAAGAACCTTTTTTTTTTTTTTAAATATATGCAATATATTTACTTTTTTAACTGCTAATGCTCAATACATGCATAGTCAGCTACTTAAGTTTGTCAAAATAAAAGATTGTGCTTTGAAAGAATTTTAAAAATATTCCTGAAAAGAAAAGAAAAAAATGTGAATTTGCCTTAAAATATTGCTTGTACCATTTGATAAAATGGTGAGGTTTATGTACAGGTATAGGATCTATTATCTGGCATGCTTAGGACCTGGTGTTTTCTGGAAAAGGGATCTTTCCATGATTTAGGTCACCACACCTTAAGTCTGCTAAATAAAATCATTTAAACATTAAATAAACCCAATAGGATTGTATTACTACCAATACGAATTCTTGCATTTTAGGGTCATGTACAAAGTTTTAATATCACAGAGAAAAAAAATTGTTTAAAAATATGTGAATTATTTGATTGAAATGCACTCTGTGGAAGATGGCCTTACCATAATTTAGAACTTTCTGGATAACAGGTTTCCGGATTAAAGATTTAATACCTTATCTATCTTGTTAACTGTACAGATATTAGGAAAATACAGTGTTGTATATTCTTACTTTAAAATATTGGTAATCCGGCAAATGTAAAGTATAAATTATTTCTAGTAGCTGTATGAATTGCTACAAGAGCATTTTCTGGTAGTTAATTGTTATCCCATGGATTTGGTAGCCTAATTTGTCTGTCTCTGTTTAGAAGAAAAATCCATCTACATTGCATTTCACGCCTTATCAATTTATAATTTAGTATTTATCATTAATGAATTAAAGGACCTTTTAAATATGAGGCTAAAATATGTTGTGTAACTGTGCTAAAGTAGGATATTAAATAATGTACTCCCTGTCAATAAGCAAAAGCCACAAACGTTCCATTAACATTTAAAGGCAAAGGCTTTAATACAGGTTTTAGAACTCTCAGGTGACTTCTTATATCCTTATACATTACAATGGGTGTACATACTTTTCTTTTTATTTCCAAAGTTTCAATAATTCTTGCAACACAGGTGACATCTCTAAAATATATAAAATTGTTAAGCCCCCCTTATAAAGATATATTTGCTTTTATTATTTGCTTGGTATTATAAAATCATTCTGTCACAAAGTAGTACAGGTATCGGATCTGTTATCCGGAAACCCATTATCCAGACAGTTCTGAATTACGGAAAGGCTGTCCCCCATAGACTCCATTATAAGCAAATAATTCTGATTTTTAAAAATAATTTCCTTTTTCTCTGTAATAATAAAACAGTACCTTGTACTTGATCCCAACTAATCCTTATTGGAGGCAAAACAGTCCTATTGGGTTTATTTAATGTTTAAATAAACTTTTAGTAGACTTAAGGTATGGAGATCCAAATTACAGACAGACCCCTTATCTGGAAAACCCCAAGTCCTGTGCATTCTGGATAATGGGTCCCATACCTGTATATTAATCTGGGTAATTTCTTTCCAGAGTCTTATGAAATCCTACAACAGGGTAAAAGCAGATTTGATTGAGATGTGTCTCACTAAAGAGCTGCATGTAGAATATGAACTCATTGACGGACTTGTGGCCTTCCATGTGTTATCATCTAGAGTTTAATCCAAAATGTTATTTCTTTATTTAAATCCTGCTAATAAATGAAAATATAGAACAATCGTTTTTTTCATGTTTCAAGCCTATAGTGTCATCACCCAGACACAGACTTTCTCATTAGGGGTAGATCATAATAGATCAAGAAGGATTTCCAGGAATCCTGTTCTGAGATTTATCAAAACTTTTCTGACTGTCAGTAATATTTTTTAGACAGTTTGGAAAGTTTTTAAGAAATTTACATATTTATCAAAGCTGATACCTGTATCTGTTCCTCAGAATATGTTTAACTAAATACCATTCACCCCCATGAATTGGTGGTGTTGCGAAACAGCTGTGAATGCTTGAAAATTAAATACAGTTACTTTGGTATATAATGTCTGCTCAGTAACGTTTGCCAGGCTTTGATGAATTGGCTTCTTAATGTGCAAATATTTAATATTCTTACATAATGACTTTGATTCCATGTATATATCTTATTAAATTCACCTTTTTTTTATTACATTTACAGATTTTACTTATTTGCAAGACTCTGGAAATGCTTTAAACCCCCCTTCCTTTTCCTTTTGAGAATGAACAACAGCTCAGGACTGACAGCATATGTTGAAAATGGCAATTCATCAAACTCAACAAATTTCATGAACCAGAAAATATCAGTATTTTTTTCAATCATATTTATGACAGTGGGGATAATATCCAACAGCCTGGCAATAGCAATCCTCCTTAAGGCCTATCAGAGATTCAAAAAGAAATCAAAGGCATCATTTCTACTGTTTGCCAGTGGGTTGGTGATCACTGATCTGTTTGGCCATCTCATTAATGGAACCATTGCTGTTTTCGTTTATGCATCCAAAAGGGACTGGCTACGGTTTGATTATTCAAATATTCTCTGCAGTGTTTTTGGCATGTGTATGGTATTTTTTGGTCTCTGTCCACTTTTACTTGGTAGTGTGATGGCAGTGGAACGATGCATAGGAGTCACACAGCCAATATTTCACTCTACAAAAATGACATCAAAACATGTAAAAATTATTTTGTCTTTGGTTTGGCTCTTTGCCTTTTTAGTTGCTTTGATGCCTATTCTCACCGAACGGGGATACCATATTCAGGCAACCAGAACTTGGTGCTTTATAAAAACTGAACATATTGAAGAGTGGAGAGATCAGTTTAATCTGCTGCTTTTCTCCTTCTTAGGGATATTGTCCCTTGCTGTTTCTTTCATGTGCAATGCAATTACTGGTATAACTCTTCTTAGATCTAAAATAAGGAATCACCAATATAGACAAGGAAGATCTCATCATATAGAAATGATTGTCCAACTTTTGGCGATAATGTGTGTCTCGTGCATTTGCTGGACTCCATTCCTGGTAAGTTTAGATAAAAATGATTTCTTAGATCATTTTCTGATGGTGCCAGTTCAATTAGCTTAATATTATTCTTTATTTAAATAGTTTATTTACATTATACATATTATTTTTCTTACTACTTGCTAGCATCTATTTCATCAGAAGCTCCTATATATTTGGATTAAAACTGGAAGAACATACAAATTCCATACAACCTCTGTGCTGCTCACATACTATTTATACGTTGGGATTTATTGTCTTATTGGCTTGGCCTTCTTTCGTGCATCGCAAATACATTACAACTTTAAAAATAACATAATAACTTCTGCCTTTTTCAAATGCCATGACTGAACAGAACTATTTGTAAATGGACAAAGAATTAGCAGCAGTAGTATAAATTTATTCATGCTGGGAACAAACTGTACAGTAAATATCTAAGGTAGATTCTTTTCCCTGTACATGGAAACAACATTGTCTACAGTTTCATTTCTAATCAGCACAAGTGGTTAGAAGTGTTCTTTTTAGTCTAATGTTTTTTTATATTTTAAGCTTACGTTTCCTAGATTCTGTGACCACGGAACTACAGTTACAAGAATATTTCTAAATACACACCAACTTTTGGTAAATGCAGCAACACTCAATGTTCTTTGTGTCGCTCTATTCCTTAACTTTGTGTTTATATTTAAGAACTAGAAGAGACAAAGGGGCCAGTTACATAAACATAATTTATGTAGAAATACACAGTTACTTATTTGTCATTACAAGGAAGGTTTGTTGCTTAACTTTCTTTCACCCCATAGTCAGTTTTACTGCGAAGAACAGTTGTTAGAAAAACCAGTGCTTTAGTAAAGCCATACGGTTTCCCAAATAGAGTCATTAAAATGAAGTGGCAAAAGTTGAACATTTACACTGTTAATTAACTGCACATTGTTTTAATTGGCCTTTTAAAAACTTGTTAACATCAGACCACCAGAAGGTTGAGTTTAATTTTAGCCATTAATGGGTCTTTGCAGTCACAAATGATTAACTAGAATACTTTATACATTTCTATCAGATTGTATGAAAATGGTAAATGTGATTGTAAAATTTCAAATGTAGCAAAGCTGATCTGAACTAAACGTGAATTCTCCATCTATTTTGTGTATTGTTAATAACAGTGGTAATGTCATAGTTGGCATATTTTTTATATTTGCATATTAATTTTTTGCAGCAACTCAGCTTTGATCAATCAAGGGCAGTTAGATAATTAAAGCAAATTTTATTTTTCCTTGGGTTACCACATTGGGGTAAATATGTTCAACAAATTTCAGTGACCTATATGAAATTGTAAATCCTGAATAAAGGGACATGTCTGTGCCATGGCCCACGTGTATAAAACAACGCTCTGTTGCAGTTATCACTATATTATAATACCTGTATAATTATTTGGTGAGTTTCAGGCTGCACAAAAATCAGACATTTTGCTAATTTGTAATAGTTCAGTTGTAGACTTTAGTTAATGGGACCCATGCAAGGCATAAAGCATACACCTAGATTTCTATCTGCATTTAATAGGAAAAAACATGTAAACATAGTTTCTGTACCTAGAAAATAACATTTATTGTCAGCTTTAGATTATAGCTCTTGATTTCAAAGTCTGCTCTTTGTCAGGGTGAAAAATTCTAGCATAGATACACTTAATCCAAATCATTTTGAAACATTTTGAGTACAAAACCTGTATGTGCTCACGTATATTCCAGTTCCAGTACCCATAACACATCTTATAAATAAAAAATGGACAGCTGTAGCTCTTTCTAGCTTACATTATTGACATTAGAAATCTTTAAGGGATAAGGGAATTAATAATATAGTGCTTTTAAACTCTAGGCCAGCTCTTTCTCCTTTAGATAGTACTGTATGTCACCCTGTGTTCAGCCTGCTATCACTATATATAGACATACCATAATACATCTCTGAGGAACTTTTTACATCTACATATTTGCCAATTGTCCCTCCTTTCCAAAGATGGTTCATATCTTTTTAATCAAGAATATATTTTCCTCTGGAAAATGCCATTTAAAATAACAATACCAATCACCAATAGCTGGCTTGTGTCCCTTAAGCTGGACTAAATAAAAAGGTACACTTGTACTGAAACAACATATTCCACCTTTGGATCAAGTTTTGTGTGATGTACAAGTTTTGAATCAAAATGTCCCTGGAAATCATTTTGTATTTGTTGGCAAACCAAACATGTGGTGTAGTTTCATGTACAGGCTAGCCATTTAAAATAACTCCAACAAAGCTACAATACATATACTAACTAAATATATAACTAACTTGTATTTAGACCTGCAGTAGCATTGTCAACAACATTCAAGTGAGAACATGTAATGTCTTCATTGAACAAGAAAGGTTGAAACTTAATAAGGCCTTTTGTATTATCAACATGGAAGGAACATAATAATTCATCTGTGTCAACTCACACGCTGCTAATAACACAACTACATATTATATACCTCCTTTTTAATTAGTAACTAAACATAAGGCATTCTGGGAGCTGCAGTCCAGCAACATCATTGTATTCCTAAATTATCATCACTCAACAACAAGTTTCTTTAGCTCTCCAATGAGCAGTGTACCTGGTGTGTATATATGTGTCTCCGTATCCTTTGCTTTGCATTAGGAGCTGAAACCATTAAAAAGATTTTCTAGCACTGACCAAGTAAACAGCAGTATGTTTTCTCTCCTCATATTTGACTACCATGCATTATCAGGAAGGCAGCCATGATGTGGCACAAAGAATTGTGCTGCAACCTTTACTAATTATGTGCACACGCATCACTTAACATGTCCACCCACACCAGTAAATCCTCCCAGTGCAGGCAGCACTTAGTGCTCACAGAGGGCATTTAAAAAGAATCCAAAAAACTATTGTTTCCTCCTACCGGAGTGCGGGCTTTATTAGCCTGCACCACCAGTGTGGTAAACACTTTAGGGCAACAGGTGAACCATGGTGGCACTGTCTTATATTTTTACAATTTGTTCAATTCCAGAGATTAAAATAGAAACTGTTTATTAAATCTGGTGGAAATCTAAGTGGGATTCAATTCAATGAACCAGGGTGACACTGTCTTATATTTTTACAATTTGTTCAATTCCAGAGATTAAAATAGAAACTGTTTATTAAATCTGGTGGAAATCTAAGTGGGATTCAATTCAGAGCTTAATCTCATTTATTAATGTCAGAGAGCAAGTTAAGGATGTTTGTGGGTATTCTTATTCAATCAGGGAAGGCTCAACAGGAATAGTTTTTTTTACAAAAAAAATATACTTTATTATATATAAAATATGTTAAAAAAAACAATACTTTACATAAATATTTGCATTGCAACACTTTTTTTATGCTACAATACTATAATAAAGCTATGGGAGGCAGGGGAGGAGGATGAGGGAGAGGTAAGTGGGTAAAGGGTAGATGAGCACACAGGCCCTGAACTACAAAAATAGATGCCATGCTTCAGCACCACCACTATTTTTTTTAATAAATAGGGGCACAACAATTACTTTAAGAGATATATTTATCAGATGCTTTGCTTTGGTTTTCTAACTGGTGAAATCTAATCAGTGTCGGACTGGGATGACAGGGGCCCACCAGAAAACCCTAGACCATAGGCTCACTCTCCAAAATACTTTTCATTTACTCCCCACTCAACCTCTATATTTCCCTAGTCTTTTATCTTTACATACTATAATCTATTCTTCTTTATATTTAGTCTCTTTGTTCCCATAGAGAAATAGGAAATGACCATAAATTAGGCCAAATGGTAAGAGGCAGGAGGGCCCACTGACACCTGGGCCCACCGGGAGTTTTCCTGGTATCCCTATGGGCCAGTCTGGCACTGAATCTAATTGCTGATTGGCTGTCCTGGGCAACATCACCGATAATGCTTCACTCCACTTTTTAACCAGCACGATAAATATACCCTAGGAGTTATTCTCTTGACGTATTATGATTGAAAGCACACATTTCCTATTTTAGTATTTCTGTGCTTAATACACATTCACACTGCCCCAGCTTATGAATACTCATAATGTTGTTATTTTGTTAAGAGAACTATGAGCCAAGTCTATGACTGAATGCTAACTGAATGCAAGCTATATGCCAGTGAGCTTGAGTGGAACTTTCATGTCATGACTCAGGTACACATAATAATGATGGGAGTTATGTTACCAGGTTTGCCTGAACACTGTACGACATATGTTTTTATATGATGATGGATATTACTTTACTTATAGCAACCCATATAGAAACATTCTTATAAACCTATTTGTTTGTGTTATTATGTAAAATTTTTATAGGAATCTTTGGCAGTAGGGACACAGCTTCTGGCGCCCTCTCTACACCGGAATCATTTACAGGGATTGATTGCACTGTATCTAGCTAATAGCTTTGACCTGTAGTTTATTTTATTGCATTGGTTTCAATCCAGAGTCTCCTCAAATACTTCCTTTGCTTTCTTGAGATTAAGTTCCAGTGTCTTGTGCAGTCGCTAAGTTTTTCTCCCTTCTGTCACTAGAAGGAAATTAGAAAAACAAATCAACCACCATTTAGAGTGTGCCTAATGCAATAGCTACAGTAATACATTGACAGTTTGTTAGGGTAATGCCCATTAGCCATTTAAGCTTTGAAGGCATGCTGTGAAATGTGCTTTTACTTAAGGGTATATTCAAAGCGGAAAAGAAAAATGAGGTGGTAAGCAAATTTATTTAGTTTGTTGCTTAGTTAGTCAAAGCTGGATTTACTACTTCCACAAATGAACAAACCAGATATAATAAACAAATGTGTACATTTCCATGCAATCTATATAGATCATATATAGATTACAAATGTATGAATGTATCTAGATGCAAAATCTGTTTATTGGATTAACATTGTTTCCAGTACAGTTTTTTTTATAAAAATGTTTTCGCAATACACCCCTTTAGGATATGGACATTTTTATTTTCATTGTTTCCTGTAAAGACAAATTGCTTTTAAGAATTGTTTTTATTTCATTTTATAGGGTTCCACCAATAGATCTTATTAAACAGGCAATATATGTAATGTCAGATTAATAGACTTCACAGTGGCCGAGAGTTGACAGTTGCATTGATTTTCAATAAACAGATTTTAGCAATTCAGTAGCTGACAAGTTTCCTTACAGTAATTGCTTTTTGGTCTCACAGTTTATCTGTTTCTAGATGAGCAGTTTATGCAGCATCTTATTGTACCCATGTGTTTTCGGGCTGTTTTAAAGATAATAGGTATGAGGCACCAGAAGATATCGGCCATGGTGTAGCACTGCTCGCAGCATGAAAGTAATGGCTTCATCAGATGTAGGCTGAAGCCTCAGAACCAAAGAAGGCCATAAAAGGCTTTGCTAACTCCAAAAGCTAAATGTAGAGTTGATTCTGAAATGCTGTTACAACTATAATAGACTCCTTCTGCTATAAACAACACAAACTGGACAACAGTTAGTAAACCACATTTTATTTGTTGAAAAAAACATGCTGATTTCAGGTTTTGCGTTATAAAACACATTTGCAGTCCATTATATGATTGGAACTGTAATGTGTTTCTGCTTCTACATATATAAATATACCTTTCTAATGCAGTAAAGAAGACAAGTACACCAACTTATCTAGATAAGAACAATGAACTTACATAAAGAATCTAGAAAGTGTCCAGTAAGCAAATCCTTGATATACTGTATAAACTGGCAAATGTACCTTATGGAAACTTGTAGCTGCTACTTGTAGTTGACTCTATATCATTTTTTTTTTAATTGCTGGATCTGTTTTCTTCTAAAACCTTTGTGCAACAGCCACCAGATTATTTTTAGGCCAAAAGGTGCAATGCCAGGTGTTACCCTTCGAAGTAGATGGGAACCACAGGAGGCAACTAAAATAATGTATTCTGAATAAATTGAGTAAAAAAGCATAGGAAGTAATGTCAGTGCCAACAGACAGGGAACCAAGTACATTTGATTTGTATGTCCTATAAATATCTTATTTGTTTTGTTCTTTCCTTCTGTAGAGACCTATAGGGTAAACAATTCCTATAGCTTTAGTCCCTACCTTCCTTATTTCCATTGTTACTGGGCATGTATCGATTTTTCCTATTTACATAATGTATTTTATTGGCCCATAGGTATGACCACTTCCTGTGTTTAGAAGGGGGAGGGTCTTCCTTTTTGGGCTTCAGCAGTGGATCTGTGTGGATGTGCTCCAGGACTCCTGGGATCCACATAGGCAAGAAATGTTCAACCCTATAGAAAGCCTAGTGAAGTTGGGAAGCAGAGACCCCGTAAACAAGGATTTAGTAGGTTCAGGGGATCTTTTGTAATAGCACGTTCTTGGAACATGAGTTTAGTCAGCTATAGCTTGCAAGAGCAGTTTCTTTGCTTCAACCAGAAGAAATAGCTGTGAGTATTCTCCTTTACAGGCTCTGCTGCCTTAGTGAAGGGACAGCAGTAGTGACAAGGGTATCAGGCTTAGATCATTCTCCCTGATCCAGGTCTGCTGCATGTGGTCCAGATCACTAGAGGTAGAAACCCTACCCTACTAAAGCTACTCCCCACAGTGGTGCATCCTTATTTCGCTTGCTTGCATTGGTCCTGCCAGTCCATTGCTCTACATCTGTATTGTGAATATTTAGTGCTATCATCTTGTGCTTATTAATGTGGATCACTTGTCTTGGACAATAAAACCGGTTCTGTTTGAGTTTGCTGCAGGAACCATCTGGCATCCATTATTTCTAATATTTCTGCACACAGCATAAGTGAGTTGTAGTCCAACGTGCCCCATACTCTGTAGCCATTCTAGCTGGCCATTGTCTGTTTTACAGCCAAAAAGGGGTTACACTTTCTTCAGCTGAAGCACTTGAAAAAACCTTCTATTAAAATGAGTGATCTTATTACTTAACCTCACTTCACAGATTAGGTCACTGGAATATATCTAAAAAAGGCCTTGATAAAGGTTCATCACAGACGGAGATCTTTGTCAATACGCTTTTTAAAATGATCCTTTTTAACATGTTATAGCTTTTTATTAGAGAGATCTTTATTAGATATTTTAAAATCTTCAGGTTCTACAATGGTGGCAATTAATTCTGTTTCCTTTTTGCATAAATGCAATATGTAAAACTCTCTTATTTATAAAGGTTTGTACTTACAGACTACATCCCGGATTCTCAAACAACCTCCCGCCACCATTGAGAGTCTACTTGAGTTTTCCCAGAACAACTGGGACTGCTCACTTGAGCCAAAATCCACCCCGCATACAGAGTCATAAGAGGCTATTGATGTAATTAACAGTCTGACCTGGTAGTACTGAGTGTTCCTATATCAGCAGAAATCCACTGGGGGAGAAAACACAGGTTGGGGGTTTGAAATGTTTAATAAATAATTAGTAAGCCACTTTGCTCTGCTTTTTTACCACTGTTTTACAGTAAATTTGAATTAATGTATAGCATTTTAATTACAGTGGGCAATTGAATGTATACCTTAATGGGTCTTTCCATGTAGCAAAATGTACATGAATTGATTAGATTTTGAAGTTTTTTAATCTTGACAAATAGCTTGGCATTTAGATTACATCCCTTGTTTAGACACCCACAGCATTCTTAGTGAGTTATAAGACTATTAATGTGTCATCATTCTACAAATGATGCAGCTAAAACTAATACTAGTGCTTTTTGATGCCTTTTTTAAGCCATAATTTAAAACTGCATATTACTAAGAAGAACTGACATTACAATGTGTTTCACTGTTTAATAGGCTAGTAAAATTGGTTTTATTTATTTCAGTACTGTCAAAGGAATGTATTCATGTGGGCAGAGCTACTGCCCTAAGCATAATAATTGTAGAGATTCACAGTGATCTTGTATAAGACCCTTTTTGACCTCACATCCTGTAATTTTATTTTTTTGAATGGCGCCAGTGATAGACAGGACCTGTCTGTTTAATGCTATAGTAGCCTTGGGGTTAAATACAGAGGCAAGGTATTACTGTGTGCTCTGTAATGCCCTACAGCACATAAATTACATGATCTACTCCCTCATTATTGTGCCATCTAAATAAATATCTCTCAGCATCATTTTTAACATGTGCCCAAATTGTAGTGGATGCTTAGCAGTTCTTTTCCACAAATAGTTTATGAGATATATATGCTTTATTGGTGTGCTCCTACTAGCTACTACAAGCTACAGTTCCTATACCAAACATCTCAAAGCTGTATTTCTGTAAAAACTGCTGACTTAGGGGTATATTTATCATGCTGTGTAAAAAGTGGAGTAAAACATCACCAGTGATGTTGTTTATAGCAGCCAATCAGATGCTTTGATTTTATTTTCTAACTGTTGAAATCTAATTGCTGATTGGTTGCTCTGGGTAACATCACCAGTAATGCTTTACTCCACTTTTTACACAGCATGATAAATATACCCCTTAGTTAGACCTGGTAAAGTCAGAAACTCACAGCATGACAGTTTTGTTTGCAGCTCATGTAGAATAGAATGCCACACTGAAATACATTTTTAAATATAACCATAGGAAAAAGTAATAATTAACATTTGTGAAACAAAAATATAAGTTGGGTAACATTTTTATGATACTTATACTACCCATTTAAACAATGCATTTCACAATGTTTTCCAGCACTTTGAGAAATATTATTTTAGTTCATATTTAGATGCAATACATTACTTAACATTAATTAAAGGTGTGCATGGCTGTATCTAATGCAATATGAAGTGAGTGGAAATGTATGTGTAGCCAATGACAGTATAATTGCCAGACTGTAACATGCAGTTTTTTTTTTTACAACAAGTAGGGTGCACCTAGGAAGAGGCGAGATATTTATTTTTTTTCTTTTGATAAATTGCATTGTATAGTATAACTTTTAGGATAAAAAGGGCATTTGCTCACCTTTGGAAGTTCCCTGTTATTTTTAAAAAATTTCTGCAAAAGTAAATCTTTTCCTTCTTTGTTCTTGTCCCATTGCTGATGAGCAAGGCTCACTTTAGGGGGTTGTTGATGTAAAGTGTCGGAGACATAGGTATAGGCTAGAAGTACTTATCCTACATACAGTATCATTAGGGAAGACATAGGGCATGTAAAACACTGTTTGAAGTACAGAGCACTTTGGACGTTCGTTATATCATGGGGGCCTCATTGAGGTAAAGTGATACATCTTTGACACATTTTGGGGGTTTTGTGATGGAAGCATTGATCAAATAATGTCAATTTACAGCTTCAGCAGTAAATTATAAAATCAAAGGGGACCGTATAACTTATTTACTTAAGTAAATGCTAAATTAAAGAACAGTAATGTAACCCACAACAGCCATTAACCAATTAGGTTTAGTCAAATGACTGCAGAACACTTCAGCAATGTGACCCTAGAACATTTTACAGTTTCTGCTCACCATATTACTGTGAGAAACTTACCTCTCTATCCTGCAAAGTACTTATGCAATAAGTAAGTGGAATGTTCTACAGATGTGGAAATATGAGCTTCTAAATCTTGCACGTGTATACATGTATCTAAATGTTCAGTTCCTCTATGCCCAACTGAGCACCAAAAAACTTTTTTCCTTGTATTCTATTTATTTGTGAGACCTGTTTCTTTCCAGCTGCTATACAATTAAAACTCACAAATAAAGAAGAAAAACAATCATATATTATGGGTGCTCTATAGCCAGGATAAAAATCAACAATGTCTGATTAAAATCTAAGTTTATAAAACTTATATAAAAATAGATTAAGTCCAATACTTTAAATATGTGTCGTTATGTATTATCCTCAGTTCTGGGTAATTTGTTATGCAGTATCCCTTGGCATTTTTAGGGTCTTATACCGTGTGGTGCTAGATGTCAGCAATTATGAGCCAGGGACCTTATCCCTGATACTCCTTGTTATCTTCATATACATGTTATCCAATAATTTATTTTTTTTACTGAGGATCAAATATAAAGGTACTATTTGAAAAAATAAATCCGTTTTAACCAATCATTACTTATTTTAACCCTGGCGACAGTGGATCGCAGTGCATCTGTCCAAAAATGTAATCTGCAAATACACTACGCTAGCAAAAAGTGATAGGAGCTGCAGTATTATTAATTGTATCTATCTGTCCATTTGGTCTGCGGGACAGTCATTCAATTACGCTGAAGATGGTCAACAGTGTTTTTTTTAGCAATTCATTAGTTGACAAATAAGAATGATACGACATTATGCCTTATTCACAGGAGCTTCATGAAAAACATCATTATAGAGTATTGCTTCAGAAAATGATTGCATTTATGCATACCAGGGAAATACAAACGGCACTGAAATGTATAATAAAGCCATTTGAAAATCAAAAGCAGGTACCAAAAGCTTTTTAACACGCATTGACAAAAAATCTTTAGTGACTGAGTTTATTTACAAAATGAAACACTATTATTACAATGTTAGAAAATCTCTTAAAATTCATATAACAATCAATCCATATTTCAGATTTAAAGTTACATAATAAAACTACCAAGTAAAAAGATCTGCTGTCTGCATGTAACCCCCTAAAAAAACCATTTTGGTCAGACATCAGGTTTGGGATATACAAACACCCTAGTTAGTTGTTTCACTAACAAGGGTTTTAGGCATTGATTACTTTTTTTTTTGAACACATTTTTTCCCCACAATCCTGTTTTTCAAGCCATTATTATCAGTCATATCGCCAAACCCAACACCCAACTAATAAATCTGCCCCTTAATGTATAAACCCTAAAATGTGTTTATATTCAATGCATCATACTGATTCAGTGCATCATAATGTATTCATATAATTTTCTATTCTTCAGGAAAGAATTGCATTTACACAGCAAAACAAATATTACACTGATAAATTATTAATTTTTAAAACCCTAAAAAAGAAATACTGAATCACTGAAAATATTAAAAACTTTTCTTGCACAGTAAAATTCTCTTTATGTCACTTCTGTGTCTTAATTAGAATTACTACATTCCAAAGTAATGGTTTGGTAAAGTTGGTATTTAGCCATTTTAATGCCAAATTGGTTGCAGTAGTGTTGGTATGTGATCTATTATCTGGAATGCATGGGATCTATTGCTTCTAGATTAGGGGTTTTTCTGTAATTTGGATCAACATACCGTAAGTCTAAAAAAATTAAAACATTACATTTTTGCCATCAGCATGGATTTATGCACCTTAGTTACCATCAAATACAAGGTACTATTTTATTATTACAGAGAAAAAAGGAAATTATGAAAATGAAAATTAGAAATAATTGCTTAGAGTGATTTCCATGGAGATGGCTTATGGCTGATGCAGCTACAGTTTCAGGCTCCCTTATTAAAATACACAGGGAAGCTTTGTCTGGTATGAGTTTGAAAAAGGCTTGGCTAACTATAACACGCAATATTCACATTGGTTCAGGCATGAATACAAAGAGCAGCACGGTGGCACTATGGTCCTCTATTCAAATTCATTCGGGGCACTATTTTCTCCCCCTGCTTGCATGGATTTTCGTCCAGATTACTCTCCCACACACTGAAAACATAAAGGCAGGTTATTGGCTCCTGATAAAACTGCCCATAGTGTGTAATATTAATTGTGATAGTGACGGATGTGAATGATGTATAATCCTTGTACATCTCCACAAACTATGCTGGCGCTGTATTAAAAAAGAATGATGTCAATAGGTAAAGAACTAAAGAATGAAAGACCTCTATAGAAAAAATTAGGTTAAGTAAGAGACGGATACTGTATGTTAACATTTATTTGTGTTTTACTAGATATCTAATTTGCTTTTGTGGCCAAATGAGTTCTGATTCCATAATCATAAAAACCTCCTGTTATCAAAATGTAAAGTGGATATTTTTTGGGAAATGGTTACTGCTGGAATACAAATTGTTAGTTTTAAATTTAGAAATGCATTCTGGAGCTATTTAGTGATAAATATATGATGCAAACAATGTGATATAAAATGTCATCCAATAGACTAGGAATGTATTAAAATGAATGCAAAGCTTGTTCTTTTTTTTACAAATTGGTTTCCAGAATTTACAGAGCCTTGCAAGATTTTTGCCTACAGGGAAAATGGAATTTGACAGATTTAACCAGCCTTCCATTTGGGAGCCATTCGGACCACAGGGGGAATTGGGAAATAGTAACAATTCTGTTGAAAAGTCACAGAAATTTTCCACAATGCCTGGGAAAGCTTAATATGTGTGATAAAATCTTCACTCCTTAAAAAATGCTAGGACCAAATATTGATGCTCTTTAAGACAAATTGCTCAAATATAGAAAAATGTGGCATTTCATGAATGTAAACGATGTGGCAGAGTCAACTTGTTTCTGGGTTCAGGTTCAGGGTTTATTGGAGTCCTCAAGAGATCTTTTCACTTTAAAAAACAAAACAAAACAGCAGAACATCAATTTCAAAAGCTAATGTTACAACACAATAATCAAAATTCTAAAATCCAAACGTCATTGCCAAATAGGTTTTACCAACACCTGGTTTCTTTTAGACATCAATGGTTTCTTTGCAAGATTCACATCATTTGAGAACTATTTTAAAGATGCTCGCAGCTTTACCAGACAATTGAGATATTTCTTGCTGGCTGTTTTATTTGCCATTACTAAAAGTCACACAACATTGTGATTCATAATATCAGCACGGACATTCACATTGGTACTGTTAGTGAAACACTGCATGGAAGTTGCAGGGTGTTACATCTTGAGATGAAAAGTTTTGTTATAAAAAAAATAATGCTTCTGAGGATTTGGCTCTTTTAATATGAGGATTCGTGTATTTGGATTCGTGTATTTTGTTATTTTATTTTATGTTGGTTACAGCTTACCTTTGGTGTTTCTTATCTTGCTCTGCACAGCAAAAACAGTCTGCTGAAGGTCATGCTGTGCTCTTCTTGCATATGAATACGTCTGTTATATAATAGATTCTTGACCTGTCTCACTGCCTTGGAGAGGTGGATCAAGAGCTATTTTCAAACTTTTTCACTCACATTGACAATCACAATTTATCTGTTCATAGTGATATATATTTTTGGATGTTTGAATGGAAAATGTTGAAAGCATTTAATCCCAGTTTGTCTTATTTTAGCATAACATGTATGGTACATCCTGTATTCTATAAACCCTAGCCTTTGTTCTGTTCCAAATAAGTACTGGATCAATTATCCTTTTTTTAGTATTGGGAACATTTATGAAAATTTTATGAAATTGAGAATGATACAGATACGCATTAAACCAAACTCAAAATTTTGCTCGCTCAAAATTAAAGTAAATACAAGTAATAATTTAAGGACCAGACATTGATCTAATCAACTGGTTCAAACAGCAAAAGTCAAATTCTACCAAATGTAGAGTCAAGACCCGGGTGTTCAAACCCCGGGTCTATCGCTCAAGTAGAAAACAGAAAGGTCTGATAAGCGATATAGAAGTGCTCACCGTAGTCCTGTAGTGGTCCGGGTGCTCGGGGCCCCGAACCCGTAGCCAAGGCAAAAATCCAAAGATTATAAAGGGTGAATCCAAGCGCACCGGACAAGAGGATATACTCTTTAAACTGAATCTTTATTCATCCATTTTAAAACATGCCATGCCTGATGCGTTTCGTGCACAGATGCACTTAATCATAGGCAGATGCGCTTGGATTCACCCTTTATAATCTTTTTAATACTGAAATATGAGAAACCTTACACAATAATCCTTTCTTTCATTGCAGGTTACGATGGCTAACATTGTATTCAGTGGAGATGAACCACTGCAGACTCGTGCAACAATTCTATTCGCTCTTCGAATGGCCACATGGAATCAGATTTTAGATCCTTGGGTGTACATCCTTCTGAGGAAAACAGTCCTAAAAAAACTCTTCAGGATTGCAAGGCGTTGCTGCGGCATAGAAGTCATAAGTTTACACACTTGGGAATTTAGCTCTATCAAAAATTCACTTAAAGGTGCCACATTATCTGACTCGCCAAGCTGTACCCCAGCAAATGCATTCAAAAGTAGTCACAAAACTGACACTGAAAGAAAATGTGAACTCAGTGAAACCAAATAAATTGCTTAGGCCCTTTTCAGATTAAAAAGCATATTTGAGCAGTATTTTTTGATTAATACATTTCACTACAAGTTGTTCAATTTCCAGACAAATTGACTTGTTAGTTACCTGCAGCTCTGCCTAGTCACACAAATAATCCTGGCTCAGAATGCCTCAGCACCATGGCAAACTGTTACTGGACCTTTGCCAGGATATCATCACACTCTGCTAAATAAAGCAAAAGGTAAATAAGCCAATGTGAGTTATTGGAATAAATCAGCTTATTGGTATTATGTATGTGAAATTTGAGTAACACGTTTTAATGATTAGATTACTTTTACACAGTTCAAACAGCCAAAGAATGCTTCCCCTACTATGTTAATAGTTATAAATAAAAAAGCCAAAAGCTAAACTCTGTGAATATAGCAAGCACTTTGGAATTCTCCAAATATATATTTTTGTTACAAAATAAATATAGCTCTTTTTATTGTTTAGTTTCATTTGTATGTTTAAATGTGCAATACCACTATATGTATAAGCTGCAAAAAGAATTCCTGGTAGTATTTAATTTAAGAGAGAGTTAAGCTATCTTCTACCTGCCCAACCCATTGCCTTGTTTTATTATGTTATGTTTTTCTTTTAGAACTGTCCTGGTGACTGAATGTTTTATGTCTCTCCCCACGGGGATAAAATCATTTTAATAAGGAGAAAAAACTTTGCAGTTGAACAAATGAATTTATTTCCCAGTAAACAAGGAAATAATCCTGGTTTTACTTCCGCATGATATCAGGAAAATGACAAAGACTTTCTTAGTCACAATTATCCCTGAGGGTTAATGTTTATACATTTTATTTATATAAGGTTATCCATTCTGAAAGTTAAGGCTACAGGGTTTGACTGATGTAAATTGTTTTGTGCAATATTTGTAAATATATGTAGATCATGCATACATTAAATGGTCTTTATTTCCAAACAATTTATCCTTTTGTTTCTTTGTATGTGCATTCTAGGGGGCTGGTTTATCAATGTTCACAATTTTTGCGCTATAACTTATAAACTCGAAGTAGGGTTTTCAAAACTTGAATGTTCAGTATTTATTGTGATTAAAAAATTTGAAAACCTTAAATGCAAAACTTTGGCATCTAAAAGACTGCAAGTTTATGTAGAAGTCAATGGAAGTTGTCTAAGGCAAAACTTAAAGAATGTTTCATATATTTTCATATATCTTACGTATATTTCAGTTTTTTTCTAAAGTTTGAGTTTATAGACCCATTGAAAAAGATGAGTATAATAGTAAGAATGAACTGAACAAGTTTGAACTTCCATTTGGTTGTGTCCTTCTTGTTCCCGTGCACGTCTTTGTCCTGGCAGGAGGGCTCCCACGGAGTACTAAATTTACAGTTTGCAGTCAGGAACCCTAACAAATAGGAATTCAGTGCATTTGAGATTGTAATATGTCAAGTCTATTTAAATTGAAAAAAAGCATGCAGGTTCATGTAGAAGTCAATGGGAGTTATCCTAGGCAAAATTTAAAGAACAGAAAATTCTGTTTTTTGACTTTTTATATTTTTTTGAGAGTTGTGGACCCATTGAAAAAGATGAGTACAATCCATTTGAAAATTGGAAAATGTCAAGTCTATTTAAATTGCAAAAAAATCTAAAATTCACAAATTTGAATTTTAATAAATGAGCCTCCCCATGTTTGCTAATGCTCTTATTGTGTCCATGTCTATGGCTTTCAATGTTCATGTTATAGTACTTAATATTTTCTTAGTAATATGTTAAGGTGTTGTCTTTTCAGAGACTGTCTATGAGAATGACCATGCAGTCAACTTTCCTATGAAGGCATATTTTTCTTTTTCTGTACCTACATTTTTTATGCTGGGGTGTCTGTTTCTATTTTTGTGTGCTTTCCTTTGTGTCTGTTGTTTGTGTATTTTACTGAGTGCCTATACTGTATGTGTACTGACCAGCTTGTGTGTTATGAATGACGTGTGTTATGAACAATGTTCCTAGGGATGTCCATGTGGTCCCTACCACCTGTCTCCTATATGCAGCACTGCAGAAAGTAGGCTTCTCCATTCTAGAAGCATTAGGGGCATTAACAAGTTGTTAAGGATTTTGTCCCACTACTATAAAAGTGAGAAAAAAGCAAAATTTCAGGGATAAAAATTTCCATTCTTTATAATTTGATGATATAGTGGCTCCTTACTTTACCAGTGACACATGCAGTCATTACACTTTACAAGTTTAAAACCTTTGGTTGAAAGGTTGGGTACGTTTCTTTATGGATAGGCTGAAATTAAACAAATGGCTGATATACTGTATAAATGTAGTGGAGATAAAACATATTCAGTAATATAGGATTATTTAAATACCTATCTATATCCATTTATGTATCTATCATCTATCTATCTATTTATCTATCTATCATCTATCTATCTATCCGTCTATATATCTATCTTCTATCTATCTGTCTGTCTATTCGTCAGTCTGTCTATCTATTCATCTATCTATCTATCTATCTATCTATCTATCTGTCCATCTATCTATCTATCTATCTATCTATCTTTCTATCTATCTATCCAAAGAACCCACAATCCCCCAGTGTAAATACCCCTTATTGCTCCATCTACCAAGGTAACATTGCCAGCTTAGCTCACAGGACTGACGTGCCTTGTTGGATAGAAGAATGTCCTACCATGCCAAACACCTGCACAAAATGAATCAAGTTTGTATTTGTTGTGATGTAATTGAAGATGTAATGAGTTTCCTATTTCCCTCTGAAGTGAAATTACATTTTAACTAAATAGAGTTTTTTGTATTTCGATAAGGCACCTGCTAGCATCTATTTTCACATTATATACTGATCTCAATAGATAGCCAAATCTGTCATTTTGTTTTGTAATTTCAGATTTTCCAGAAACAGAAATCTTTCAATGCGTGCTATTTGTGCTACCATGGGGTAGATGAAAATGTTTTCCAAATGGATTAAATGAGCCAGAACGCCAAAGTGTGATCTACAGTTGCTCATCAGTTAAAATGACCATAAAACAAAGAGGTTTATAGCTTTAAAGAAGGAGCTTTCCTTTAAAACCTCTTTAAACTAAAATAAATAATTAAAAAAAAAAACAATCCCATTTTACAATTGCAAATTTTTGTTCTAGGATGTTTGAATATTTTACCATTAAAAATGATAATGGTTTTATTTTTACTGACCCTGCCAGGTTTCCTTATTAGTAGTTTCCTTATTCGCCCGCTCCCACCATCACAGATAGCAGATAAGATTTACATTTCCCACGATCTAAGTAGTTAAGTGAAATTTATGCTATGAAATTCATTCAGTGTTTATGTCTGTAATAACAGGAAGTAGCTTATTAAATTATTCCTGATAGTTAGAGCATCCTCTATCTGAACAGTAGGGTATCTAGGAATAGATGAACAGTCCATTTACCGTGCTCCTGTGGCACTCAGTCCTTATAATATAGAAAATTACTTTTGTTCATGAATAATTTAACTATATTAAAAAAGAAATGCAATACTTGCACACATCAATTGACATTTTCACGTGGAAAGATATTAATTGCTAAATATAGTTTTGGACTGCTTGAATGTCAAAAGCCTGCTAAATTCCGAACTTATTATAAATATGCTAAAGACATAAAGAAATTTTGTGCACTAAGCTGCCAAAAATTCCCTCCCTTTTGACAAAACAGGGATTGTTTGTCCATATATCGCAATATATTCAAGCTGCTCAACTACATCAAAGTCATCCCTGGTCTGGCCAGTCGTACACTCACTTTTATCTGATTCATTAAGAATTCTACTGCTTCATTATACAAACCGGATTCCAAAAAAATTGGGACACTAAACAAATTGTGAATAAAAACTGAATGCAATGATGTGGAGGTGCCAACTTCTAATATTTTATTCAGAATAGAACATAAATCACAGAACAAAAGTTTAAACTGAGAAAATGTACCATTTTAAGGGAAAAATATGTTGATTCAGAATTTCATGGTGTCAACAAATCCCAAAAAAGTTGGGACAAGGCCATTTTCACCACTGTGTGGCATCTCCCCTTCTTCTTACAACACTCAACAGACGTCTGGGCACCGAGGAGACCAGTTTCTCAAGTTTAGGAATAGGAATGCTCTCCCATTCTTGTCTAATACAGGCCTCTAACTGTTCAATCGTCTTGGGCCTTCTTTGTCGCACCTTCCTCTTTATGATGCGCCAAATATTCTCTATAGGTGAAAGATCTGGACTGCAGACTGGCCATTTCAGTACCTGGATCCTTCTCCTATGCAGCCATGATGTTGTGATTGATGCAGAATGTGGTCTGGCATTATCTTGTTGAAAAATGCAGGGTCTTCCCTGAAAGAGATGACGTCTGGATGGGAGCATATGTTGTTCTAGAACCTGAATATATTTTTCTGCATTGATGCTGCCTTTCCAGACATGCAAGCTGCCCATGCCACACGCACTCATGCAACCCCATACCATCAGAGATGCAGGCTTCTGAACTGAGCGTTGATAACAACTTGGGTTGTCCTTGTCCTCTTTGGTCCGGGTGACATGGCGTCCCAGATTTCCAAAAAGAACTTCGAATCGGGACTCGTCTGACCACAGAACAGTCTTTCATTTTGCCACAATCCATTTTAAATGATCCCTGGCCCAGTGGAAATGCCTGAGCTTGTGGATCTTGCTTAGAAATGGCTTCTTCTTTGCACTGTAGAGTTTCAGCTGGCAACGGCGGATGGCACGGTGGATTGTGTTCACTGACAATGGGTTCTGGAAGTATTCCTGAGCCCATTCTGTGATTTCCTTTACAGTAGCATTCCTGTTTGTGGTGCAGTGTCGTTTAAGGGCCCGGAGATCACGGGCATCCAGTATGGTTTTACGGCCTTGACCCTTACGCACAGAGATTGTTCCAGATTCTCTGAATCTTCGGATGATGTTATGCACAGTTGATGATGATAGATGCAAAATCTTTGCAATTTTTCGCTGGGTAACACCTTTCTGATATAGCTCCACTATCTTTCTGCGCAACATTGTGGGAATTGGTGATCCTCTACCCATCTTGGCTTCTGAGAGACACTGCCACTCTGAGAAGCTCTTTTTATACCCAATCATGTTGCCAATTGACCTAATAAGTGTTATTTGTTCTTCCAGCTCTTCGTTATGCTCAAATTTACTTTTTCCAGCCTCTTATTGCTACTTGTCCCAACTTTTTTGGGATTTGTTGACACCATGAAATTCTGAATCAACATATTTTTCCCTTAAAATGGTACATTTTCTCAGTTTAAACTTTTGTTCCGTGATTTATGTTCTATTCTGAATAAAATATTAGAAGTTGGCACCTCCACATAATTGCGTTAAATTTTTATTCACAATTTGTTTAGTGTCCCAAATTTTTTGGAATCCAGTTTGTACATTTTACACAGGAACTGAGTTTTACCTGTAACTTGCTTGCTTTCAGGGTTAAAACCCACAACTGGTTGCCCTTTTATTGGGCCATTGGGATCAACTGACTATAGCTGGAAATGATGGGAGCTACAACATCAAGCTGGCCATTGCTCCTTTATACACTACAGCAAAAAAAAAAAAAAAAAGGGAAAATTGTGCTCACCACTAAATATTAAAATTTTAGCTGGGGTTGCAATGACTCACAAAATTCACACAGACAAAGACAAGATGTCCTCATTATCAATATATATAGAACATTAACACATTTTAGTTACTAATGGGGAGGGCATATTTTAGTAGCTTAAGGTCTTAATATCCTTAGCATATTTTTAATGGGTGAAGAGGACTTCTTGTCTCTCTCTGTATATTTGTATATTTAATATTAAATAGTGTAACCAATAATTCATATAGGCAGCCCATTAAAAAAAAGGTTGCTTACTTTTGGTTGCATCTAAAAATAGTAAATTAGTATTGAATATTAGCAGGGTCATCCTTTTAGTAAATAATGCCCTGTCTCTTGGCATTCACAATGATGTTAAAAACTACTGGGCCGATTCACTAAAGATCGATAACGCTTATCGCATGCTTTTTTGCGTTAACAAGCATGCGATAATTAAGTCGAGTTCATCAAAGTCATATCGCATGCGCAAAAAAACGCAATGTGTAATTTACCTCGCATTGCGATAATTCTTACATAGAAATAATACTAACGCATGATTCACAAACACATATGAAGTGTTAAACTCGCTAAATATCGCATTAGTCTGTGCGAATATTAACACCTACTTGGGGCAGGCGGTACTAAAGAAAATTGTGGTTCGTGAGCTTTTGGCAACACAACATGGACTTTGCAGTGGGATTTTTTCAAGTATGTGTTGGCCCTAGAGTGATGCAGCCTCCAGTTTTCAGGGAAATGGTCATTTTCAAACAGTAGTTTTCTGAAATTAATGGTTACGTGCATGAAATTATGCGCTAATATAGCACGCAGCGAAATATATCACACGCAGCGGGAAATAACGGAAGAAAAACGCTCATCATGAGTTAAACAACGCAAAGAGCATCGCATCTTAATTATGACGCCTGTCCTTTTAGTGAATCGAGCGTTAAGTCGCAAAAAATAAGAAGTGATAAAATTTTTAACGCATGCTATAAATAGCGCTCGTTTTATCGACTTTTAGTGAATCGGCCCCTATATGTTTTTCTCCTTTCAAGGCAAATACAAAAGGGGAATTTATTTATTCATATGTGCTTTAGTTTTTTCTCTGTGTTGCAAAATGCAATATATCCAACAAGGGTTCCACTCTATAAACACAAGAAACACTTATGTGACCTATGCCACTAATAATATATCAAACTTTTCAAAACCTAAATATATTTGTAGCATAAAATACAGTTTGCCATTTTGGTTTTAAGAGATTCTTAAGTACAGTAGAAGCAATACTAGCTAGAAGGAATAAAAACCAAAAGGACAACTCTCTCTCAGCTTTGGTATTCTTACTAACAGAGTTTTTTTATGTACTTGTTGGGAAATCAACAATCGTGTAATTTTAAGTAAACGTTTCTCTCTCTAAATCAAAACCGGATCTTATTTGGCAGGAGGAAAACATCTGCAACACAAAGAGAAGGTATGCATGAAAACTTTTCCTGGCATCTCAACTACTGCAGGACAAATGGTTCTTGTTTACACTTGTCAAATAGTTTTCTGTGGGCTCCTTCTGAAGGTTCAAACTTTGATCAGGTCCCCCTTAGCTCATAAAGTTAGAACGGATAAAGAAAAAATGTTTTTTTTCCAGTTCTCACCCTAACTGGTGTTCAGGCAGAGCTTTACCTGCTGCTGCTCCAAGCCAACTGGGGAGCAGGCTATCAGCTTGGAAACTATTGTTATATACTGTATACTGAGAGCAACCTTACTGCATTATTATTTACCACAAGACTGGGGCTTTGGGGTTTAAATATTATAAATGAGGGGCCCCCAACTCTCTTCACTTGTGAGCCACAGTCAAATGTAAAAATTGTTGGGATGCAACATCGGCATGAAAAAAAAGTCCTGGAGGTGGGCTGGGGGGGGGGCTATGATTGGCCACTATGTGAACTGGCAGCCTACAAAAGGCTCTTTTTGGCAGCACTTGTTTTTATGCAACCAAAACTTACCTTCCAGCCAGGAATTAAAAATTTAGTACCTGCTTTAAGGAATAAGCCAAAGGTGATTTTTTTTTGTTTGGGGGGAGGCCAAACTTGCCCATATGTGTCAGTAAATGCAATTTTACACTAATGTAAAAATACCCCTATAATTATCTCCTGGAGCTTCCATTTACTTTAATAGGAAATATGCAGAAGCAGAGCAGGCTCGTTATATACAGTGTCGTATCGTAAAAAACTTTCGTACAATAATTGGTAAGTGTATGGCAGGAGACAAAGCGACCAATATCGGCAAAGGCCTTGCATATTGGTTGTCTCATCAATTGGGCAAGTTGGAAAAGTTTGATTCAAAGGCGTCGAACACTGGCAAACATTTAGTACTGAATCATCAGATAGGGGTATAATTATTTTGTTTCCACATGCATGATGATTCAGCTCTGAACGTTAGTCTAGTCTACGAATTATCTTTCCTGAGAAGATCATAATTGTAACGTGTATGGTCACCATAGGCAGAGGATGGCCCCAGTTAAACTAACTTAATTTAATTATTAGTTAATCCTGTCTCATTACACACAAATAATGCTTACAGTCTACACAAGCCCCACTCTAAATGCCTTCTCCCCTTTGCAGTCTGCAAATTGACCCTTGCACTTTTCAAGGCCCCCCCACTTCCACATTGTTCCTGACTGAACTCCCCCGTGAAAGCTCTGCTTCTGCCTAGGTATCAATGACTCCACAATTTATTTTATTTTCCTGGCCATCCCCCGTCAACATGAAAAACTGATGGCGAAAGTGGATCGGCGCCAAACAATTTTAAATCCATCAGTTTTTCATGTTGACGGGGAGGATGGCCAGGAAAAGAAAACTTCGGTAAGTATGAAATAGTTTTCTCCTTTCCTGGCCATCCCCCGTCAACATGAAAAACTGATGGATTTAAAATTGTTTGGCGCCGATCCACTTTCGCCATCAGTTTTTCATGTTGACGGGGAGGATGGCCAGGAAAAGAAAACTTCGGTAAGTATGAAATAGTTTTCTCCTTTCCTTCCCCTATCTTCCATTCATGTATGCTCTCCTAGTCTCTGCATCCCTCCCTGATTCTAAATACTTCTTCTTCCCTTAACCTTTTTGGCTGCCCTTTTTATTTCTTTTCTATACTATGTTCCACCACTATTCCCTGTAATCTACTCAATTGTTTGTTTTTTCTTCTTACCTTTGAGTGTACCACTCCTACTGTAAAAACATTATACCTACAGTCTTCCATGCTGATAGTTTTGCCATTAAAGTTTAAGCTCCAATACAGCTGTGCAGGTATTGGCTTGAGGGAGGTTCAAAGTTCATCCTCCAGTCAATCCTGCAAAGCTGTACAGGAATTTAAAGGGACACTAAACCCTGCTGCACAGCACTGCTCAACCAAACGTTACTCAACTGGTGCTGGACTACAAACCCCAGAATAATGTAAAATATAATAAGGTTGAGGCATTCTGGGAGCTGTAGTCCAGCAACATCAGGGTTGTATTCTTAAAGTAATATTGCACAATAAAAACTTTTCCAGAACTTTTCACCAAATCTCCACAGCCAGCAGGTACATCAAGATGCAAATAATCGTCCAATGATAATCCCAGCTGATCTGTATAAATCTGTTTCCATATTCCTTGTTCCTGTAAGGGCTCTGGTACACGGGGAGATTAGTCGCCCGCGGCAAAACTCCCTGCTCGCGGGCGACTAATCTCCCCGAGTTGCCTTCCCTCTGCCATCCCACCGGCGAACATGTAAGTCGCCGGCGGGATGGCAGACGCGGCAGCGCGATTTCGCGCAAATCGCCGAAAAAGCCTCGCGAGTCTTTTTCGGCGATTTGCGCGAAATCGCCCCGCCGCGTCTGCCATCCCGCCGGCGACTTACATGTTCCCCGGTGGGATGGCAGAGGGAAGGCAACTCGGGGAGATTAGTCGCCCGCGAGCAGGGAGTTTTGCCGCGGGCGACTAATCTCCCCGTGTACCAGAGCCCTAAGTGGAGTTGGGAGCACTAAGCACAGTTTGCCAGCACTGAAAAAGTATTTTATCCCAATGTCTGATTCCATTGTCATATAATGAAGATAATGAAGGATAGATGCCATAATTATCTCTATATATAAGATACCAGTAAGATGCCTGACATAGTGCTGGGAATCAGCATTCTCATTGGTCACTTCTCTTGCATTTACTGCATAATGATGTTTTGTTCAGTAAAATTCTCATCTGTGAATTTTCTCACATCTATGATTGCATTTTTACTGCTTTAAATTATTAAATTACTGTTATAAATGAATATCTGGAATATGAACTCACTCAAGCAATTATGGAAGAATTGGCAGGCATTGCTAAAATTTCCAAACAATTGTGACTCAATTGTTTCACAGGAACAATTGTGTTTCATATTTAAATAGTAAATCCCAAAGAACCACACATTACACAACTAAAAAACTACTTATACAAGTTTACAGTTCATGGATGAGGCAAACTGTGCCAAATGTTGTTATTTTTACAAGTTTTCCCTGCTTACAAAACAGAGGAAACTGAATCACAGAATGAGGGATTTGTAGAAAACCAGCCCATATTGCAAAAAAGAATATGTGAGATCGGTATAAAGATTATATTTTTTTTCATCTAAGGAAGGTGTCCAATGACAATTCCAGAAAATTGGACCTTGGGGCACTGGGCAATGAATAAGTAGTCTAATACATCTGTGAAAACATAGATTCTAAAACTTCTGTGATGTATTCCAAAAATGTCAGCAAAATAAATACTTGTCAGAAATGTCTTGTTTGTGGTTTAATAACAAAACTGGCATCTTCTGTTTTCCAGTCAGCAGACAACCTGCTGTTTCTGGGGCTAAAAAAGATTATCTATGGAGATGTATACATTGGTCCAAACATGCACACATAAGACACCCAGGTTTAATAAAGGAATCATTTTTAGTGATGAGCGAATCTGTCCCATTTCGCTTCGTCAATAAAATTCGCGAAATGACAAGAAAATTCGCAAAAACGCAAAAAATCTGCAAAACAAATTGTTGCACAGTATTTTTGTCATCCGCATCTTTTTTTTTTGCTCACATCTTTTTTGTCGTCAGTGGTCTTTTCGCAAAACAATTCGCCAAAGCCGAAATGCGGAGATTTGATGCAAATCCATGCCTGGCAAAAAAAATTCGCTCATCACTAATAATTTTACCAATCATGGAATACATGCTGTCAGCACCATACTATTTAACAGACAAACAAATCTGCTGACTAACAAATACGCCCTCTGACACATATCTTTTCCAGATGTTCAATTTCTGCTCAGTTATTTCTATAATAACCCTCTTGGGGCGTTATGTAATAAAAGGCACTAAATTTGGCCAGTTGCAGTTACCCATACATACCTCATTAAAAGCCAACATCTTATTGACTGCTTTAAGTTACTGCTACTGGGCAAATTTAGTGCCTTTTATTACATATGGGTGTTTGTGGGTAGTTGTTTAAGTGAGCAGGAGGGGGTTCAGCTCCTGTTGCAAATAGAAAAGGCTGCTAGTTTGTGGCAAGTCATAATAATGGGGGATTTTAATTATTCTGATATTGACTGGAGCCATAGTACTGCCAGGACAGTAAATGGGAACAAGTTTATAAACTTGCTGCATGACAACTTTATGTCACAAGTTGTTGAGCAGCCAACCAGGAACCATGCTATACTGGATCTAGGGATCTCTAATGACCCAGAACGTATAGCAAATGTGCAAGTGGTTTAACCCTTGGGTAATAGTGACCATAATGTTATTTCATTTGATGTTTGGTGCAGGAAACAAATTTACACAGGGGCAACAAAGACACTGAATTTTATAAAAGCAAATTTTAGCTCCTTAAGGGCAGCGCTTCAGGGCATAGATTGGGGCATTATGTTTTCTGATAAAAATGGTTCTCATTTAAAATGATATTAAATCATTACTGTTCTCAATTCATTCTATTAATAAGAAAAAGTAGAATTGTTAAGAATCACCCTATGTGGCTTAACACTGAGGTAAAGAAGTTAATAGGGAAAAAAAAGGAAAGCTTTTAAGAAATATAAGTCAGAGGGGACAGTAGCTGTGTTTAATGAATATAAGCGCATTGCGGCAGAGGCCAAGACTAACCCCAAAAAGTTTTTTAAGTATATTAATAGTAAAAAGATGCAGGTTGAGGGTGTGGCCCCATTGAGTTATAATAACAATATGGTTACAGCAGATACAGAAAAGGCAGATGTGCTTAACCAGTTCTTTTCTTCTGTGTATACAGTAGACGAGCCAGAGTGCCAAGTCCCACCCAATAGCTGCACTGTTGCCTCAGCTCCAACTACGCAGTGGTGCTTAAAGGGTTACACAAGATAAATGTAAACAAGGCACCTGGGCCAGATGGAATACACCCGCGGGTACTGAGAGAGCTATGGTCAGAATTACAGTGGCCCTTGTTTCTGATATTCTCAGACTCGCCTTGTTAAGGGATCACATACAAAATTATGTTGTGGAGAATGGCATTATGAGCAGTAATCAGCATGGCTTTATGAAGGACAGGTCATGTCAGACCAATTTAATTGCTTGTTATGATGAGGTAAGTAAGAAGCTGGACAGTGGGGATATAGTAGTAGATATAATCTATTTGGATTTTGCCAAAGTATTGCCATTCGACTGCTTTCTAAACTAAGGTCTATTGGTCTTAGTGAAGTCATTTGCACATGGATAAAAAACTGGCTACAGGATCGGGTACAGAGGGTGGTTGTTAATGGTACATTCTCTACTTGGAATAAGGTTCTCAGTGGGGTCCCTCAGGGTTCTGTACTGGGTCCACTTTTGTTTAACTTGTTCGTAAATGACTTAGGGGGGGTATCATATGTAATGTATCAGTGTTTGCAGATGACACAAAACTCTGCAGACCAGTCAATTCTATCCAGGATGTGGCATCCTTGCAGCAGGATCTTGACCAACTGGCAATCTGGGCGGCTAAGTGGCAGATGAGATTTAATGTGGATAAATGTAAGGTCATGCACCTGGGATGTAAAAATATGCAAGCCCCGTATAACCTTAATGGGACTGCACTAGGCAAATCCATAATGGAGAAGGACCTTGGAGTCCTTGTAGATAATAAACTTGGCTGTAGCAAGCAATGCCAGGCAGCAGCTGCAAGGGCAAACAAGGTTTTGAGCTGTATTTAAAGGGGTATAGATTCACGGGAGGAGGTTATTCTTCCCCTTTACAGATCGCTGGTAAGGCACCATCTTGAAGGCCCCATATGCTGTTCAGTTTTGGTCTCCAGTGCACACTCCACACATCTACATATCCACAGGTCATGTAGACATGCTCCCCTAAACTACATGTCTAAATAATGTGCAAATTAGGTGAAACATAGGGGCAGTTTTGTCTTTGTGCTAGTAGGGGAGCAAAGTGCAAAAAAAGAATGGTTTATGGCACCTGTTTTCTGCACTTTGGACCCTGGCCTGTACAGTATATAGTAAATTACCCCATTCATTATTTTTGTATGGCTTATTGTTGACATGGCAACAGACAGCATAGATCAGCCAACCATTTTCCACAAAAGGGGTAATAAACATGAACATTATGATGCCTTATACTATATCTCAGGGATCCTCAAACTATGGCCAGATCCGGTCCTCCAAGGTAATTTACTTGGCCTCCGCTGCATCCTCACCTCTGGCAGCAGGGAGCAGGAGGGGGGAGTTAGGGGAGGGAGGATGGAGTGGGGAGCGGGAGGACACAGCAGGGAAGACTATAGCCAAGCCCCCCAACAGTTTGAGGGACCATGAACTGGCCCTCTGCTATATCTCAAGACAATGAAACATACTGCAGCATCCTATTAGTTGGCGTGATAACAAAAAGGTGTGGCATGTTGAACCTGGCTAACTTTACTACAGCAATATGTAGATCAACATGTAGACAGCTATATAAAATGTTTAGAAGCGACTGTAACTCCAGAAGTGTATAAAGCCACACATTAACAAAAATGCTAATGTTATTTAGAAAATGCAGAAGTTGACTAAATGATCCATATAGTTACATAGGGTTGAAAAAAGAGTCCATCAAGTTCAACCCTTCCAAGTAAACCCAGCACACACAAACCTATACTTACCAATCTATACTATCACATATATAAACTATATATACAAACATTAATACTAACTGCAGATAACACCTTTTTCAATTCACTTCAATCAGCTTCTCTAGGTCCATTATTTTGTCATGAATTCCTACCTGGCTTATGAACTTTAATCTAAGTATCTTCTATTTCTAGATGTCCATCTCCCTGAAGAGTTCTGGTGCACTGGCATATGTAGCTTGTTTTAAAACATGTACTTATACCTTGGTATGTGCTTTAGTTTTGATTTTTGCCTTCAGCATCCTGGCAGCTAGCCTTTTTTTGGTTTGAATAGCTCGAAACTTCCTTTCGTTTCTGGCCTGCTCTCCATTTCTTTGTTCCATACCAAAAATCCAGTACTTATTTAATAAAACAGACTGTAATAAAAACAAAACTATATACTGTTTAGGCCTTGGCTCATGAAATTCAGTAAAACATGACACCTAAGAAAACACCTGCTTCTTGTAAATTGGTTTTCTGCAAAAATAATAAAAATGCAGTTCATTGTTTACCTTTGTATTAGGTTTGATCAGCGATTAGATGTACTTTTTGGAGAAACGCTGATCTCTTTTCATGTAAATTATCCTGCAATGTATCTGTTTTTCATCAGAGATTATTTTCTTTTCATTTGAGAACACGGATGAAAATAACAGCATGCGACTAGTTTGATACATTTTACTGTTTAAACAGAATAATGCAGGGAATTACGGCTGGTGCAGCTCTCCAGCTGTTGTCCGATTACATTCCTTAAAATTGCTGGAATTGCTATGAGCAGCAATAGTTCTGCAACAGCTGCATTGCTACAGGTTGCATATCTTTGTACTATTATATTCTAAAAAAATAAATTTGCTTACATACATAGGGAAAAGTACTAAGCACATATATCTATGTAAACATTGTAGGTAAGCTTACAATACAGGGCTTATAAAATATCATAAAATACTAAATATTTTAGTTAATAAATCAGTTTTTTTCATAAATAGTTTGATTGCTGTGTTTCTACTGTGCACAAAAATGGAATTACTTTCTCCTCACTGTACTGGGTAGCTGTTTTTGGAAACACACAGACCTGTATGGTATATGGATCTTATTTGTTAATGGGGCAACAGGATTAATGCAAAAAAATGATCATAATTTTGATATTTTTATTACCAACAATTCAGACTTTTCCTAGAATTCCAGTGTAATTGCACCAACACTGGTGAAAATACCTCAACTTTAATTGACACACAAATCACTTCAATGTGTACTTTTCCCCTGGACAATTGCAAGTGTCAAGTACAGGGCCAATCAGAGGTCTGCCATGTGCTGTTTGATCCAAAATATAAATTGTGCACATTGTTTGTATCTGGAACAGCGATTGTTTGTCCATACAGTATAGTTATTCCTTCTGGCCAGTCCTACACTAACTTATCTGATTCATTAAGAATTATACCGCTTCAATATACATTTTACACAGGGACTGAGTTTTACCTGCAACTTGCTTGCATTCCAGGGTTAAAATCTCAAATAGTTGCTCTTTTTACCACTGGGATCATCTGACTGCAGCTGGGAATGATGGGAGCTACAACATGGAACTGACCACTTCTGTTGTATAAACCATAGCAAAAAAGGGAAAGTTGTGCTCACCACTAAATTTTAAACCATTAGGCGGGGGTGCAATGAGGCTGTGATCATAAAATTCATACAGACAAGAGGTCCTCTGCACTCACTTATTATATATATTGTGTATTAAGCTACTAAAGGATATAAAATCTAAAGGATAATAAATCTATAAACTGTTCACAAAAATGAAATGTAGGTGGTGGATTCCATTCTATTTGCTAATGGTGAGATATTTAATATTAAAGGGTATTAAAGTAAAAAACTTAGATAACTATATCTAAAGATATATTTATTAATAGAATAAACTTTTCAGTCTGCTTTCTTCTTGAGATGGTACCGAGTGAGATCAAAAGCTTGAATATATTTCAGCTGGCTACACCTAGATCCTTTGGTAGGCTATTGATGTTAAGGTCTTAGCTATATTCTTTGGTTTGATATAAACTAAATTTTAGATATACAGGTATAGGACCCATTATCCAGAATGCTCGGGACCAAGGGTATTCCGGATAAGGGGTCTTTCCATAATTTGGATCTCCATACCTTAAGTTTACTAAAAAATTAATAAAACATTAATTAAACCCAATAGGATTGTTTTGCATCCAATAAGGATTATTTATATCTTAGTTGGGATCAATTACAAGGTTCTGTTTTATTTCTACATAAAAAAAGGAAATCAGTTTTAAAATTCTGAATTATTTGCTTATAATGGAGTCTATGGGAGACGGGCTTTCCGTAATTCGGAGCTTTCTGGATAACGGGTTTCCGGATAAGGGGTCCGATACCTGTACTAATAGAATTAAAGTTAGAAAATTAGATAACAATGTCTACTTATGTATATATATATATATATATATATATATATATATATATATATATATATATATATATATATATATATACATGTGTATATATAAATTGTACCAGAAGTGGGAGGATTGAGTAGGCAGATTCTGACTTAAATTCCCACGACATCTGGCATTCTAATTTGGTTTCCAAAGCAAATACTGACCCAATCTCATTCTCATTTTTAATATCTGACAGAGTAATTCTGAGATTCATACATACCATGATGTTAAAGACCTGGCATAACTAGCTTCTAGCTGCTTACCAGTTTTGCAAATGAATGATAAATATATATAAATCTACTGAATAGAATGAAATACTGCACTGAGGAAGCTAGCAGTGACATGTTTCATATTTCAATCTTATTGTAGAATACAGCTCAAAAACTTACAATAAATTACAACTGACAACAGGTTCCAGCACTAGTCTTGTATTAATTATGAACTGACACAGATGCCTCTGTTTATTTGTGTGCAGGCTTTTCAGCAAGAGGAGCCAAGTGGCTTTCCTAAGAGAACCTTTGTATACTTTAACCTCAGATTTTTTTCACAGTTGTTAAAGACATTTAAAAACAGAAATATGATGCCCCACATTATTTAATACACAGTTTAGAACTAACTGTGTCTTTAATGTATATGAAAAACATTGGACTTTTAGTATATTTAAGTAGATTTTGAATGCTGAAAGGAATCTGCAGACCTCAACATACAATGTTAACAGATTTTGATGGATTTTTTTATTCCTCTGGATGTCTTGCTTGGCTGAACATGGTCATTCCATTAAAAAAAATGCACTTGCAAAATATATCAGTGGCCAATAGTGCCAAAGAATGTAGGAAAGTTTAACTTTTGATGAACCACCTTAAACATTTAACCCCTATTATGCACTAATCAATAGTGAATAGGCATGGATTCTCAGTGAATTTCTGTGTATTGCCACTGGCAGATTGTTTTGCAAAATGGGTGCAAAAATGTGCCACGGAAAAATTGCTCAAACATTTTTTTTGATGCGCACGACAATTTCCCCATTTCGTGAATTTTTCACTGTTTCGCAAATCTTTTCAACGCTTTGCTAATTTTTCGGCAAGGCGAAACGGGGCAGATTTGCTCATGACTAATAATCAACATTTTCATTGAGGTAAAGGAGCTGCCATTTGTAAGAGACACCCTATTAATACGTTATAGGATGTAAATAATGCTATTTGCTGTCTGTTCCTTGCAGTACAACCTCTTGCCTGATTTGATCAATGTCCACATTTTATTCAAAAATAGGCAGCAACAGAACAGTGCCTATAGGTTCCAACACTATATTTTGAAAGAGTAATGTTAGAATAAGCTGACCAAAAAAAAAAAAAAATTCCAGTTTGAGCATCCAAAATAGCTTGGTGGTAATAAAGCCCTTTTTGCTTGCATGGCCATACAGGGGTAGCTTTATGCTGCTGATTCGGGTTCTTCAGACCCATTCAGCCCAAGTATGGAGCCCTCCGATGGGCCTAATGGCCCAATATCTGGCCAAAAATTGGCCAGATGTTGATAGGGCATGCTTGTTTTTTCTGTTGGATTGAGGACTGCATTGGCTCATTGATGTGGTCCTTGCTCCTGCTTTTTGTATCCCCTTCATTGTAATGCAGTCATTTGGCCCTAGTCCCAAACAATCGCATTAACACAATATCTGCCCACCCAAGGTTCTGAACATTCTGGATAACAGGTGCCATACCTGCACATTTCTTTTAATGAGTTTTGTTAAAATAACATTAAGATCAATGAATCTAATAAATAACCAAATGTAAACTAAAGTAAAAAATACAACTATGACATAATGGGCCCGATTCACTAAAGGGCGATAAAACGAGCGCTACTTATAGCATCAGTTAAAATTTTTATCACTTCTTATATTTTGCGAGTTATATTAGCGCACGCTATTACGCACGTAACCATTACTTTCAGAAAACTACTGTTCTGAAAATGACCATTTCCCTGAAAACTGGAGGCTGAATCACTCTAGGGCCAACACATACTTGAACAAAACCCACTGCAAAGTCCATGTTGTGTTGCCAAAAGCTCACGAACTACAATTTTCTTTAAGTACTGCCTACCCCAAGTAGGCATAGGCGGAGGGTGACTTTTTTGTTTGGGGAGGCTAAAGATGGCCCATACACAGACTGACCTACAGCTAATGTGACACTTAGTGGATTCACTGCTGGCATAAAAAGTTAACCTCCCAACACCTCTTGCTGTTCCTACTGACTCCCAGGGATACTGTACAAAAGTGCGGGGGGGGGGTGCTTTTTTTTACCCTAAAATGTTTAGGATGTAAAAGTATTCATACATGCACATCTGTTAGGGGATCTGCAAACATTTGTGTTTGTGATCAGTTAGCTTAAAGGGGTAGTTCGCATTCAAATTCACTTTTATTTTTAATGGTTTTTCAGTTATTTAGCTTTTTGTTCAGCAGCTCTCCATTTGGTATTTCAGCAGCTATCTGGTTGCTAGGGTCTTATTTACCCTAACAACCAGGTAGTGGTTTAAACAAGAGATGGGAATATGAATAGTTAAGGGGCCTACTTGGAAAAATAAGTAATACAAAATTATAATAATAATAAAATTGTAGCCTCACAGAGCAATATTTTTTGGCCCCCATTTGAAATCTGTATAGAGGCAGAAGAGAGGCAAATTATTCAAAAAAATTAATTAGGAAGACCAATTGCAAAGTTGCTAGGAATAGGCCATTTTATAACATACTAAAGGTTAACTTAAAATGTCCTTCTATATAAATAGGTACAGTGGATGCAACTCCAATATGGATTCATTATATCTTAGTTGGGATCAAATACGTGGTACTCTTTTAGTGCTGGGCGGTATACCGCCATATACCAAATACCGTTTTTTTAAAAGAAAACTGATATTAATTTTTGAAATACCCCCATACCGGTGTAGTTTGTGTTGCGCCCCGTGCATACGTGACGTCAGTACGCACCAGAAGCGGCACGGACCGCATCGCTAGCCATACCGCCCAGCACTACTTAGAACCCACCAAGCTGAAAATCCCTCAAAATACCCTCAAATCCACCACCTTCCTTCCTTTTACTTTGCACCATGCACCCTATACAATGCTACAAGAGTGACTGACTACTTGTATTTCACCCCACAGCATCCAATCACTCCACCTTGCCCAGACATAGCCAGTAATACACTAAGGTTTCACATAAACTGCTAACAAGACAGAATTTATCTGCAATGTCTGAATAAAATTGATAGTAAATATATACAAATGACAGGGATATGTGTAAATTCATTTATTTAAATTAAAGAAACCCCCCCACACTGGAGACAAATTCTTATACTGAAAGCTTGCATCTCCAAACTTGAATTCACTGTGTTCGAACTCATTCAGCCTTGGGATGTGGATCTTGCTTAGTATAGCACATTTTTAAGAGCGTTCTGTGGCCACCAAAAAAAATACCGTCAAATACCGTGACACCGATATAATTTTGAAAAATACCGTGATATAAATTTTTGGTCATACCGCCCAGCACTATACTCTTTTATTATCTTGAAGAACAAGGAAATCATTTTTAAAAATGTATTTAAGTAATTCAGAGCTTTCTGGATAACAGGTTCCCAGATAACGGAAAGAGGGGGCCACATTGCTAGTACAGAGTCAAAAATCCGATTTAAAGCTACCAGGAGTGGCTTCTTGCAGGCTTATGGCAGCAGCGCCCCTGTCTTCAGGATATCCAGCTATTGCTGATCTGCAACTGCTTTCAGTCTCTTACTGCCATTGGCATTGGTCTGATATCTAGTGGGCTCTCATAGTTATATCACAAGCATCAGGGATGTGTATCAATTGACTTTTTATTGCCAGTGGAAAGAAACAGATTTTTCCTGTGACAGTTGCTTTCAGCTGCCACAGACAGCTCAGTTCCACTAACTGTGGCAGGGACAATCAGCCATAATTAAGGCAGGCAATTTTATAGCTGGTATCAAAATGCAAAAAGAGGATTGGTGGGGAAAGGTAAATGTAGCCACTGAAAAAGTCAAAAAGGCTATACAGCCAACCCGGACTTTGGGTGAAGTGACTTGTCCAACATCACAGGGTACAGCCAGCGGCCAAGGGTGGAATTGAACCCGCGTCTCAGTGGGGGTTGACCCTACTGAGGGCGGACTCCCTACCACTCGGCTACCTGGGACCTCCCGAGTATAAGAGGATCTATTCGTTCTCTTGTCTTAGATATGACGGTGATGTCGTCACTGTGTGAAGGAAACATGCAGGGTTAAAGCCGGCTGCACCAAGACCTGTATGAGTAGGGGGACTGTTACATAAGCAGAGAGAATGAATCTGCAAACTGTGCTGCACTATTCATAACATAAAAATAGGCACAACATCGATTTGAAAAGTGTTTGACCTGAAAGCAGGTGCCTGTATGGCTATTCCAGCTGGACCCAATAAAGCCCTATGTGGGTTATATGAGAGACTTTCCATACAAGGCTGGCTGGCCACTCTTATATCATGTATACTAACTGTATAAGCACATCGTTCCACAGTCTTTAAATGTTGATTGCATCAATGTTTTAAACAGATTTTGTGTCTGTATGTCTATGTATATCCAATAATATATACGTAATTTTTATTACTTTTACTTGCATTATATTTTACATTTTGGTCCCAAAGCGGAAACAAAAACTTGGGCTATATTGCAACAATATTTATTTTTGATTATTAAAAGGAGTGTAAGTCGTTTTTTACACACACCTATATTACACCTAAGTATTTGTACTTATGTTACACCTGTCAGCGGCAAGGCTTTTACTGTAAATAAGTATGATTCTATTATAGGCACATATATTGTAGTGTCACCCACTGTGACCTACAGCACTTATACTGTATTTGCCTATTTGTGTCTGTAAGTTACCCTCCCATATAGATTGTAAGCTCTACGGGGCAGGGACCTCCATCCTCTTATGCCTTTGACTCTTAACTTATTGCAACTGTATCTCGTATTTATTTGTATTTATTATTATACTTTGTATTTATCTATTATTATATTAATAACCCCCTGTTTGTATTAATGTATTCTACTGTACAGCGCTGCGTACATAAGTAGCGCTTTATAAATAAAGATATACATACATACATAGAGTAACCTAGTGCATAAACTTGAGCGCAGAAGTAGAAGTTACATCGGTCATTAACACAGCTCTCCTTACCAAGCCTTTGCCTACCCTGCCACAGACAATCTAATGTGGTGTTGTGCACAGTTTATAGATTTTGCCTTTAATAATTAATTTAAAATTAATAAATTAAATGTTCTGTGCAACACCCAGGTACAGTTCTCTGACTTCAAATATTTTCCATCCAGACAGGCACTCAGACCAGCAATAAAGTTTTTGCCTATGAACTTTGTTCTTTGCAATCCAAAAAAGAATGACTTTGGCCAATGAACCCTTTACATAAAAGTTATTATTTATTATAGATATTGCCTTGTCACTGGCCTGATGTTGCGTCGAGTGCGTGTTTTCAGTCGCCTCAGTGCAGAACGTGTCCTGGGAGCGCAGAAGGCCCGTCACAGATATCTGCATAGGCGGAGGGTGACTTTTTTGTTTGGGGAGGCTAAAGATGGCCCATACACAGACTTACCTACAGCTAATGTGACACTTAGTGGATTCACTGCTGGCATAAAAAGTTAACCTCCCAACACCTCTTGCTGTTCCTACTGACTCCCAGGGATACTGTACAAAAGTGCGGGGGGGGGGGGGTGCTTTTTTTTACCCTAAAATGTTTAGGATGTAAAAGTATTCATACATGCACTTCTGTTAGGGGATCTGCAAACATTTGTGTTTGTGATCAGTTAGCTTAAAGGGGTAGTTCGCATTCAAATTCACTTTTATTTTTAATGGTTTTTCAGTTATTTAGCTTTTTGTTCAGCAGCTCTCCATTTGGTATTTCAGCAGCTATCTGGTTGCTAGGGTCTTATTTACCCTAACAACCAGGTAGTGGTTTAAACAAGAGATGGGAATATGAATAGTTAAGGGGCCTACTTGGAAAAATAAGTAATACAAAATTATAATAATAATAATATTGTAGCCTCACAGAGCAATATTTTTTGGCCCCCATTTGAAATCTGTATAGAGGCAGAAGAGAGGCAAATTATTCAAAAAAATTAATTAGGAAGACCAATTGCAAAGTTGCTAGGAATAGGCCATTTTATAACATACTAAAGGTTAACTTAAAAGTGAACCACCCCTTTAGATGTGTTTATGTTAGTTTTATAGCAAGAAAGGCAGTGGGTACTGACTCCGCTTTATATACAGTGAGACGCAGTCCTTATTTACAAAACCAGCACATTATATACAGTGAGAAGCAGTGGGTACTGATGGCAGATATAGTGCCAGGGCCTGAATAACACTGGCACTGATACACAACATTGGCTCCACTGTAACTAACTAGAAATGAACAAAACAATGACAAAAAAAAAATAGTAAGTGCAAAAAACAACAAATATATAAACACACAATGGGCTTTTTCAGAGGGAAAGAGTTAACTTATCCTCCATCTGTTAGGGTAGGGGATAGATTATAAATTATTATAGATGTCAGGTCAGGAAAAAAAAATTTAATGTCAGCTAGTGATTCTTTAGAACTGTATAGTACCTGTGTATAGTGCCTTGGTATAGTGCCTGTGTATAGTGCCTGTGTATAGTGCCTGTGTATAGTACCTGTGGGATGAAAACTGCAGCAAAAGTTGAGAGTTGGTTCTTAGGTAAAGTTACAGCTGCAGATTCTTCTTTTCAGTCTTCATTTCTGTTTCCAGTTTGCAAAATCTCCCAATCCCTGTGTGCATCTGTGCTCTGATTGGTCAATTTTACTGTCTGTCAAGAAAGCTGTGCTCTGATTGGAGAATCCACAAGAAGAAAGATCCAATCGGAGCACAGCAAAACGGGCTTGCAAGGAACAAATTTCCAGCTCAGTGCAGAAACGGAGTAAGGATTTTTTTTTTGTTTTTTTAATGTGCCAAGCAGGTTTGGGGAGGCTTAGCCTCCCCTAGCCTTATGGAAAATCCGCCTATGCAAGTAGGAGTTAATATTCGCACAGACTAATGCGATATTTAGTGCGTTTACTGCTTCAAATGTGTTTGTGAATCATGCGTTAGTACTATTTCTATTTGCTAATTAACGCAATGCGAGGTAAAAAAAATTTTTGCGCATGCGGTATGCGTCTTAACACATGCGGAATGACTTTGATGAATCGGGACTTAATTATCGCGTGCTTTTTAATGTAAAAACGTATGCGATAAGCGTTATCGCCCTTTAGTGAATCGGCCCCCATGTGTTATTTTATTGCTTATATTTAGATTTCTTAGATTGCTTACCTTTCACTTATTGAATGGGTAAGAGACTTGATAGAAGTTTTGACTGATTTTGACAGATTTTACCGACCCATACCAGAACATTATACTTGATAAATCTATCAAATATCTTATATCATCATTCATGCACAATTAATTGTGGCCATTAAAAACCACATTAAAAATATGCTTATTTAGTGCTTTAAACCTTACTCACAGGACATATTATCATAACACAGTATTTGGGTTGCATGTAAGGTACTGGACCATCAAGTTTGCGTTTTCAACATAGCACTAAAATATTCAGATTTGCATCTTTCCATCTATAAAACTAACTTCCAAGGAAAAGTTTGAGCTTTCCAAAGTTTCTGGTATGTGGTGTCATCTCCAGATGCTTTGCAAATGCTTTCAACATCTACTTGGCTAGTAACCAATCAGCAAATGACATGTAGTGGTCAGCTTTTTAAAAACAAACCTTTGATTGGTTGCTATGGATTATTAGACCGGGACAAACATTTTTTATTATATTCCTCTGACTACATATTACTTTTGTTTTTGTAACCTACAAAAATTCATTAGACAAGATTTGGGTTGCATGCAACAAATATAAGTCATATTACTAGATTTGGACAAACATATTTGTTGCATTCAACCCAAATATGGTCTTATGAATTTTTGTAGGTTACAAAAACAATAGTGATATTTAGTCAAAGGAATGTAATACAATGTGTTTGTCCAAGCCTAGTAATTTGATATAATCTTCTAGATGTGATCTCTAAGTTTACATCTTTAATGTAGCATTAACATTTATCTTTCCATCCATAAAACTATTTTCCAAGAAAAGGTTTGGGCTTCCTCACATTTCTGGTACGTGGTGTCATCTCCAGATGCTTTGCAAATGCTTTCAACGTCCACATTCTGGTTTGTGATAGTCTTTATATTATACCTGTCACTTATAATGTGTACACAAAGATACTTGCATTTGCATTTGAGCTGCAGAATATTCTGGTTATGCTTATCACAGGGAGGTTGGTCCTTGAATCCCTGGGATGTCCTAATAAAAATGAGATGTTCCACAGACCATACAGGTTCTTGCTTAAGGAGTACAAAAGTAGATGCAATTCATCTAGCTTTCATCTAGCATTATAATCTACAGTTAAATTCAGCTTTGAGTGCTAAAAGAGAAGTGAAGCTCAAGTTCATTTCAAGGTTCAGTTCTAACTGAAAATAACTAAATGCCTAAAGGATTGTTTATTGCTCAGTAGATTTGTAATTAATCGCCTACCAGGTGCTGTAGATCTACAACTTGCAGCATTTTATAATACTGATAACACTCATGACTGGGGTGTATAAATAAAAAGCAGCTGATACCTGAGTTGGGTATCATCAAACTAAGAAATGCACAATCCTACAATCTCACATTAAAGGAAAACTATACCCAAAAACAATGTAGGTCTCTATAAAAATATATTGCATAAACAAGCTGTAAAACCCTGCTTCATCTAAATAAACCATTTTAATAAAAAATAGGTGTTTTAGTAGTATGTGCTATTGGGTAATCCTAAATCAAAAATAGCAATTTTAATAATTAAGGGCTGCCTTGTGGGATCATAGGATCCACAGTGCACACAAACAAGCCAAGCACACGTACATGCTAGGCCACATCAGCCAATGAATGGACAGAGTTCTGCCTTTTGCTTCCACACTTCTTTGTGTTACAGTTAGAGCTGCATTATTTCTGGTCTTGTGATCTCTGAGGGAGCACACAGCCCATCACTAAATGGTGGGTCAAGGGAAAGGATGTTAGGGCGAAAACACATGGGGCGATTAATCCACGAAACGAAAATGAGTGAGCGATTTGTCGCAGCAATTAGTTGGCGCGACTGCGTTAATTAAAAGTCGCACTGACTAATCGCCCCGTGTGTCTTCGCCCTATATATATGTTCCAGTTTGGTGAAATTCTTTAATAGGTCACTTAAACATAATATAAACTCTCCACTGATAAAGCAATCATTTTGGGGGTATTATAAGCCCCAGAATACCCTGCTAGAGTTTAAATGTATTCCTCTTGATTTGTTTGCTTTGTCAATTAACTACTGGCAAAATCTGCTTTGCGGAAGATACCTTGCCTTAACATTGTATGTTAAACAATACTATACACAAAAAGCAGGGTGGTGCCCATGGCAGCAAAGTCACATTGGCATGTTGCATAATGACACACCACTACATGATGTCAAAATAAATAGACGCCTGTGACCAGGGGTCAATGTCTGAATATAGGAACCTGAAAAAGGCAGAGCAGGCCTTGACAGCTAGACATTTTGTCTGTAGACTCTACAGAAAGTTATAATAAAACTATATCTGATCTAGGTGCTGTTTAAACCTATCACAATTCAACAAGAATTTATTATTTGTGCCTGTAAAAAATACATTAAACATTAATAATGATTCTGGAGTGTGACGCATGTTCATGTGCAGCGGTTCTTTTTCTTGCTTTTTTATTTGTTAACTTAAGTCTGCTGCTATTTAACCCAAGAAATATTTTAAACATGTAGGGATCCCCAAAATTGGCCCCCATGAGGGTTCCTGTTTAGACAGGCACTAGAGGGTGGCCTCATGGGATTTGGACACCTAAAGGTGGTCCTAGATGTTTATGTGCTAAAAGGGAGTTTCCCTGCAAGTTAAAGGAAAAGTAACACTAAAAATTTTTAACTAAAAAATCTATTCTACCCCCAATAATTGCCCTATACTGAAAACCATTTGTTATTTTGAATGCTTTAGAAGAAAATACCTAGCCTAGCCTGACTCCTTCCTATACAGAAGTCAGGCTAGGCTCGATCAATCGACAGGTTCATGCATCTCCTGATACTTTCCCCGGCATTGCCGTATTGCCTTTGTTCAAATGACAGGAAGCCAAGTTTTTTACAGGTATTTTCTACTAAAGCATTCAAAATAACCAATGGTTTTCAGGATAGGGCAATTATTGGGGGAGGGTAGAATAGATTTTTAGTGTTACTTTTCCTTTAACAGCAACCACTAGTTAACAATTTAAGTAATAGGTCGCTCTAGGAGTGACATGTAGTTATTATCTAGAAAGGGCAGACATTGCCCCTCCAGGTGATAATGGGGTTAAGACCCCCCAGCAATCCATCAGCTGGAGATCAGGGCCCAAAGTGTCTAGTCAAGTGGATTAAGCCACTGCTAGAGGGAGATTCCTAATCTGAGGGTACCTAGGCGTGAGTACCGAGGTGAGTCCTTGTGGTGGGTCAGCCTGGCGTGAGTACCGGGGAGAGCCCTAAGAGAGGGTCTTCCGGCGAGAGTACCGGGGGGAGCACCTAGATAGAATCACTTGGCGGGAGTATCGTGGGTAACCCAACAGGAGAGAGGTTCTCTAAGAGTGAAGTTAAGGAGACAGTGCCCTGATGAATGTGTTCCACTCCTGGAGAGGTCCTGCCCTGAATAAAGAGATTCACCTGGTTCACTATAACCTCTTGTGTCTGGCTCCTTCATATACTGTACAACGGATCACCTACTGGCCGGTAAGCAACTACCCCAAGGGAGGTGCAAGGTGCAGGGAGTTGTGTGGAGTTCCAGTCAAGGAGTAATGTATAATATCAAGTTCCCAGGGTGGGAATTATAGTCCCACAGTATCACCCCTGGGTGGAGGCATGCCATTGAACTGTACAGCAACTGTCCCCCATAGTAAGCGGGGGCTCAGGACTCCTGTAGCGCCAAAGTATAAGTGTAGCACTGCCAACTAAAATGGGCTACAAACATAATAAATGTTAAGGCTGGATTGATCCAGTTAATGACTGATTTATTTAATGACACGATGGCTTTCAAGGTCATGCATACATTTTTCAATGTTTATAGTGAGAGCTCTTTAAACATTAGATAGTCAAGAACTGATTAGAATACTACATCCTGTTACCATGGGAGCTGGACTGTGTAATATGCACAAATATGCTTAAAGGATTGTTTTTTTTTTTGCACTGGAGTATATATTTGCAGAGAATTTGCTATGGTTAGACTGATTTGGGCTCAGCTCAGTCCATTGTAGATTTAAAATGTATAGGGCAGATGTTTGTGTATGAAGTAAATTCAGCACTGATAGGATTAATGAGGTGCAGTCAATCACATACAAAGCTAGCCTGAATGTTTGATGTAGGTATTAAATCTCGGGCAGACCATATCAAACGTTTACAAAAAACGTGCTTGACCTTCGGATCTTACTTGTGCCTGAAATTGCGCAATTAAATCTCTGTCTCTCTTTTTATGATTTCACTGTAAAGGGACTTCTTGTGGCCTCTTGTATTTTAGGTGAGTTAAATAAAGATTATCTTTTCCTTAGAAGGTTCAATTAAAATGTGCTGTAAAGCATATTCTAAATTGGGGGAGGTTTATTGTATAACTGATTTAAAAAAGGAATATACAGTACAGGTATAGGACCCATTATCCAGAATGCCCGGGACCAAGGGTATTCTGGATAAGGGGTCTTTCCGTAATTTGGATCTTCATGCCTTAAGTCTATTAAAAAATCAATAAAACATTAATTCAACTCAATAAGATTATTTTGCATCCATTAAGGAATAATTATATCTTAGTTTGGATCAAATACAAAGTACTGTTTTATTTTTACAGAGAAAAAGGAAATCAATTTTTAAAATCTGAATTATTTGCTTATAATGGAGTCCATGGGAGTAAAGCTTTCCGTAATTCGGAGCTTTCTGGATATCGGGTTTCCGGATAAGAGATCCCATACCTGTACTAGGTGCTTCATTCAAGTTATTTTATTTTCAAAGATAACTATCTTCTGTGCCGCACAGATCAGACAACAGTACTGTTGTGTTGCTGGCCTTTTGGAAAAGTGTCTGGTATCCAGATTTCAAATTTTCTTTACAACCAGTTCGAACAAACCCAATTCCAGAAATGACAGACCCCCTCTTGTTAATCAACTAAAAGCATTTTATAACAGAAGTATTTTGTAAAACAAATGCTTGCTGTACTTTGAAGTAATATGTATGCACACGTGCATTTTGTTGGTTTCATTTATTTATTGCTTACAATTTTCTTTGAACTAATAATGGCTACAATAAATCTGTTGCCCAGTGTGCGGAGCATATTGCCTTCTGTTTTCATATAAATAGATTGCATTTGGCAGTATTTTAAAATGTCACTGGTCTGCTCTGCCTCAGTCATGCTATTATATATCTGTCACTCTCATAGCTAAATTACTTGCAGGCATCTTACTCCTCCAGTGCTGTCAGATGAAGGGTAATTGATACTACCATGTGTAGGTAGGTTTAGGGTACTTACCTTTAATCTGTATAGCCTTTATCTGTGTGCCCAAGCATCCTGACTTCCAGTCAACACCCCTCTAAGCAACAATGCCATAAGAAATTGTAACCAGATGGATATTGTTTTGATAGGTCAGGGAAAGGGACTACAACCCTAAGGATAATGTAAACCCCAGAGGAATGTGATAGGAAGGAAGGCTCAGGGGGAGCCTGGTTTTGGTACACAGGAAGACTGAGGCTAAGGATCAGAACTAGGGGTAGGCAGGGCGCAACGACTGGGGGCGCCAGGCAGCAGCCTCTCCTGCCTACCCCTAGTACAGTTTGCGTCGCGCCGCTTCGTATCGCACATCGCACACTGCGCCGCGCCGATGTAGCGGTGCAGGGGCGAGGTAGCCGACCGGGTTTCCTAGGGCGCCCGGTCGCCTCGGCCCGCCCCTGCTGAGGCTTTAGAGGGTGGCCAGCATTAATTGTGGCATTTGTACTGTTTGTGCATTGCACTGCTTTTAGTTAAAATAAAGCATCACAGAATATTGATTAGTGAATCTGTCCCATGTATCTTCACCGAAAAATTCACAAAACAGTAAGAATGCATTGAAGTCAATGGGCGTTGCTTCAAGTTTTTTTTTGTAGCCACTGGAGGCTTTTTGCAGCAAAACCTGGTAGAAAATTATGCTCATCACTACCTCAGAATTTGTCTGCCCTATGTAAATAAAGGACCCTAATAATAATTGTCTAGAGGCATATCAGTTTATCTAATGTACGCTCTCAATGTTATAATGTCAGTATGCATTACCTGGCTAGACATAGCATTACAGCACAACAAGCAATGTAAGTCTTGACAATCATTATTAGCATAATAATAATAATAATAATAATAATAATAATAATCATCATCATCATCATCATTGTTATTATTATTATTATTGTTATTATTAACAACACACATTTATATAGCTTGATTTCATAATACATTCTATTGCCATGCCTTGCCCATCAGCACCTATAACATGCTATATCACTATGATGTCTTGATGCATTGTCTGCATACACCTGCTTCCCCTAATTTTTATGATGGCATATTGCGTCCTCTAGGAATGTAAATGATTGAATTAGGAGCCAGGGTGTGCCATAGCTTGTTCCTATACAAATTAATCATAATAATTCCATAATGCTTTGCCTTGCCTGGCACAATTGTAGAATTGTCTTCCGCGACCCCCACTTGTGTAACCCCCATATGTCTGCCTGCTGTGACTGCTTACCTTTGTGTAAACTTTAAATGGTATCAGTATTGGGATTAACTGGCCCCTGCATTATTTATTCCTCAGATTCAGGCTGTAAGCCCCTGTATTATTCACACCTGTAAGCTCCTGTATAATTCACACCTGTAAAACCTCAGACTCAGACAGTAGGCTTCTATATTGGTCACCTGTTCATAACTCAGACAGACTGTATGAGCAGTGTTGGTACTGTGTCACTGTATGTACTGCAGTATAAACTGTTTGAGTGATCATAATCAGTTATTTGGATATGACAGGTTTCCCTGTCTCCTACCCTACCCTACTCTGCCTGCCCTGCTTTGTCCTGTCTGTGTGAGCCATACTCTGTCTGCCCTGCTCTGTCTTGCCTGTGTTTGCCATACTCTGCCTGCCCTCAGGCCCGGATTTGTGGTGAGGCCACAAAGGCCCGGGCCTAGGGTGGAAGAAATTTAGGGGTGGCATGCCGCCCCGCCGCAACAAAATTGTGACATTTCGCTCCCATACGGAGCAATGGGGACTTCTCCCCACTTCTCCGTATGGGAGTTTAAATGCCTGTGCATGCGCGATTGCGTCGGCGCGGCACGGGGGGAGGTGGTTTTGTTTGCGCATGCACGGGGGGGGCCTAGGGGCGCCCAGATTTGAAATCCGGCGCTGCCTGCCCTGCTAAGTCCTGCTTGCCTGTGCCATACTCTGCCTGCCTTATGCTGCCTGTGTGTGCCATACTCTGCCTGTATTATGCTGCCTCTTTTTGCTATACTCTGCCTGCCCTATGCTGTCTGTTGGAAGGGAACCTGGCAGGGGTTTGTTCTGGAATTTTGTTAGCATTTGGTAATAGTTGTTAGGGGGTCCATAAGGTGTTTAATTATGTGCTGGGGGTTGCTGTGCTATCCACAGGGGAGGGGGCACAAGGCATATTGATTATGGCTTAATATAACAACTTCTTTCACATATGAACAAAGGGTGATATCCCTGCAGTAAGCACCAACCATTTGGGTTTTTAATGTTCTACCACCTTTAATGTGGGTATGGTCTTAAAAAGTTATTGTGATAACATGGGTGTGATTCGAAGTAGGAGTGGTCAAAACTGGCTTCCATTATCGTCCCTCCAACATGTAGGCCAGAAAAATGATGGCCCTCGGTTAAACAGAAGTTAAACAGCACTGCTTTACACAGTCTTAAGGGGTTGTGTAATAAAAGGCAATAGGTTTGCCCTGAAACAGTAACTTACAGCAACCAATCAGCAGGGAGAATTCACCGGTCTACAATTTAAAGTAAGTAAAGAGCAAACATCTTATTATTAGTAACCCAAATGCACAGGTTAATAATACATTCACTTGCCATGCCTCACACTTTTCCACTTTTATTATGCCATAATGCAGTCTGTAGTCATGTCTTGCTTTTAAATTCCTACTTCATACTTTGGTTTTTATTATTACTAAGATCTGTGAAATGTCAGTGTGGAAACCCTTTCTCCATTTCTACAAATTAAGAGGTTAACAACAATGTGCCCGGCTTGCCTAAATAGTAAAATAACCCTTGTCTCATAAAGAGTGTTTCACAAGCATTTAATATAAAATTATTATGTGTCTGTCATAGACTTCTCTAACCTAGAGGAGCTATTGAATAGTGTTCCACTATCTGTTTCAAGCACCATATGTACTGGAAGCTACACTGACCGGTCATAAAACTTGGTGACATGGTTTATGAAAGAATTACACAACTGGAAAATATGTAGAAATATTTTCTGCTTTTTTGTACTAGGCACGCATCAATATTAGGAAAGTTTTATCTAGTGTTCTCTTTAATTAATGTGCTATTTCAGGGCATTGCCTGCAGTATGATTGTATAACTCATTCTCAAATATTTAAAGGGGAGGTTTAGCTTATAGTGAAGGATAATTGTCCTGCATGTATAACTCACTTGACATTTGTAATTCCTGACTACTTATACTGTATTTTTTCTGTTTACATTTGTAGTGGTGAAGCAAGAGAATATTGATATTTCTTATATAGAAAATTTTTCATAGGCTTGGTGAAAGCAATACACTTGCTTTCAAGCGTGTGGATATTTAAATATAGGCAAGGATAAGAGATTCTCTGCACTCACTTATTATCAATATATTATGGACATTAAGGGGCAGATTTACTAAAACTATATATAACAATTTTTCTGAAACTCGTATAATTTTTCCTTGAAACTTGTGTAAACTCGACTTGGTATTTTTTTTAATAAAACACGATCATTCTTGCATTTATTAAATGAAAAATTGTGAAATTTAAATGGCCATTTGTTTCCATGAATCCTCTTTATGTTTCCCAAACAGGAATTTCTCCAGCAGCCACTTTAGCAGCATCGTCATTCTTGGAAAACAGTAATATGTTTAAGTTTCACTTGAAACTGGGTAAAATAGAAAACAATGATGGGACTAATTTGCCTTTGAAACTGGGTGAAATATAAAACAATGATGAGATTAGCTTCCCCTTTAAACCAGATGAAATAGAAAACAATGATGGGATTAACTTCCCTTTCAACCTGGGTGAAATACAAAGCAATGTTGGGATTAATTTACGCTTGAAACTTGGTGAAATAGAAAACAATGAAAAATGTGCCAAGGACAGGCTGTCTTTGACTATTCTATTCCTCTACTATTCTAAGCCTCCATAGGACTCAATGGTTCTTGCCAGCTTTAACCTTTTTGTCAGTCAAAAAAAGTCACATCAAATTTTATAAATCTCGAATGTTCTAGGTTTTTAAAAAAAAAAAAACCTTGAATTTTTTGAGAAAATACTCAGAATTATCTCAAATTGTTTGAGAAGAAAAACAAACCATTTGCATACTGCCAAAAAACATATATATAAATCTTGAAAAAAAAGAAAAACCTTAGTAAAGGTTGGGCCCCTATGACATTTTGTGCATAAACTATTAAGTATGCCTTCCTGTTAAACAAATCAGGGTTTATCGAGATATGGCAATTTATTAAAAATGTCTGGTTATGTCAAAGTCATCCCTGGTCTGGCCAGGCCTGCACCTACTGTTATTTGATTTATTAAGAAACTAAAGCAAAAAAAGGCAAAGTTGTGGTACCACCGCTACACTAATTTTAAACCATGAGGCTGCAACCTCACATTCATACAAACAAAAAAAATAGATCCTCTGCAGTCATCCATTATACTGAGGGATATTTGCATGGAACATAATATTTGTACATCGATAGAGAACTGGCTGAAGGATCGATTACAGAGAGTGGTAGTGAGAGTGGTCCTTTGCTTAGTGAGAGTGGTCCTTAGGCATTAAAAGTACTGTTTCTATTTTTGCAGATGATACTAAATTATGCAAAACTATATATATATCCATGAAGGATGCTGCCACTTTGCAGAGGTTTAATGATGAAAATGTGATGAAAAGTTATGCACTTTGGTAGAAATAATAGGAATGTGAGTTACACAATAAATAGTAGTGTTGGGGGTATCCTTGACTGAGAAGGATCTGGGGGTTTTTGTAGATAACAAGTTGTCTCATTCCAGGCAGTGTCATTCTGTGGCTACTAAAGCAAATAAAGTGCTGCTTTGTATAAAAAAGGGCATTGACTCAAGGGATGAAAATATAATTTTGCCTATTTAAAGGTCTCTGGTAAGGCCTCACCTTGAGGGCTCCAGTCCTTGAGAAGGATATTAATGAGCTGGAGAGAGTGCAGAGACGTTCAACTAAACTGGTAAAGGGGATGGAAGAGTTAAACTATGAGGTTAGACTGTCGAGGTTGGGGTTGTTTTCTCTGGAAAAAAGGCACTTGCAAGAGGACATGATTACTCTGTACAAATACATTAGAGGGGATTATAGGCAGATAGGGGGTGTCCTCTCTTATCAAAGGAACAGAGCTTCCACCTGAAAAAGTGTAGGTGGGTTTTCACGGTGAGGGCAGTGAGGTTGGGGAATACCCTTCCTAGTGTTGTTGTTATGGCAGATTCTGTTAATGCCTTTAAGAGGGGCTTGTATAATTTCTTGAACAGGCACAATATCGAAGGTATTGTGATACTGATGTTGGTATATATAGTTCATGTATGTGAGTGCATAGATAGGTCATTATGGGTCTATGTATGGGTCCATGAGGTTTGCATGGAAGGGTTGAACTTGATGGACTTTGGTTTTTTTTCAACTTAACTATGTAACTATCACTATATTAAGGACATTTGTGCATAAACCTACTAAAACATGCCAACCCCTTTGAACAAAACAAGGATTATTTGTCCATATATTGCAAAATATTCAAGCTAAAATTTTCATCCCTCGTCTGGCCAGTTCTATATTCACTTGCGACCATAACAAATCCAAATTTCATTTGCTTTCACATACTTATTTATGAAATGGGATGCATCATAAGTCTGCTTATGGAATACATACTGTACATACACCCAGGAAATATGAAAATGACAATAAGCAATATCTGCCTTTGACATTGCATACTATTTCCAAAGATGATATATATCACCCCATCTGCACATAATAACCAAACTATTTTTTGTATCCTTCTTTGTGAGAGTGTTCAAAAACTTGTTGATAAGAAGCAGAGCAGAAAAATGACTAATAACTGCAAGCCAATGATCTGTTTTTTTTTCCTTTGGTTTATGTAACCTTCAATGTCATTTTGTTCTCAACAGAAATTCAGCCCCCTAATATTCATCATTTTAAATCACAACAATTCACTGATACAGGTTTTTTACTGAACAGGTACAGATGTGGGAAAATTGAAACCATGAATAGAAACGAAATTATGTTATTTAATGATGTAATCAAAGTAATATATTTTGAAAAGACACGCTATTTTGAAAGAATGAACCTTTGTGACTTAGCAAATGATTATAGCTAAGAACATGAAGGACCAACTCATACCGTACATTAATACCAATGTCAACGTAAAAGGCTGTTATTTCTATCAGTGTTTCTGCTTCCTTTGTGTCTGTTATTTTTCTGCCTTGGCAGTTCCACTGCACTTTTTTCCTTGCCTTTGCTTCTTTAGACTCTGCTCTCATCTTCCTAGAAAAAAAGTATTTAATCTTATTTTGACTCATGACAATTTATAGCAATAGCTTTATATGGAAAATAAAAGAAAACCTTTAGCTGCAGATCTGCAGATTTGTATTTGTTTGGACATACAGGTATCGGACCCCTTATCCGGAAACCCGTTATCCAGAAAGCTCCGAATTACGGAAAGCCTGTCTCTCATAGACTCCATTTTAATTAAATAATTCAGAATATTAAAACTGATTTCCTTTTTCTCTGTAGTAATAAAACAGTACCTTGTAATTCATCCCAACTAAGAAATAAATAATCCTTATTGGATGCAAAACAATCCTGTTGGGGTTAATTAATGTTTTATTGATTTTTTAGCAGACTTAAGGTATGGAGATCCAAATTATGGAAAGATCCCTTATCTGGAATACCCTTGGTCCCGAGCATTCTGGATAACGGGTCCCATACCTGTATTATCATTTGTCCCAGCTGTGAACCTAATAGCATAATAGCAAACATAGTAGTTAAAGGTTTATAATGCTATTATAGTTGTTCAAGAAGTTATCCAAGCCTCTCTTAGAAGCAGTCTCCCATCACAATATCACCCAACAGGGCATTCCACAACTTTACTGCCCTCACCCTGAAGAACCATTTTTATTGTTTTAAATGAAAGTTCGGTTCCTTAAGTCTAAAGGGGTGGCATCTGGTTTGTTGATCATTTGGAACAGTGGGATCTCCTAAACAGGTAAACTATGAGCCCCCATACTCCTCACTAATGATTGATGATGTTAATGTCACCCCCTATCTAAACTAACTTCTCCATGATGCCCTAAATCAGTCGCATACCCACACACCACCATTGCTTACTTTAAACACTCCTCCAACCTCCTAGTTATTTTTTTCTCCTAGCACAGCAGACCCCCTCCATTAAGGTGCAATCTGTCATGAATATATAGGTTGTTCCACAAGGGTAAAAATTCTTTCCAAAGTTCAAGACCCAGTACCTGGATGAATGTTTTTCCAAGATTTAATTTCAGTAGCTTTATATTTTTTTCACTTGCTAAAAAAGCATCAAAGTATTTCTTTAAACAACTTAATGTATCTGCTAGTACACTCCAGCTCCCACTGTAAAAAACCCTTTTTACACTTTAAGTTTCAAACACTCAAACTCTGAGTAGGGCAGGAGGGAGAACCCAGCAGGATTATATGTGGCATGTCACATAAGTGGCAAAAAATAGTTTATGTGAGCCATTTTGTAACCTACATAAAAGCTTTGCTATTAATGTAAGCTTTAATCATTGCCACATAGAGTGGTGAGAGAATGGTGTGTGCCTTACTCCTTTAATCATTGAGATCCACTTGCATAGACCATCAATACTACTTATACTATTGGCCTGTCTGGGCACTATATTGCGCACCCTTTAATCTGCATAATTGTAGCATGCAGTAACCTTTCTTCAGCATTTTTCCTGGCAAAGATTTTTGTGATACCTAATACATACTGAATATTTTCTGATTTATTTGACATACTTTAACAACCCTTCTCTTTAATATCCTACACATGTCTCCAATTAAATAACATTCTGTGTGCATGTTTCATGAATTTTCATTTAAAAAAAAAAAAAAAAAGCTTTAGGGAATTGAGGGGAAAGGAACTTTAAACTAAATTCACTTCCACGGAAACACAAATTCTCTGAATTATTATTACTATAAATCATCTTGGAATATGGGCTGTTGTAAACATTAACTGTCTATTTGGGGTCAGTGGGAAAAGATGGCAATTGGACTAGTTTACTAATGAGAGGTATACAAACAGAAAGAATGGCAGCGGCACCAGGCTTCACATTCCAGTATTAAGATGGAAGCTTTGTCACTCCAGTTACATATTCAGACATTAGCAAATGTCTCTCTAATGTGTCTGAGTAGCAGTGCATTGTATTGTTGGAATAGATAAAGTGACATGTTCAACCCTACCCAATGGGGTTGAACTTTCTGCTGATCTTGTTCTGTTTATCCTGGCATCCAGTTTGGAATTGAACCCAGTTTTTTCTCATTTTCTAAGCTAGATTTGTCCACAGATCAGTACTCACTATGAAGAATAGGTGGCGCAAAAGGGCAATTTATCAAAGATTATTATGAACTGAGGGATACTCATTGTTACAACAATGTTTTGATGTATAAGTGGAAAAAATAAATCTAATCAAATGACATTAAATTTAAAAAGAATAATTTGGAATCAATCTAAGATAAAAAAGATAAAAAAAAAAACATTGCCTATAGCCTTTTATGGGGCTCAGCATCTCAGGTCAGTCACTCTTTTGCCTGATGATTTTGCTCTGGCTACTGGACTGCTTAAGGCACTTCTGTCACTTTTAACTTGTAGTAGCCCTGTTTCATTTTTCAGTGGCTATTTATTGGAGTGTAGGAGAGGCTAATATTAACCTATTTAACAAGATATGTTATAATAACAAATTCCTAGTCAGTTATGTAAAATTTTCTTTTAAAATATATTTTTCACAGCCCAGATGAACAACTTAGCAGAGAGGAAAATGCCCAGTGAATGGCATTTTTCATTGCAGTAGCCATGAGCAATCCTCAGCTTCTCACACCAGTCCCTTGGTGTTTTACTAAATCTTTTTTCATATGTTTAAATGACAGTTCTACTACAGAAAAATAAATGAAATAGACCTTGAACACATTGACAGCAGCTTTCTGTTGTCTACTATATCCCTAGTTGTTTGATCCATTTGTTTTCTTCTGACATTGCATTAAGGATCTAAGCAAGATGCCAGGATATAAACCAAATTAATGATCCATATAATGCCAAATGCATTGTGTATTTCTTAATTAGATAAAAGAATGAGATTCAAATGAGCCCAAAATGCCTGCATGCACCAGACATATTTCGGTACTGATATCCAAAAAACAAAGAAAACAAATTCTTTTTTTTAAAGTGCCAATTTTGACAGATACTGGGAAAATATAACGAAAACAGTACTTTCTTCGTAAGTTTTAACTCTTTTCAAATGGATTAAGCTGCTTGATATTATTAAGCAAATATGATGGTTTTATTTTAGGTGTTCAGCTGCAAACCTGACTAGGGTAAAAATATTTAATTTACAGGTAGATTCATTTTCACTTCATGTACCTTGGAACTATACTAATAGCATGGAATTTTAAAATTCTACAATATAATTTGAATATCTGCTGTACAGCGCTGCATACATAAGTAGTGCTTTATAAATAAAGATATACATACATACATAATACATTAGTTACATTTTATTTAATGTATTGTTGGCCTATCTGAGGACAACATAAAAAATGTCTTGTTAAGTTAACTGCATGTTGTGTAATCTTTTTGTGTTTTTGGACAGTTATTGCCTATTTATGTACTTTATATTTAAGCTTACTACAGGTATGGGACCCATTATCCAGAATGCTCGGGACCTGGGGCTTTCAGGATAAGGGGTCTTTCTGTCATTTGGATCTCCATACCTTAAGTCTAAAATTAAATAAACCCAATAGGAATGTCCTGCATCCAATAAGGATTATTTGTATCTTAGTTGGCTCCCAGTAGAAGTTGTTATTTTATTATTACAGAAAAAAATGTATCATTCTAAAAAATCTTAATTATTGCTTTTAATGGAATCTATGGGAGATGGCCTTCCCCTAATTCGTTGCTTTCTGGATAACGGGTTTCTGGATAACAGATCCCATACCTGTAGTACTATAAGTATACACCTGTTACAGGAGTCCAGGTACATAATTAACCATATCTGTGATACTTTTATAATATATCTTATATATATTAAGTATTATATGAAGGTATCAAATGAATGATTAAGTATGTGCTTTTTTTCAAGCAAAAATCTTAGCATAGTTTTAGTTGTACTGTTCTTGAGGAACCAGTTACAAGGAAATATTGTTATTATAATATCTTTTCTGGTGTTAATATAATTCTGACAAATGTTAAGTACTGTGGATGTTTAAACCCAGGTTAAGTCCAGTTAAAATACAAAACTTTGCAAGACTGTCAGTAAAACTTGGAAAGCAAGTCAATTAATGCATGACGAAAAAAGCAATGAATAATATGGGAAAGCTCGGCTGAAATGTAACATAGTAACATAGTAACATAGTAAGTTGGGTTGAAAAAAGACATACGTCCATCAAGTTCAACCATAATGCCTATATATAACCTGCCTAACTACTAGTTGATCCAGACGAAGGCAAAAAAACCCCATCTGAAGCCTCTCTAATTTGCCACAGAGGGGAAAAAATTCCTTCCTGACTCCAAGATGGCAATCGGACCAGTCCCTGGATCAACTAGTACTAAGAGCTATCTCCCATAACCCTGTATTCCCTCACTTGCTAAGAATCCATCCAGCCCCTTCTTAAAGTTATATAATGTATCAGCCAGCACGACTGATTCGGGGAGGGAATTCCAGAACCTCACAGCTCTCACTGTAAAAAATCCTTTCCGAATGTTTAAATGGAACCTCCCTTCTTCTAAACGGAGTGGGTGCCCTCGTGTCCGTTGGAAGGACCTACTGGTAAATAAAACATTAGAAAGGTTATTATATGATCCCTTTATATATTTATACATAGTTATCATGTCACCTCTTAAGCGCCTCTTCTCCAGTGTAAACAGACCCAACTTGGCCAGTCTTTCTTCATAACTGAAACTTTCCATACCCTTTACCAGCTTAGTTGCCCTTCTCTGGACCCTCTCTAACTCAGTAATGTCCCGTTTGAGCACTGGAGACCAAAACTGAACAGCATATTCTAGATGGGGCCTTACCAGCGCTCTGTAAAGGGGAAGAATAACCCCCTCCTCCCGTGAATCTATACCCCTTTTAATACAGCTCAAAACCTTGTTTGCCCTTGCAGCTGCTGCCTGGCATTGCTTGCTACAGCCAAGTTTATTATCTACAAGGACTCCAAGGTCCTTCTCCATTATGGATTTGCCTAGTGCAGTCCCATTAAGGGTATACGGGGCTTGCATGTTTTTACATCCCAGGTGCATGACCTTACATTTATCCACATTAAATCTCATCTGCCACTTAGCTGCCCAGATTGCCAGTTGGTCAAGATCCTGCTGCAGGGATGTCACATCCTGGATAGAATTGACTGGTCTGCAGAGTTTTGTGTCATCTGCAAACACTGATACATTACTCATAATACCCTCCCCTAAGTCATTTATGAACAAATTAAACAAAAGTGGACCCAGTACAGAACCCTGAGGGACCCCACTGAGGACCTTATTCCAAGTAGAGAATGTGCCATTAACAACCACCCTCTGTACCCGATCCTGTAGCCAGTTTTCTATCCATGTGCAAACGGCTTCACTAAGACCAATAGACCTTAGCTTAGAAAGCAGTCGTTTGTGGGGAACCGTATCAAATGCTTTGGCAAAATCCAAATAGATGATATCTACTGCATCCCCACTGTCCAGCTTCTTACTTACCTCATCATAAAAAGCAATTAAATTGGTCTGACATGACCTGTCCTTCATAAAGCCATGCTGATTACTGCTCATAATGGCATTCTCCACTACATAATTTTGAATGTGATCCCTTAACAAGCCTTCAAATAACTTGCCCACCACGGATGTCAAACTTACAGGCCTATAATTGCCAGGCTGAGATCTTACTCCCTTTTTAAATATGGGAATGACATTCGCCTTCTTCCAATCCCTAGGTACCATACCTGATGAAAGAGAGTCTGAGAATATCAGAAACAAGGGCCACTGCAATTCTGCCCCTAGCTCTCTCAGTACCCGAGGGTGTATTCCATCTGGCCCAGGTGCCTTGTTTACATTTATCGTGTGTAACCCTTTAAGCACCATATCCTGTGCCAACCACTGTGTAGTTGGAGCTGAGGCAACAGTGCAGCTATTGGGTGGGACTTGTCCCACTGGCTCCTCTACTGTATACACAGAAGAAAAGAACTGGTTAAGCACATCTGCCTTTTCTGTATCCGCTGTAACCATATTGTTATTGTAACTCAATGGGGCCACACCCTCAACCTGCATCTTTTTACTATTAATATACTTAAAAAACTTTTTGGGGTTAGTCTTGGCCTCGGCCGCGATGCGCTCCTCATTTTCTATCTTTGCCTTCCGGATTGCTGTTTTACAACACTTGTTATAGTGTTTATAATCATTAAACGCAGCTACTGTCCCCTCTGACTTATATTTCTTAAAAGCTTTCCTTTTTCTCCCAATTAACTTCTTTACCTCAGAGTTAAGCCACATAGGGTGATTCTCAACACTTCTACTTTTTCTTATTAATGGAATAAATTGAGAACATTAATGATTTAATATCATTTTAAATGACAACCATTTCTGCTCTGTATTTTTATCAGAAAACATAATGCCCCAATCTATGCCCTGAAGCGCTTCCCTTAAGGAGCTAAAATTTGCCTTCCTAAAATTCATTGTCTTTGTTGCCCCCGTGTAAATTTGTTTCCTGCACCAAACATTAAATGAAATAACATTATGGTCACTATTACCCAGGGGTTCAACCACTTGCACATTTGCTATACGTTCTGGGTCATTAGAGATCACTAGATCTAGTATAGCATGGTTCCTGGTTGGCTCCTCAACAACTTGTGACATAAAGTTGTCATGCAGCAAGTTTATAAACTTGTTCCCATTTACTGTCCTGGCAGTACTATTGCCCCAGTCAATATCAGGGTAATTAAAATCCCCCATTATTATCACTTGCCCCAAACTAGCAGCCTTTTCTATTTGCAACAGGAGCTGGGCCTCCTCCTCTTCGCTTACATTAGGGGGTCTATAGCATACCCCTACAATTAGTTTGGTAGATTCCTTACTATCTGTGAGAAGCTCAACCCATAAGGATTCAGCTCCCTCTGTTAACCCCATCACTTCCTCTCTAATATTTGCTTTTAATTCCTGCTTAATGAACAGACACACTCCTCCTCCTTTTCTATTGCCCCTGTCCCTCCGAAACAATGTATACCCCCCAATATTAACTGCCCAGTCATGAGACTCATTCAACCAAGTTTCAGCAACTCCAGTCACATCATATATGTATAAACCATGAAGGTGGTGAAAGGGTTTTTTGTTTAACAAAAAGAAGCAAAAATAAGCAGGGTGTGCCAAATGACATGATAGATAGATTAAACAACAGCAGGGGGTAAAAAAAAGGTTAAATATGAAAAATTTAAAAAAGTATTGAAAGGTAAAGTGAAAAGAGAATAAGACAAGCATAAGCAGAATTTTAGAGAAAGACAAAGTGAATGACTAAAGGAAAAGAACACTTTTCTGTAATGCCATTTCCCTTACACGCATGCTACCTCTCTTGCATTTGCTCCTGTTCATTTATTTATATATATTCCTTTACATTGGATATTTGTTGGTTGAATTGATATATCAACAATCCACTTTATATTTAATGACTTTAGTTTCAAACTGGTGGTTTTCTTATGAATTATTCTATTAATTTGAGACTAAAGTAAATTATAATTTATCACAGAGTAAGTGCTTGTAATTCTTGAAGTTTCTCCATTGCCTCATCAATGTCACTCCTCCATGTTGACCTAGGACAGTGAATTAAAAGAAGCTTGCACTTTTAGGATCTCCCCACATCTTCTCTTTGAACAGGATTGCCAGAAAAAATGAATAAATGCACAGATAAAGTAAACTCTGGGGTAAACCTAGTTTCTCAGCAACAAACAGCTGAAAAAACAGCTGAAAAAAAAATATATTGCAGCAGATTAGTAACTTTAATAGTAATTTAGGTTTAATATGACACACATCCATCAAGTTCAACTTTTTATGCCTATATATAACCTGCCTAACTTCAAGATAATCCAGGAAGACCAAAAACCCCATTTTAATCCCTGGATATTTATCCTCACTTGCTAAAAAGCCATCCAAACCCTTCTTTAAGTTATCTAATGTATCTGCCAGTACGACTAATTCAGGGACACAATTCTATAACTTCACAGCTCTCACTGGAAACAACCCTTTCAAATATTAAAACGGAACCCCTTTTTACTTCTAATCATAATTAATGCCCTTATGTCTGCTGGAAGGACATACTGGTAAATAAAGCATTAGAGAAATTATTATATGATTCCCATACAGACAAAATATATATGTATAGAATACATGGTTATTATATATACCAATTAAGCATCTTTTCTCAAGTGTAAACAGGCTCAATTTAGCCAGTCTTTCTTCATAACTGAGATTTTCTATGGCCTTTGCCGGCTTAGTTGCCCTTCTTTGGACCCTTTCTAATGCAAGAATATCCTGTCTGAGCACTGAAAACCAAAATTGTTTGCTCTTGTAGCAACTGACTGATGTTGCTTGCATTGCTACAGCCAAGTTTATTTTCTACAAGAACTCCAAGGTCCTTCTCCATTATGGAGTTGCCTACTGCAGTCCCATTAAGGGTATAAGTGGCTGCATACTTTTACATCCCAGGTGCATGACCTTACAATTATGAATACTGAATGTTATCTGCTGTTTAACTATCCAGATTGCCAGTTTGCCAAGATCTTGCTGCAAGGATCCACATCCCGGATGGAATTAATTGGGCAGCATATTTTTGTGTTATTTGTGTCACACCCTTTTGGCTATATTAGTCAAATTGCCAGCTAGTGATAGAGTATGGGGTACACTGGATTCGTCTTCAACAGGATGGGGCTTTACTAAGGGGAAGTTTCTCTATGGAGGGTGTTGTTTAAGTACACCTCCCACTGCAAAGTGTTTGTGCAAGATTTAAAGGAATAGATGGATGCCAGAAGTTCTTGCAAAACAGAATAATCGATGATGTATTTGTCCCGGACAAAAGATGCAAATGCAGGGTTTACAATACTCACACTCTTAGGAGGTATAGCAATTTCTCAGTAGTACAATTAATGGTAAAGTAGATCAAGCATAAGAGTATGGCATCCACAGGTTTATCCCTCTCAGAGAATATGGGCAAGGTAAAGACAGCCAACAGCAAGCAGGAAGATAGGGAGTCCACCGTTTTATCCCACCTTGGATAAGTGTGTGCAGGGTTAAGACTAATCTATGATCCCTGGCACTATTTTGTCCCTATGCTCAGGCTAAGTAAGCCTGTAGAAAACTACTCCTTTACTCTCCTAGTTGGAGCTGGAAAGTTGCTCTTTCTATATAACTGCTGACTGACTCTCTTTCCTAAAAAGTTCTATGAAATGGAAATAACCTATGCTTTCTATACCTCGTTCATGGGGTCCCTGCTCCCTGACATCACTAAGGGTAATGGACTCCTTTAGGGCAGAAATACTTCTGGCCTGGTGTGGATCCCAGGCTTCATGGAGCATCCACACAGAACAGAGATAACAGGCCAAGAAGGCAGGACCACCCCTTTCCAAACACATATTAAAATGTGATAGGGTGTGGTTTACCTATAGGCCAATAACTGAAGTACATGTAAAATAATCCTTGCCCAGTAACAAGGAGAAAAGGAAAGGTAGAGTTTAAAGTCATAGGGGCATATTAACCTTATGGGTCACTACGCTTGTAAACGCTGATACTTTACTTACTAAGTCATTAATGAACAATTTAAATAAAAGTGGACCCAGTACAGAACCCTGAGGGATTAACAACCCGCCTCTGCACACAATCCTGCAAGCAGTTTCCTATCCATGTCAACCCCCTGTCCAAAGCAATCAAATTTGTCTGACATGACCTATCCTTTATAAAGCCATGATGATTTCTGCTCACTATACCACTCTCCAGAACATAATTTTAAATGCTGTTAAAAGTCAGTAGGGAGCCCTTCCCTTTGGCAGAGAAGCACACTCTGTTTAGGGTGCAGAAGGAAACAGAGTCCTTGTCAGGGCACTGAAGAACAAAGTGTGCTCTTGTCAGGGCATGGAAAGCCAAAGGAAGTTCTTCTCAGGACTCTGAAGAAACTGTTACATAAGTGGGGATCCCCCAGCAGGTCAGAGATCAATCTGCTTTATTGTGTTAGGCTGATGCCACACGTGGTGTTTTTCCGCTGCGTATTTTCTAAGTCTCTCGGCGGCTGAAAAACGCCGGATATCATCATCCATAGAAATAGCTTTAAAAAAGACTCGAAGCAAACCACACAATGCGGAAATAAGCTAGAAAATGCCTTAGCACGGATTTTTCAAGCGTAGGCCGAAATACGCCAGTATTTGCAAAGCAAGCTATTCCTATGTATTTGCAAAAGCAGCTGCCAGACCTAGTGGAAATTTGCAGCGTTTTTTGCTTTTTCGCACTATTAGCACCATGGAAACGGGATTGCTACGTCACCAGTACTAGGCTGAAAAACGCCATAGTCAGGGGCTGTGTGGCTTGTGCGGCATTTTTAGGCCAAGAGAAACCGCAGCGGAAAAACGCCACGTGTGGCATCAGCCTTAAGTTGTTCCTGCCTGGCAGGCGGTATGTATGAAACTTATTTAAAGGTACAGTGTTCTGGAAATATGAATCTTATCTCTGTGTGTGTGGATTAGAGAAGTTCCCAGGGAGGGGTATTACAGCCCAGTCTGTCCTGGCCCTGGGTAGAGGCATACCAAAATATAGTGTGCCTGCTCTCCCATATAGCGGAGACACAGGACTCTTGTAGCACCAAAAAATGGAAATTAGTGCTAGATTTCCTTAAGTAAGAGAAAAGTGCTCTAACAGCTTTAATCTGAAATCTGGGAATTATAAAGTTTACTGGGAACTGCCAAATATTTCAAATATATGTAAGTTGACTTTTGTCCCTTTGCAACTGGCCCATTGCCTGTGATTGTTGTTGTCATATCCTTATTATTTTCAGTAAAGAAGTGAGCCCGTAGAAAAGCTGTGCAGCTAAAATTTGCTAATGATTTGTTTTTCAAAATTACAATTAGTTGCAGAAAATCAAGTATCTATTATAATGATGTCTAGCCCTGGCGAGGAAATATGCAATAGATTAGCAATCAGCAGAAATGTAATGGATTTAATCTGCAACACATTTTATTACTTAATTAACTGTAAAATGTATACAATTTCCTGGATTGAATTTTTTCTTAATTTAACAGTACAATTGCCTGCAAGAAGTGTTAAGTACAAACCTTTAGTTCCTGCATTCCTGCTATGTAGTATTAGATCCTTTATTTGAAAACCTCTGAATTATCAAGAAACCTCTGAATTGCAGGTCATCTCCCTGAGAGTTCATTTTAAACAAATGATCCTAGTCTTTAAAAATGATTTTCTTTTTCTCTGTAATAAAACAGTATTTTGTATTTGATAGTAACTAAGCTGCACAAATCCATATTGGTGGCAAAACAATACTGTTAGGTTTATTTCGTTATTTGATTTTTTAGCAGACTGAAACCTCCAGGTCCTAAACTTTCTAGATAACAGATCCCATACATGGTAGTTAAGGGTTTGCAAGATGTACAGTATGAATGTAAAGTAATCATCTAGTTTTATATTCTAGGACAGTGCTGTCCAACTTGTGTGGTTTGACATTCATATGTGAAAGAATTATATTATGTCATATTAAGACATACCCTTAAATGCATATGCTTCTTCCTCCCCGGTGGATAGCACAGCAACCCCCAGCACATAATTACACACCTTGGGGACCATTTAATGGCTATTTTCCAGAACAAACCCCTGCCAGGTTCACCTCCCACAGGCAGCAAAGGGCAGGCAGAGTATGGCACACACAGACAGCATAGGGCAGGTAAAGTATGGCACACACCCAGGCAGTACTTAGCCTGCCCTACCCTGCCTGTGTGTGCCATACTCTGCCTGCCCTACCCCACTTGTGTGTACCATACTCTGCCTGCCTTTAGCTGCCTGTGTGTGCCATACTCTGCCTGCCCTATGTCACCTGTGTGGGCCATGCTCTGCCTGCCTTATGCTGCCTATGTGGGCCATGCTCTGCCTGTCCTTTGCAGGGGACATGTAGAAACAATACAGGAGGATTACAGTTAATCTCAGTATTGATACAATTTAAATTTACTTTCTTTACTACTGATAACGTTAATTGTTGTTTTGTGGGAAAAGCCGCAGTATACTTACTTTATAGAACTTAAATAAAGGCAAGTTTATTTATTTTAGCTGTGGATCAAGAGGCAGCAGGCAATAGAATTTAACTGGTGGAGAGGCCGGTCAGATCTGAAAGTAGTTAGAACTAAGAAAGTTTGTAATTACACACTACTATGTATTATAGAGTACCTGGAAGTCCTAGATTGTCAATGGGGGTTTTGGGATCTAGAATATGAAGCATGTACATGAACTACAATGTAGCCCTATATTACTTAAGAAAGTGTAACTGGTTAAAGGGAGAAGGCACACAAAATATAAACAATAAAGATGAAAGATAATGTAATTGTAAGGCTATTTCTAATAATTTAGCATTTGTAATTATTTTATTTATCTAATAATTTAGCATTTGTAATTATTTTATTTATCTAATAATTTAGCATTTGTAATTATTTTATTTATCTAATAATTTAGCATTTGTAATTATTTTATTTGTATCCATCCCTTTCTATTCTCAGTTTCCTATTGCCACTTAAAAAAAGCCTACTGTACTTAGACAACAGCAGGCCCACCTGATAGCTTGAACCTAAGTAGCCCAAAAAGTGGTTAAATTTTCATTGGAACTATCTGGTGTCAGTGTTTTACAGAGATTGCACACAGAAGAAGGAGGAAGGAAAGAAGAGGAGGAAATAGTTAATCGAATATCAGCCTATATAAAGAGAGGTGATAGCAGACAAAGTTAAAGTTGTTTGAGATTATCTTCTTAGTGAATACTTCTCAGATTCTGTTGCATCTGAGCTTCCAGATCAGTTTGTTGGACTGTCACATCTCCAGATTAAACTTTATTTTCTATGTTATTTCCATTATTTCTTTGTTAACACCCTTTGCTGCCCATTTGATGTACCCGTGAAGCACTACTGTTTAGGTCTTTGCAGTATCACATTAGATCTTTTCAGCCAACTTATTCCTGATCCATGACTTGGCATAATGCTTTATTGCAGCCCAAACTCCATTTTGTAGACAATAGTGATGAGCGAAAAGTTTCGCCAGGCATGGATTCGCCGCACGTCCAAAATTGTCGCCGGCGTCAAAAAAGAATAGTCGCGGGCGACAAAATAATAGCCGCGCGACAAAATAAGAGCCGCGGGCGACTAAACAATAGCCGCGCGACAAAATAAGAGCCGCGGGCGACAAAACAATAGCCGCGCGACAAAATAATAGCCGCGGGAGACGAAAAAATAGCTGCGGGCGATGAAACAATAGCCGCGCGACAAAACAATAGCCGCGGGCGACAAAATAATAGCCGCGGGAGACGAAACAATAGCCGCGGGCGACGAAACAATAGCCACGCGACAAAATAATAGCCGCGGGTGACGAAACAATAGCCGCGCGACAAAATAATAGCCGCGGGTGACGAAACAATAGCCGCGGGCGACGAAACAATAGCCGCGCGACAAAATAATAGCCGCGGGCGACAATTTTTTTTGTCACACAACATTTTCGCCATTTCGCAAATTTTTCGCCGTTTCGCGGATCTTTTGAAAGATTCGCGAATTTTTCGGCGAAGCGAAATGGAACAGATTCGCTCATCACTAGTAGACAATGCTGTGGAAGAAGCACATACTGTAATTTTCCACCCTCACTCTTATGGTTGCACTTCTGGCAAGCAAATGTACTTAAATAAGTCATCACTACTGTTGTCAGTAACTTGTAGACATTGCTTCATGTATTATACTGTTGCAGCATCATCTGTTTATGTTCTGTGTCTGTTTTGTTTGTCCTGTTCATAATGTTGCCTATCCAGACACATGTTTCTAATGGTGTTTGTTTACGTGGCGTTCCATTGTTCCATTGTAGACTTCAACTGTCAGTCTAATTTACTAGAGTGTGGGAGGGTTTATCTATATGTCAGACTTCATATTTCCTTAGGGTAACACATAGAAAGGAGCAAACAATGCCAATGGGAGGCATAAAAGGGGTGTAACCAGACATTGCATCAGGGTGACATGCTGTAGCATTTCCCATTTAGAGAAATGGTGTTAGCAAAAACAAAAAATTCAGCCAAATAAATGTTGCTCATCTCTGCTAAGCATTGCAGAAGGACATGGATTTAAACTCAAAGCCATATTGTGTTGGAAGGAAATTTTAGAATTCATAGCCAGCTGTGTCAACCCTATTCAGGAAAGAAATAAAACAGAATAAATATGTGCAATACAAATAATTTTCCTTCATGAAAACACTTCTTTCTTTGAGTGGATTTAATATAGCCTTTGGGAAAGTATTTAGCAACCCATCTGCACATTTTATATCAATACAGAGTGTATGTAATAAACTTCTCCCTAAAAGCTATGTTTTGCATAAATAATACATAATCTTGCAAAGATAAAATAAATAAAAATTTGAGATGCAATTGCCTTATGAAGGCTATTACATTGTGATATATGAATTTGTGTTATTATTTCTATTTTTTTTTCCAGTTACAACTTATACTGCATTACCCCAAGTGGTTATTTCCATAGAGGGCAATTTACATCATTTTTGTTGGATCCTTATGGCAAGCCTGTGCCCTGCATTAGTAATATTAAAGTATTTATTCAACTTTGTACAACATTGACAAATCTAACAGTTCACATTAATAGAACAATCTTTGCCATAAAGTTAACAAAAAAGTTGCATCTAAAGAGATATTCACCTCAGAATCATCCCTCTACTGATCCCTTACCTCTGCACTGACCCTGTGCTGGGTGGGTGGGGGGAGTCAGTGACCCCTATAAAAACTACTCTTTTTTACTTCCTTATATAATGTCGCGCATAGTCCTGGAACCAGACTCCTACTGGCTGTGTCTCCTGCATAGCTGATAACTTGTTTGTTTGGTAACTATGTAACTATGGTACCATTATTCACTAAGAGCTCAAGATCACAGTTGGGGAATTACTGACCAGAAAATCTGACATTTACTTTACTGAAACTATATTAGTTGTATATCTAACTATATAGGACTAGTTATTTAATAAAAAAATGATTTATATAAAATTGATTTATTATATAACAGTACATTTTATAATAATGAGCTGGAGAGAGTGCAGAGACTGCAACTAGACTGGTAAAAGGTATAGAGGATTTAAACTATGAGGTTAGACTGTTATGATTGGGGTTGTTTTTTTCTAGAAAAAGGCGCTTGCGAGGGGACACGATTACTCTGTACAAGTACATTAGAGGGAATTAAAGGCAGATAGGGGATGTGCTTTTTTCACATAAAAATGATCACCGCACCAGAGGTCACTCCTTTAGAGGAACAGAACTTTCGGTTGAAGCAGAGTAGGAAGTATTTCACGGTGAGGGCAGTCAGGTTGTAAAATGCCCTTCCTAGTGTTGTTGTAATGGCAGATTCTGTTAATGCCTTTAAGAGGGGCTTGTGTGATTTCTTGTACAAGCATAATATCCAAGCATATCTATGCAACCATTAGTATAGATATAGGTATTTACAGATACATATTTGAGTGTAAAGATAGGTTGGTATAAGTGTTTGTATATATGTGTTCATTAAGAGGGGTTGAACTTGATGGACTTGGGACTCCTCCAGTTGCATGGGAGTAGGAGAAACAATGGGTTACCTGAAAGCAGTTCTAATGTGTAGTGCTGGCTCCTTCTGAAAGCTCAGACTCAGGCACAATGCACCAAGATGGCTGCCTACACACCAATATTATCAACTAAAAATACATTTGTTGGTTCAAGAATAAAATTGTAAATGGTAGAGTGACTTATTTGCTATGTAAACTGTGCAATTTACAAATAAAAAATATACAGTATCCCTTTAACTATGTAACTATGTTGGTGGTTTAATAAGATTTGGACATTGAAGGTGAACAACCCCTTTACGTTGGGCCAATGTTAGAGTGTGATCTAATGGCAGCCAATTACCTATGGGATTTTAAACCTACTAATTAGTTTCTATGGGCTACTAGAACTAATGGGTTAGATTTACAAAAACTTATTTTTCTTTTCAAAAATTCAAATAAACTAATTTCCAGGAATGTCTGACATTTAATAAAAAGTCTGAACTGAAAAAGTATGAGCAGGAAAAAGTCACAAAACTGCATCTTTTTTGAAATGTCACACCGCCAAACAGCGCCAAAAATCAGAAAACCTCTAAAGTTTAGAAGCAAAAAAGGGTCCTCCAGGGAAGGGAATCTGCCATTTATTTAAGCATGAAAGTGCTTAAAGTTTTAGAAAGTGAATTTTCAGATCCAGATTTTTAGCTGTTTTGTCGCACAAACTGTTTTTTTTTCTGTGACTTTTAGCTCTAAAATTTTTAAAAAAAATCAGACTATTAGCAAATGGCCTCCTATATGTTGCTGTTTCTAGAGGGTATTTTTTTTATAACCCAAAAGTGTTACAGGCTGAATAGTATCCTCCTGGATGCCCAGAGGCTCATAGACTGAAGGGAATGTAATAAAAGTTGGTATTGGAAAAATTCACAATACAGAAATGAACGCCTTTACGTGAACAAGCTTTCCTTTGTGCAAATTTAATATAGCTTTAAAGAAAACCTGAAAACTGTTTTGTGACACATCCAACAGTAGAATACAGATTGTGAATTTTATAGTCTGCAACTGTGTGCAGTGTTTGCTAACTCTACAGCCTTTATGAAAACTGAGTGCACTGGTAAGTGTGAGTATACAGAGCTGCATGAGCATATACGGGGGCTGTCCTCTTGGACTTGTTACATGCTATACAGCACATGCAGCACCTCAGGTTCTCATAACTAACCCAAGCCCTGCATGCTACTGTATATGCCTTACTGTGGCTTAACCATGGGGGTCACTACCCCTACTAACCTTTGTTGGGGGCCAAGCTTCCCTTGCTACTTAACCTAGTTGCATCTCACCTCTGGTGTGATCTACTAATGGAACTTACCTACCCCTAGTTAGCACATTGGACATGGGGCTACATATAGTCAGCTGTAGATCAGGTATAAAGGCCCTTCCTTTTTCTAAATCCCCTAATATACAGTAGGTTCCAAGGACAAACTGCACATTTCCTGGGGATTCCCTGTATGACCAACCAGTGCGGTGTCTGCGTTAACTGACCAAAACTATGGTTTACCTTAACTATATCTAAAAATATATTTTACCTCCCTAACTACTGAACAGCATTTTTTTTAGATGGTCTAGGGTCCCATTTATAAGTATTTCAACAGAAACTAATTCAAGTTCATTAGACTTTTTATAAAGTGAGGGAGCTCAAGCGTTAGCTTTCCCCAGCCCTCATAGTCTCATGTCGTTATTGCTATTTTTTATTATTTGTGCCAAATTCTGCACTGCTGTACAATAAATGGATGCATACATTTAATATACACAAATACATACAAAAACAACAATAACCAATACAAGAGGTGAAGAAAGCCATGCCCAAAAGAGCTTACAATTTTTAAATCATAATGTTAAAACTACTGCCCCTACACTATTATGTGTATTGAAGGTCAATAATGGCAGGGGTTAAACCCTCTGAACCCTAGTCTTTAACCCTCGGCCAGAAGTGCAGGATCAGTTTTATGGGGTGTCTCTAAACACTTATACTGACTAAAGAGGAAGGACCTACTCTATACCTTTTTTATTGCATGTGCCTAACATCCATGTACCTGTAGGAAGGTAAATTCTGCCCTTTCTACTGGGACTATACATGTAGTAGGAGATATTTTTATTTTATTATTCTTTTATTTCCACTAATTTCACTGCACACAAGAAAGGAGAAGAAACGGCAATCTCTGTCACACCCTTACCTTTGATAAGAGTGAAGCAATATGCTGGTGTACTGCATTTTAACCAACCACAATTTCCATGCATTTCAGATTTCCTATTTTGCTAAATTCAATTTGTCTAATTGATTGTCTAATTAAACCGCTTTTATTACAGCTTTATGACTATGCTCCCAAGTGAATAAAATACTTATAAATCTGACGTAAAAATGAATTAATTACAAGCTGGACATCTTCAGAAAATTTTAAACACAAAATTCATGTGTCCCAGTGAGTTCAGTGAGCTCAAATGCACTGTAATGGACTGCTCCTTTCCCCACAGCTTTTATATGTCCCTTATCCCAACATTTTTCTATGCTATTATTGTATCTTTTGGCATTCCAGCTTTTATTTTTACTTTCTGTCTAACTATCTGCCTGTCCATTCTGCTAGCATGGCTCGGTTAACAGACTGTCTTGTTCTTCCTCTTATGTGAAGGGACGTGCCTTAAAATGGAGAATTCTTTGAGCTAAATAAAAACGCAGGGGTTTTGTCTTTTTTTAAGTTCACCCCCCTCACCTATGCCCCTCATCACCTACCGTATACCCCCACCACTGCCTCCCGCTTAGTCCCCAGTGCAGATGCAACCAGTGGGTGGCATGCCACCCTATGCCCTGGTCTTGTGCCTGAAAGCAAATAAATCACTTCTCCATCCAATATATTTCCTACTACCTCTGTCCAATAGGCTTGTTTGGCCTCCTTAGTTAGCATCAGGTACAAGATTCTGTTCGATAATTACAGAGAAAAAGAAAAACATTTTTTAAAATTAGATTTATTTACTTGTAATGGAGTCTATTATGGAGAAATAATGTTTGCATTCTAATGCAAAGGGTAAGAGCACACAGGGTGCGTGGCCTTCCTTTCTGCCTGTGAATTGTAGGCAGGTGAGGAAAAGCAAATCCTCTTCTATCTGCTCCTGCGTGACTGGCACAGCATCAACATGAGTACAGCTACACAAAGTGGGGATCGCCAATAAAACATGATAGAATGCCAATTTCCAGTCGAGTGCAGTGTAGCTGTGCCTGTCGTTACTGCTACACACAGGAGAGTATAGGAGTGGATCATAACCAGGCAAAGCAGAAAGTCACGTAGTGAAGGAGAAAACTGGGAAAGGAGGTAAAACAGCACTAGCTTATATCCCCACATTTTAATTAAAATGTTTTTTTTATTATTATTATTATATTATATGACTATAATAAAAAGTTCATTATATGTTATTGAATGAAATCAAGAATCACAACTTGCAAATCACAGAACATTTTTGTGCTGAAGTGCGAATGTGTGTGGAAACACTGTTAAGTTAAACAAGCCTGCACTCTAGTGGTAAAAATGTAATTTTATTTTGAAAGCACACTGTATAGACAAGCTGATGCTGGTATTGACTGTAGTTGGAATTTTGCGGATTTTCTCTTCACCCTATGATAAATAAGCCCTTTCACATGTTTGTGAATGGACTAAAAATGTTGGTGGTAAAATAATTTTAATGCATTAAACTATTTAGTTTTAAATATTCGTTATCCTTTTCTGCAGGACATTTCATACAATATTGTGATGCATAGACCAAAGGGCTAATGATTGCAATAATGAGTAGAATATTAATTTAATGCATTTGTGTTTTTTCTTCTATTGAGTTTTTTAGATTTGATTTTATATTAATTAAGCAAAAATTTGAGTTTTGTAAGATATTGCGTTTATTCAATTTGGGAAAAAAACTATAATGTTCATAAATTTGAATTTTGATGAACAACCCTCCCCACATAGGCGGATTTTCCATAAGGCTAGGGGAGGCTAAGCCTCCCCAAACCTGCTTGGCACATTAAAAAAACAAAAAAAAAAATCCTTACTCCGTTTCTGCACTGTGCTGGAAATTTGTTCCTTGCAAGCCCGTTTTGCTGTGCTCTGATTGGATCTTTCTTCTTGTGGATTCTCCAATCAGAGCACAGCTTTCTTGACAGACAGTAAAATTGACCAATCAGAGCACAGATGCACACAGGGATTGGGAGATTTTGCAAACTGGAAACAGAAATGAAGACTGAAAAGAAGAATCTGCAGCTGTAACTTTACCTAAGAACCAACTATCAACTTTTGCTGCAGTTTTCATCCCACAGGTACTATACACAGGCACTATACACAGGCACTATACACAGGTACTATACAGTTCTAAAGAATCACTAGCTGACATTAAATTTTTTTTTCCTGACCTGACATCTATAATAATTTATAATCTATCCCCTACCCTAACAGAAGGAGGGTAAGTTAACTCTTTCCCTCTGAAAAAGCTCATTGTGTGTTTATATATTTGTTGTTGTTTTTTGCACTTACTATTTTTTTTTTGTCATTGTTTTGTTCATTTCTAGTTAGTTACAGTGGAGCCAATGTTGTGTATCAGTGCCAGTGTTATTCAGGCCCTGGCACTATATCTGCCATCAGTACCCACTGCTTCTCACTGTATATAATGTGCTGGTTTTGTAAATAAGGACTGCGTCTCACTGTATATAATGCGGAGTCAGTACCCACTGCCTTTCTTGCTATAAAACTAACATAAACACATCTAAAGGGGTGGTTCACTTTTAAGTTAACCTTTAGTATGTTATAAAATGGCCTATTCCTAGAAACTTTGCAATTGGTCTTCCTAATTAATTTTTTTGAATAATTTGCCTCTCTTCTGCCTCTATACAGATTTCAAATGGGGGCCAAAAAATATTGCTCTGTGAGGCTACAATATTATTATTATTATAATTTTGTATTACTTATTTTTCCAAGTAGGCCCCTTAACTATTCATATTCCCATCTCTTGTTTAAACCACTACCTGGTTGTTAGGGTAAATAAGACCCTAGCAACCAGATAGCTGCTGAAATACCAAATGGAGAGCTGCTGAACAAAAAGCTAAATAACTGAAAAACCATTAAAAATAAAAGTGAATTTGAATGCGAACTACCCCTTTAAGCTAACTGATCACAAACACAAATGTTTGCAGATCCCCTAACAGAAGTGCATGTATGAATACTTTTACATCCTAAACATTTTCGGGTAAAAAAAAGCACCCCCCCCCTGCACTTTTGTACAGTATCCTGGGAGTCAGTAGGAACAGCAAGAGGTGTTGGGAGGTTAACTTTTTATGCCAGCAGTGAATCCACTAAGTGTCACATTAGCTGTAGGTCAGTCTGTGTATGGGCCATCTTTAGCCTCCCCAAACAAAAAAGTCACCCTCCACCTATGCAGATATCTGTGACGGGCCTTCTGCGCTCCCAGGACACGTTCTGCACTGAGGCGACTGAAAACACGCACTCGGCGCAACATCAGGCCAGTGACAAGGCAATATCTATAATAAATAACTTTTATGTAAAGGGTTCATTGGCCAAAGTCATTCTTTTTTGGATTGCAAAGAACAAAGTTCATAGACAAAAACTTTATTGCTGGTCTGAGTGCCTGTCTGGATGGAAAATATTTGAAGTCAGAGAACTGTACCTGGGTGTTGCACAGAACATTTAATTTATTAATTTTAAATTAATTATTAAAGGCAAAATCTATAAACTGTGCACAACACCACATTAGATTGTCTGTGGCAGGGTAGGCAAAGGCTTGGTAAGGAGAGCTGTGTTAATGACCGATGTAACTTCTACTTCTGCGCTCAAGTTTATGCACTAGGTTACTCTATGTATGTATGTATATCTTTATTTATAAAGCGCTACTTATGTACGCAGCGCTGTACAGTAGAATACATTAATACAAACAGGGGGTTATTAATATAATAATAGATAAATACAAAGTATAATAATAAATACAAATAAATACGAGATACAGTTGCAATAAGTTAAGAGTCAAAGGCATAAGAGGATGGAGGTCCCTGCCCCGTAGAGCTTACAATCTATATGGGAGGGTAACTTACAGACACAAATAGGCAAATACAGTATAAGTGCTGTAGGTCACAGTGGGTGACACTACAATATATGTGCCTATAATAGAATCATACTTATTTACAGTAAAAGCCTTGCCGCTGACAGGTGTAACATAAGTACAAATACTTAGGTGTAATATAGGTGTGTGTAAAAAACGACTTACACTCCTTTTAATAATCAAAAATAAATATTGTTGCAATATAGCCCAAGTTTTTGTTTCCGCTTTGGGACCAAAATGTAAAATATAATGCAAGTAAAAGTAATAATAATTACGTATATATTATTGGATATACATAGACATACAGACACAAAATCTGTTTAAAACGTTGATGCAATCAACATTTAAAGACTGTGGAACGATGTGCTTATACAGTTAGTATACATGATATAAGAGTGGCCAGCCAGCCTTGTATGGAAAGTCTCTCATATAACCCACATAGGGCTTTATTGGGTCCAGCTGGAATAGCCATACAGGCACCTGCTTTCAGGTCAAACACTTTTCAAATCGATGTTGTGCCTATTTTTATGTTATGAATAGTGCAGCACAGTTTGCAGATTCATTCTCTCTGCTTATGTAACAGTCCCCCTACTCATACAGGTCTTGGTGCAGCCGGCTTTAACCCTGCATGTTTCCTTCACACAGTGACGACATCACCGTCATATCTAAGACAAGAGAACGAATAGATCCTCTTATACTCGGGAGGTCCCAGGTAGCCGAGTGGTAGGGAGTCCGCCCTCAGTAGGGTCAACCCCCACTGAGACGCGGGTTCAATTCCACCCTTGGCCGCTGGCTGTACCCTGTGATGTTGGACAAGTCACTTCACCCAAAGTCCGGGTTGGCTGTATAGCCTTTTTGACTTTTTCAGTGGCTACATTTACCTTTCCCCACCAATCCTCTTTTTGCATTTTGATACCAGCTATAAAATTGCCTGCCTTAATTATGGCTGATTGTCCCTGCCACAGTTAGTGGAACTGAGCTGTCTATGGCAGCTGAAAGCAACTGTCACAGGAAAAATCTGTTTCTTTCCACTGGCAATAAAAAGTCAATTGATACACATCCCTGATGCTTGTGATATAACTATGAGAGCCCACTAGATATCAGACCAATGCCAATGGCAGTAAGAGACTGAAAGCAGTTGCAGATCAGCAATAGCTGGATATCCTGAAGACAGGGGCGCTGCTGCCATAAGCCTGCAAGAAGCCACTCCTGGTAGCTTTAAATCGGATTTTTGACTCTGTACTAGCAATGTGGCCCCCTCTTTCCGTTATCTGGGAACCTGTTATCCAGAAAGCTCTGAATTACTTAAATACATTTTTAAAAATGATTTCCTTGTTCTTCAAGATAATAAAAGAGTATAGTGCTGGGCGGTATGACCAAAAATTTATATCACGGTATTTTTCAAAATTATATCGGTGTCACGGTATTTGACGGTATTTTTTTTGGTGGCCACAGAACGCTCTTAAAAATGTGCTATACTAAGCAAGATCCACATCCCAAGGCTGAATGAGTTCGAACACAGTGAATTCAAGTTTGGAGATGCAAGCTTTCAGTATAAGAATTTGTCTCCAGTGTGGGGGGGTTTCTTTAATTTAAATAAATGAATTTACACATATCCCTGTCATTTGTATATATTTACTATCAATTTTATTCAGACATTGCAGATAAATTCTGTCTTGTTAGCAGTTTATGTGAAACCTTAGTGTATTACTGGCTATGTCTGGGCAAGGTGGAGTGATTGGATGCTGTGGGGTGAAATACAAGTAGTCAGTCACTCTTGTAGCATTGTATAGGGTGCATGGTGCAAAGTAAAAGGAAGGAAGGTGGTGGATTTGAGGGTATTTTGAGGGATTTTCAGCTTGGTGGGTTCTAAGTAGTGCTGGGCGGTATGGCTAGCGATGCGGTCCGTGCCGCTTCTGGTGCGTACTGACGTCACGTATGCACGGGGCGCAACACAAACTACACCGGTATGGGGGTATTTCAAAAATTAATATCAGTTTTTTTTTAAAAAACGGTATTTGGTATATGGCGGTATACCGCCCAGCACTAAAAGAGTACCACGTATTTGATCCCAACTAAGATATAATGAATCCATATTGGAGTTGCATCCACTGTACCTATTTATATAGAAGGACATTTTAAGTTAACCTTTAGTATGTTATAAAATGGCCTATTCCTAGCAACTTTGCAATTGGTCTTCCTAATTAATTTTTTGGAATAATTTGCCTCTCTTCTGCCTCTATACAGATTTCAAATGGGGGCCAAAAAATATTGCTCTGTGAGGCTACAATATTATTATTATTATAATTTTGTATTACTTATTTTTCCAAGTAGGCCCCTTAACCATTCATATTCCCATCTCTTGTTTAAACCACTACCTGGTTGTTAGGGTAAATAAGACCCTAGCAACCAGATAGCTGCTGAAATACCAAATGGAGAGCTGCTGAACAAAAAGCTAAATAACTGAAAAACCATTAAAAATAAAAGTGAATTTGAATGCGAACTACCCCTTTAAGCTAACTGATCACAAACACAAATGTTTGCAGATCCCCTAACAGATGTGCATGTATGAATACTTTTACATCCTAAACATTTTAGGGTAAAAAAAAGCACCCCCCCCCCCCGCACTTTTGTACAGTATCCCTGGGAGTCAGTAGGAACAGCAAGAGGTGTTGGGTGGTTAACTTTTTATGCCAGCAGTGAATCCACTAAGTGTCACATTAGCTGTAGGTCAGTCTGTGTATGGGCCATCTTTAGCCTCCCCAAACAAAAAAGTCACCCTCCGCCTATGCCTCCCCACATAAGATGTTAATTCCTATGGAGTTTCGCTGTTTTACCAAACCAATTTCTGGTGAGTTTTAAGAGAAGGAAAGTTACAATGACTAAAGGGGCCAAATATTAGGCACCCCTTCCCCCCAGTGATTACAATCATTTACCTGATACCCCAGACCAGAGCACTAGTTGGCTAAAAACTGTACTGGTCCAGGGTACTACTATTAGAGCATCATATCACACTCTTCCTTTGCTTCTTCAGTCGGCCCTTTGGCCCTGGGCCAGTGCACTTGTGCAGAAAAGTGAACATCTGGCTTTTTGCTTCTATCCACCCCTTCTCCTTTAAATGATGAATTACTTTTCTATATTTAACAAGTTTTTTTTACGTAGTTTCTACTTGATCACAAAGTTTTTCAACCTAACATCAGCCTTGGGGTAAGTAGCACCCATGCATAAAACTGCACTGGGCATTGCTTAACGAAAGCCTATAAAGTAAGTGCTACAGAGCACTTCAGGTTACACTTAAATGTACAAGGTTTGCTTAATTTCACATATATCAGTGGGCGATTTTTAAAAATTTTAGGTTTTCTTGCCACAATTTTATATTTACTAATAGTGGAAATTAGTTTATTTGTGGTTTCAAAAACCTCTAAAACCACGATTGTCCTTCTCATGCAGGAAAAAAAGAAAATGAATGAAAATAAATAGCAACTGAAAAAGGTGATTTTTTTTTTTGCGGTGTACTATTTAAAAATCGTGAACTACTTTAAATAACTGATTTAATCCTTAACATGTAAAAGACCCATAATAATTTACTTAGACTGAACAGAATCTATATTGCTATTGACTAGGTGCATGCTTTATCACTCTATAGGGTTGATTCACTAAAGTGCGATAAAACGAGCACTATTTATAGCATGTGTTAAAAATTTTATTGCGTCTTATATTTTGCGACTTACCGCACAATTCACTAAAAGGATACTTGCGTTAATTTAGACGCAATGCTGTTTGCATTATTTAAGTCGCAAATACTATTTTTGTGCGGTATTTGACGCAACGTACACTAATTAACACAGCACGCACAAATTGTCACCGCGTGCGAAAAAACGCACCCACGAACGGGCCGAATGCGTCCGATTTCGTTTTTTTCGTAATGATCGGTATTTTGCGATTTTTTTGTATTTTTTGCGATTTTTTCGGCGTCTTTACGATTTTTGCGTAAAAACGCGAGTTTTTCGTAGCCATTCCGAAAGTTGCGCAAAGTCGCGATTTTTTCGTAGCGTTAAAACTTGTGCGAAAAGTCGCGCCTTTTAAGTTTTAACGCTACGAAAAAATCGCGACTTTGCGCAACTTTCGGAATGGCTACAAAAAACTCGCGTTTTTACGTTTTTACGTTTTTTAATCGTAAAGACGCCGAAAAAAATCGCAAAAAATACGAAAAAGACACAAAATGTTCGTTTCCAATCGGAATTTTTCCAATTCGGATTCGAATTCGTGTCTTAGTAAATCAGCCCCTAAGTGTTTGTGAATCATGCGTTAGTATTATTTCTGTGCGAGAATTAACACAATGCATTAAAATTAACGCATTCGGTTGTGCGCTATTTAGTGCACGATATGCGACTTACCGCATGTGATAATACTTTAGCGAATCATGAATTTTTTTCCACGTCAATGTTAACGCAAAAAAGCATGCAATAACGCTTAGCGAGCTTTAGTGAACCCTTATGTTTGGTCAGACATCTGTGCTTCTAAGAAGGAAACAGAACCCCCAAAAGATATAAATATATGGTAGTATTTTGTCGAAGACTTTGGAAAATTTATCAGTTGAGGCAAGCAGCAAGCAGCAAGCAAACTTCTACACGTAACTGGCCAGTGTACTGCATTGTGCTCAGGGCTAGATTTCTCAATAGGGTGCCCCTTTTGCCCCCCTTTTGCCGCCCACCTCAGCACCCAAGCCGCACGCATGGGCACGCACCCCTGCCGCGGCCGCGCATGTTCGCCACTTCATTCATTGGAACCAAGGGGAGAGGACACGCTAAAGTTTCTGCGCATCCTCTCCCTGTGCGTGCAAATTATTTTGGTGCGCTGGGCGGCATACCACCCCTAAATTTCTGCCGCCCTAGGCCCAGGCATTTGTGGCCTCGCCACAAATCCGGGCCTGATTGTGCTAATTGATAGAAAGCGATGGAGATAAAAGAGCTAGTAGAAAAAAAAGAGCCCTATTTCCACTATTTCAGCTTACACTCCATCTTTAGTTTAATTCTGCTGATAAGTAATTAAGAAGAAGCTAGGGTACCACTTTATTTGTGAATGATTTAAAGTGAATTTCAGTAAGGTCTAGAGAGAAGCCTCTCGTAATTTAAGAGCTATTAAAATAGGGGTATACATATATTGCATTGGAAACATTTAGGTTGAACTATGTCAAAGGCAAATACTAGATTTTCTGTGAATATTTTACCTGGTCTTGAGATACTCAGCAAAACTTAGAAGTAGTTCCAGTTCAACAGGGCTGCCACACTAGTATGTGAATGTAGGAAACATCAAAAAGTGGGAGTATTACGCCCTTTGATTCCTTCCATCCGAGATGGAAAAATATTTTGTTTTTTAGTACAGCTGCTTTCCCCTATAAAGTGTGAGATTTTCAATACCTGTTGAGGAACTGTGGCATGGGTAGTAGGTCTTGCAACTTATATGTACTATTACAAAACATAAATGGCTAGAACGACCAGAAAATGCAGCCATTACTGGATATATATTGGGTTTTACAGTGTTTTTTGAGGCCTAGAGCACATACATTTTGAAACTTTGTTATACCTGACAAATGGTGCAGTCTACAAAGGACTGGGGGCGCTAGGATGGCTACAGATCACTCTTAGTATTTATTTGATGTCTTCTAGTGTTGCTTCTAGCATCCCTATTTTGTTCCAGTGAACTCTCCTGCTCACTTAAAATAAGATAGTTATTGGCTTTACTTTTACAGTATAGGTGGATAATGGAAAGTCCAAGAGCATTTACCAATGCTATGAGGCACTCAGTTCTGTGGCCTTTATTAAGAATTCTCCAAACATAATTATATTCTTGGGACAGATTCTAACCTTTAGGGAGTGTAAGGAGGCTTCACTCTTAGAATAAAGATTTTAGTAATTTATAAAGCTTTTGCAGCAATGGTATTTTCCAAATATTAAGCAGCCATGTTTCTCTGCTGTTAGATTTCAACATATATATATCATATATGATATTAAAATCATGAACAGGTTAAGCCCATAAAAATATTGAAAATATCATAAATGCATTTTCAAGCTTTTTGATTGGTGGCTGTCAGATTTTTGTGTAAAATTTCACTAACCAAATTCTAAAAAATAATCCTTCTATTGACTTCTATGGCATTTCAGCAATATTGATTTTTTTTTTTTTTACAATTGTTTATTGATAAATAATGTAAAAACACAGAACTGGAGATTGTATCATACTTACCATGATCTTCCTTTTCTAGGTGAACTCCATGTCAGTACTTACCATGATAGTCCATCCCCTCCTATCAGAAGGACCCTCCCCAAATCTTTAAAGACCAACCCTACCCATCCAAAGGTGTCTTTGTAACAAGCTTCTAAACTATCAGAAAAGTGGTGGGCCGTACTGACACAGAAAGGAAGATCACAGTAAGTATGAACAAATATTTCCTTTTCCTTTCCATGTCATTTTGACTATGATGTATCTTGTTATGTTTGAAATAAGTCTACATTGGTATCTACCACTCTATTTGGTGACACATATGGGATAATACAACAAAAAACATTATAGGAAACTCAATAAACAGTATTATTTGTTTTATTTTTCCTATATTGGTTAAATAAACTTTCCTAAAGAGTAAAAACTCATTTAAGAATCCCTTCTGCTTAATAGACATTAAATAAAATAAAAATAAAAATAAAAATATAAATTCTGTCTTTTTATATTACTGTATCAATAATACATTCATATTTGAGAAACTTTTTTCCCTGATTATATATTTAGGGTATATACTGTTACTAACACATGTGTGCTTTTTGTCCTTTTGGAACTATATGTGTTTTTACTTAATTAATTCAGTCTTGTGATTGGCTAATTACATCTAAGTGATCATTGGCCCCTCATGCTTTAAGTACCCTCTGTAAGCAACTGTTCATTCAGCCTATGATTAAGTACCGTGAGGTACGAAACGCGTAAGGCTTGCTGTATCATGTGTTAGTTTAATAAATATACTGTTTTTACTTCACTTTTTGTGAACCTCTGCCATTCTTTCTATTGAAATCCCGGAGTGCCTGCCTATTGATGTTTGTGATGTATCCATGATGGCTCCCTCTAGCTGAAGGTCTGGGGCATGAGCACCTGGGCCCAACTATACTACGGGTGAGATTTGATGAAAACCTTTCCTTCTTATGAGCATATGTACCTCTTTATTTGTCCTAGAGTGATGCAGCCTCCAGTTTAAAGGGAAATGGTCATTTTCATAAAAGTAGTTTTACGAAAGTAATACCGTGTATTGCTAATATGGCGTGCATTTTTTCGCATGCAGGGACTAATTGTGCGCGTTGCATTGATTAGCGCGCGTTCTGTCAAATACCGCACGAAAATAGTCTTTGCGACTTAAATAACGCAAGCAATATCGCGTCTAAATTAATGCAAGTATGCTTTTAGTGAATTGTGCGTTAAGACGCGAAAAATTTGACGCTATAAAATTTTAAATGCATGCTATAAATAGCGCACGTTTTAACGCACTTTAGTGAATTGGCCCTATTATGTCCCCTCGCAAGCAACTTCTCTCCAGACAGTAACCCCAACCATAAATGTCTACCATTACAGTTTAAATCCTTCGACCTTTTTAACTGTTTAGCTGCACATATCTGCACTCTTTCCAGATCATTAATATCCTTCTTAAGCACTGAAGCCCAAAACTGCACTGCATACTTCAGGTTCACTCTATTAGGCTCTTCTCCCCTGTTTCACTTTGCATTGCGGTCATATACCGACCTCCTGGACCGACCTCACAATTCTTTGACAACTTTTCTGCCTGGCTTCCTTACTTCCTTTCCTCTGACTCCCCATCCATTGTACTAGGTGACTTAAACATACCTGTTAACAATCCTACTGCCCCTGCTGTCTCTAAACTCCTCTCACTAACATCCTCCTTTGGGTTATCTCTGTGTTCTTACTCCCCCTCTCACTCTAATGGAAACTCCCTGGATCTTATATTTACAAAATGTTGTTCTACCTCCAACCTCACTAAATCCCCTTTCCCCCTCTCTGATCACAATCTGCTCACATTTCAACTCTCGCTAACTCCCTCTACACCCTCTGCTGTCCCCCAAACATGCACATACCGAGACCTGCAATCCCTAAACACGTCACACCTTTCTTCTTCCTTTGACTCTCTTCATTCTAACATCCTAACTGTCTCTTGTCCTAATCAGGCTACCTCTGTCTACTACAGCACACTCACCACTGCCCTCAATGAGCTTGCTCCTGCCAAGACTAAACGCGTGAGGCCCAAACCACTCCAACCCTGGCACACTGCTCATACCAAATCCCTCCAAAGCCAGTCACGTACACTTGAGCGCTGCTGGCACAAATCAAGGTCAGAGTCAGATTTCCACAGCTACAAATCTGCTCTGCTCTCCTACAACACCACCCTCTGCCAAGCTAAACAAACCTACTTTACTGCACTTATTAACTCCCTCTCTAAAAAACATGCACAACTCTACCTTTAACTCTCTGCTGTCCCCTCCTCCACCACCTCCGTGTGCTTCAGTCACTGCTCAAGCTATTGCTGAGCACTTTAAAAATAAAATTGACACCATCCGAAGTGACATTGCACAACTAAATCCCCAAAACCATTCACCTCCCTCCCTACATTCTACCCAGTCTCTTCTTGGCTCCTTCTCCCCAGTGACTGAAGAGGAAGTCTCAAAACTGCTGTCTTCCTCCTACCTTACTACCTGCCTGCTTGATCCCATTCCTACCAAACTTCTACGCAATGCCAACCCCTGTCTTATCAAAGCCTTAACTCATCTATTCAATCTCTCGCTCTCTACTGGAATCTTTCCCTCCCAACTGAAACATGCACTGGTAACCCCTATTCTGAAAAAACCCTCCCTTGATCCTTCCAATCCTACTAACCTCCAACCTATCTCTCTGCTCCCATTCATCTCCAAACTGCTTGAGCGCCTAGTATACAACCGACTGACGCTATTCCTCTCTGACAATAACCTCCTGGATCCCCTACAATCTGGTTTTAGACAACAACACTCCACCGAAACTGCTCTAACCCGACTAACAAATGACCTCCTTTCGGCTAAAGCCAAAAAACACTACTCGCTACTAATACTTCTCGATCTCTCTGCTGCTTTTGACACTGTGGATCACCCTCTTCTCCTCCAGACTCTCCGCTCTTTTGGCCTTCGTGACACTGCCTTATCCTGGTTTTCATCTTATCTCTCAGATCGATCCTTCAGTGTCTCTTACAATGGGGAATCATCTTCTCCCTTGCCTCTTTCTGTCGGGGTTCCTCAAGGCTCTGTCCTGGGCCCCTTACTATTTTCTCTCTATACCTCCTCACTTGGCAAACTAATCAGTTCTTTTGGCTTTCAGTACCACCTCTATGCTGATGATACTCAGATCTATCTTTCCTCTCCTGATCTCAACCCAGAGCTTCTAACTCGCGTCTCTTCCTGCCTGTCCGCTATCTCCACTTGGATGTCCCAACGTTACCTTAAATTAAACCTCTCTAAAACTGAACTGGTTCTCTTTCCCCCATCCAACGCCCACATTGTTCCCGAGGTATCTATAACAGTTAACAATTCTACCATCACCCCATCTTCCCAGGCCCGGTGCCTTGGGGTTATCCTTGATTCTGCCCTGTCCTTCACCCCTCATATCCAATCACTCATAAAATCATGTCACTTTCACCTAAGAAATATCTCCAAAATCCGATCATTTATCACCCAAGATGCTGCCAAAATTCTTATTCACTCTCTTATAATATCTCGCCTGGACTACTGTAACTCCCTATTAATTGGCCTTCCGCTCCAAAGACTGTCCCCTCTCCAGTCTATAATGAATACTGCTGCCAGGCTCATACACCTCTCTAACCACTCCTCCTCTGCCATCCCACTCTGCCAATCCCTGCACTGGCTTCCCCTACCATCCAGGATAAAATTCAAGCTATTGACCCTCACATTTAAAGCAGTCATAACCCTGCCCCACCCTACATCTCTGAACTCATCTCTAGATACCATCAAACCCGCTTGTTACGCTCCTTTACTGACCTGCTCCTCAACTCCTCTCTCATTCCCTCCTCACAGGCTCGCATTCAAGACTTTGCAAGGGCTGCCCCCCTTCTCTGGAATTCGCTCCCACAAACTGTCAGACTTTCTCCCAATCTCTCTGCCTTCAAGAGATCTCTAAAAACACATTTATTCAGAAAAGCTTACCCTAATCTAGTTTAGCAATACCCTGTGCCACACCTCTCACAACTCTGGTCATGCCCATTCCCACACCTTGTGTCTCAACCCTTTCTCCTTGTAGATTGTAAGCTCTTTTGGGCAGGGCCCTCTTCACCTCTTGTATCGGCAACTGATTGCTTTATATGTTACTCTGTATGTCCAATGTATGTAACCCACTTATTGTACAGCACTGCGGAATATGTTGGCGCTTTATAAATAAATGTTAATGTAATGTGAGGCCTTACCATGGACCTATAAAGAAGTAAAATTATCATCCCATCCCTTGAGTTAATGCTCTTTTTATGCAAGACATTACCTCATATGCTTTAGTTGCCACTAAATGACACTGCCTAGAATTACACATCTTGTTATCCACAAAAATCCCCAGATCTTTCTTGATTAAGTATACCCCCAGCACACAACCATTAAGTGTATAACTTGCACTTCTGTTATTTCTACCATTGTGTATAACCTTGCACTTATCAACCCTGAACTCATTTGTCAGTTTTTTGCCCAGTTTTCTAATTTAGCTCTGCAAAGTGGCAGCATCCTGCAAAGAACTTGTTGTTTACCCACCTCAAGGTCATTAGTAAACTAGTTAAAAAGCAAAAACAACAGTGGTCCAATTAGAAAATGTTTCACTTACCACCTGTAATCTATCCTTCAACCAGCTTTCTTTGAAAGTAAAAAGTTGGCTCACAAAAGGAAGAGTAATCATATAAAAAAACTAGTTTCTCACATATCTCATAAACTAAATTTGGTACTGAAAATAAAAATGTCAAAATGTATGAAAACAGTGTCATTTTAAACAAATGTGCCTTCAAGATTCACAACAAATCCATATGAAATAAAAGCTCTGTAAGCCTAAGGATTTACCCCCATTGTAATGCATTTGTAATTCTGTATATTTTTGAGATATGACAGCAGTATAATCCTCACCCCCTGCTGACTCTAAGCAGCGAAGCTGCAAAGTTCTGCCTCCGAGATATACAGACACATTACACTTGTCACTGGCATGAGAATCATTTGCAAACTGCCAGTTGTAAGAATTGAACTGTAACCAAACTGTGAGCCTGCTGTGAACTACAGATGTGTGAAAATAAAAGGAACCTGCATTCAAGCTATTTTGATGGTAATGCTAATGTTCCGTGACAAACTTGCTGTACCGGGTGACAGCAGGCAATAGCTTGCAGCTCAGAAAGTTGTAACATTACATAATTTGAATTTAGTTTCACATGCTAAGAGAGCCTACTGGTAAATATTAAGTAATCATGGAGGCATTTCGGTTTTTCAATTACCGACCTTCTGTCAAGTTACCTGATGTTTATTGTTCATATAGCAAAGGGATAACCAGTTTCCAGGTCTTCCAGGTGCTGCACGTACACAGAAGAGTAAAATAAATGCTGCACCATAAAAAACAAAACAAAACAAAACATGACAATATACCATCTACAGAAATACTTTCACTTACTAGTTTTAGTAATTTTAGTGTTGCTTTGTTAAGATAAACCTTAATGCCTTCATAAAATATTCTGTGGCACAATCACAATTAATTTGGGAACCCATTTGTTTTATGAAGCCCTTAGGCATGTCCTTTGGATTTGTTTGCTTCTATTTCAAAATTATTGCAGACGCTGAAATAAAAAATGTAACAAAGATACTCTGAATCCATTAGTCTCTAAGGCTTATATACAATAGTCTTCTACTGTGTGTATTTTTTTTTTTTTATTAGTTGGCAGCATTAAAGGTTATTTTCATAATGGGTTTTTAACTGCTTAACTACCAAAGATTGAAATATCCACTGTTCTGTCTGTCAAGGACCTGACTTCTAAGCTGTGTAGATGCTACATTTCTGGGTTCATTTCTATGCAATAGGAGAAATGCATATCAGACAATATTGGGGTTCAGGAAGGTTTCTGTAACTTAAACCATATCTGTAATGCAGTATCATTAATACAATCTTATCCCTTCTGGATGGGACATCAGATTAGTAAGGAGAGATCGGGGATTGCCATCCACTGATCCCCTTAGCTGAGCCACACATAACAATAATAGCGAATAGTATTAATGACATAAAAAAACAAGAAAGTGCTATGAGCAACACTGCTTGATGTTTCTTCTGCTTACAATGTCAACCTGAATGTCTTCATCAGGGGTTCAAAGAAGGAAGAACTAAATACTTGAGGATTTGGATAAACACAAATTATTATTACAGGTACGGAATCCCTTATCCGGAAACCCGTTATCCAGAAAGTTTCGAATTATGGGAAGACCATCTCCCGCTGACTCCATTTTAATCAAATAATTCACATTTTTAAAAATGATTTCCTTTTTTTCTGTAATAATAAAACAGAACCTTATACTTGATCCCAACTTAGGTATAATTAATCCTTATTTAATGCAAATCGATCCTGTGAGGTTAATTTAATGTTTAAATGATTTTTTTTTAGCAAACTTAAAGAACAACTAAACAGAACAACTGTGTATTAGAGGCCCCCAAGGTGTACCTGATTGCTAAGGTAAAAAGTCAAAATAAAACTGCTCCTGTTTCGAGTACCTCACTCCGTTAGTTTGCTGTATTTGCCTGTATTCGCTCCTCTATCTTTTATTCTACTGCTGTTATAAAGATGGCGGCGTTAAACTGAAAGCACATGCGCATGAATATTATGTGCATGAATTAATTTGATCAGCGTGTCTGTATAAGAAAATTGTGATTGGTGTGCTCAAGAAGGTGGTAGGGTTTAGAAAAATATCTTAGGGCAAGTGCTCCTTGCACAATCTGTGGAAGTGCTCATAAACAGTCTTAAATGTGCATGCGCTGCCTTCAGGACTGCACAAGTGCACAGGCTCTCCGGTTTTGGTCTTAGTTAGTGAGCAGTGAATTATGGGAATTTCTACTTCTGAACTTAGCGTTTTTTTCTTCCAGCAAGGTGTGCAATCTCAGAAACAGATTTGAAATGAGAGGAGCTGAACAAATACTTAACACCAAGAGAGGTATACCTCTTAAAGGAGAGGAATTCTTTGGAGCACTTTACTTGCTCATTAAGGTACAAAGATCCAAATTACGGAAAGATCCCTTCTCCGGAAAATCCCTGGTCCTGAGTATTCTGGATAATAGGACCCATACCTGTATTACAAAATTATTATTGTTACATTATTTACAATTTATATACTTTTTTTTATATACAGTAGTATCTCTTTAACTTAAACTAAATAAAGAACTGTTGTTTTAGAGCCAGGTATGTAAATGTGAACATCCAAAATAATGCTAAAAGAAACTGTAAAAAAACAGGTGTACAAAGGAAAAACAAGACAATATCATCAATTTGTTCTTAAAAATATTGTTCATTGCAGTGGCCATTCACCCTTTTCAAAATGTTAGCTAGATGTTATATTGTACAAAGTACTTATTGACTATGATTAACTTAATATGTTGTAAGTCAGCTTCAATAAATACATTTTCTACAGGCACTATGGTCTACAGGTCCGCGCTCTGGTGAGAATTCAGTCTCTGTTAAGAGTGCAAAATGGCAAAAGCAAACTGTTTTGCACTTAATTTGACGCATTGCAAATAATAAATTGCTATTTGTTTACATTTGTGACTATATATGTAACTAAGATAGAACATTCCCTTAGCACCACCTTTGCTATCCCCAGGCCATTGAAGTAATTAAGAAATAAAATAGTTTTGTCTCTGACTCTCCTCTACCCTTGCACAGAAAGACGAAAAGAATAGGAGTTGCAGGGGTCTATAGGGATTCTATATATGAGTACCCTGTGGTGTTGAGGGTAACAAATTATTTTACACAGATTTCCCATTTTAGTGAAAAATGGTTGAATTTTGGTGTACTCAAAGTTCTTTGGAAGTGTAACAAAGAATTGTGTTTTTAATTAGGAATGTTTTATATATGACTGTGGGTGGCTTTTAAAGACAAGTTTAAACTGTCTTACTAAGAAACAGAATCTATCATGAATGTGAACACTTTGCACACAAAAGCAGAAGGTTAGAATTACAAACAAAGCCTCCATAAGACAGCACACAATGTTGCACACAATATGATTGTCATTAACCGGCTATTTTAGGAATAATTCTTCTTTAATACTTCTATTAAATGCATCCTTTTTGAGAAACTAAGCAACACATTTTTCAAAGAAAGTCAATGCTATTGAAAGCAATAAATCATTTTGCATTCCAGGTGCTGGTTTCATTAGGTGTGTCCCAGTTCTGCAACCTGGTAATTATAAATAGTCTTTTCTTTATCTGTTCTCTTTTGTGAGAAAATGAGTATAAAATAAGAATGATATGAACTACAATGATTTAGATATATAAATATTTATAAATTAGAAATTCCCTCGTTCCCTTCCATGCTGAGTTTTAAAATTAATTTGAGTTGGGAAGACAATAAAAACGAACATTTTCAGTTGGGTTACATTCTTTAACCCACTGTAATACTGGTTATAAGGAACAGCAGGTAGAATCTTGCTCTCCAATCAGTTTGTTCTATATCATAATGAAGAGCCAGCTTAGAGTGCAACCTACATAAAACAAGATTAATGTATATGAGATACAATACATGCTGATGAGCTAACATGAATATACTAATTTCCCTTTTGCATTACCTCAGAAGTAAAAATAGCTTAGAACCGGGACATCCAACTTTAATCTCTACAGAACAGCAACCTTTAACATGGGAATAAATCAAGGTTTAAATAGCACAGTTGGCACAGGTCTCCCAATATAAGTAGTGGTGCACTGTTCCCCTTTAAAATAGTGAAAAAGAAAATTTTTGAAAATGTACATAAAAAAGGTGACAATCAGCGCAAACTTTAGAAGCTGTGTTTGTACATGTTCTTGCATTATTTGTTTCTAGAGAGCAATTTACTGGACAAAACAAGTAAACTAATTTTTAATATTTACTAATACTAGAGGCACCTCAATAAAAACCTTAGAAAGGACTTGTACCCCATATCATCAACAAAGGTGGATTAGTAGTTGGAGGGAAACTTGGCATCAAGTTTATAGGCACAAACCAGCAACAGGACCTGTAAATGTCATTACCATCAAACCCTTGAGGAAATTGTCTTATAGAATAAATTATTCAAACATTTATCAAACTGTCAGCACCTATACTTTGTAACTACACCCTTGATGGCAGGGTAATCATTACGGCTCACCTCAGAATGGATAACACTAGAGGTAAGCAAAACATGTTGGCGCTTTATAAAGCTCAACGTGCCCATAAATCCCATTGATTTGGATTTCTTTTATAGAAAGAAACTTGTTCTCTAATCGCCATTTACTTTGCTCAACTCTGAAAAATATATCTGAACATAAAATAATAATGCCCCTCATGCATGGGTTGGTGAAGAACTGATGTAACCCTAAATTTCCCCTCTTTTCAGAACAGTCACTTTATACAGTTATCCTTTTTTTTGCTTCCCCATTTTTAAGGGGTAAGGAGTTTAAAAAGTAAATAGTACAGCAATGTGAGAGACACAATTAGTTTGCATCATAGATTGCAGCATTTATTATGTAACACTCTTGTGTTAAATTAATTTGTATTTCAACCTTTTCATAATGTTTTACATTATTCGTAAATTAACTTACAAGGAGACTTATTTGGCATTCAATTCAAAGAATGGCAATTCTTGACTTTTTCACAGGTATACAAAATCTTAATTGTTACTTTCTTGATAGTAAGTGCAGTCTTGTTCAGGCACAGTATAACAACTTGAGGATTGAAACAGACATTTCAAGGTTATTTTATCAAATGTTGAAATGCTGCCTTTATTCACTTTGTGTTCCTCTGCAACAGATATATGAATTTATATATGCCAACTATTATTATTAACATTTATTTATAAAGCGCCAACATATTCCGAAGTGCTGTACAATAGGTGGGTTACATACATTGGACATACAGAGTAACATATAAAGCAACCAATAACCGATACAAGAGGTGAAGAGGGCCCTGCCCAAAAGAGCTTACAATCTACAAGGAGAAAGTGTTGAGACACAAGGTGTGGGAATGGGCATGACCAGAGTTGTGAGAGGTGTGGCACAGGGTATTGCTAAACTAGATTAGGGTAAGCTTCTCTAAATAAATGTGTTTTTAGAGATCTCTTGAAGGCAGAGAGATTGGGAGAAAGTCTGATAGTTTGTGGGAGCGAATTCCAGAGAAGGCTGACAACTACTGCTTAACTGAATAAAGATTTATTTTGGATGTAAAATCAACCTGCTTCAGGATTAACGCTGGTTTCCTTAGCAGAGAAAGCATAATATCATGAAGACTCTTGCATACTAGAATTGTAAGTTCTATCTTGTCTATCTATCAAGAAAAACTGTTATTTTGCATTGTTAATTTTGATAAAATAGGCCTCTGAATAGTCCTTGTTTCTACAAAATTATAAAGAATCCAAAATTTAGATGGATGTCTGAACAATAGGCTATTTACAGTACTTTCTAGAATGAGGAGAAGACATTCAATGAACACTGACCTTGGAGATGTTGCTGTTGGGGTAGGATGGGGTAGAGGTTGAATCTCAATTTCTACATTAGCAATTTGTGCAGTACTATACCTTTGATACGTTGCAGGGCGTTTTAACTACCCTTGCCCCCCCCCCTTCCCGACAACTTAACTGCAGTTTACAACACTAGAGCTTTGGAAGTTGTTTGTTTAACTCTAACTGGTCTGGGGTGTTGTATATACCTTTCATACTACAAGGTGAACTTCTATTCTTTGCCATTTTTCAGTGGGAGTTTTACCTTAAAAAACTATTTGGTATTTTTATTATTCTTTTTTTGAGGTACAATGTCCTGTTACAATTAAATAATAGTGGAGTTAGATGTGAATTATGAACAACAAAGCACTGTAAAATAAATGCCTTTTTATGTATTTAACTTGCTATAGGCAATGCTATGATTTTTAATTTTTAACACGTGTTCCCTGCATGCTGTGCAGCCAGATTCACTGTAAAAAAATGTTTGGTCCCCATGATAGTTCTACACATCCTTCTAGTCTTAGAGATCCATTTACTTTGATGTTTCTAGAATCCTTTCATGTCGCTTCCCTTAGGACAGACCCATGGGATTGTCATTTTATTTCAGTCATCAATATTTCTTTTATTGTTTAATTTTTTTTTTATTTAAAATGTCACCATGAAACAGATCCACCAAATATTCTTAAAAGAGACTGCTGTATTGCAATGCATGAGCGAGATTTGCCTGGCGGTTTCTATAGCTGACTTCGGTCATCAAAGTTCTTTAAAGGACTTCTATGCTGTAAAACATGGATTTTCGCACATAAGCGTGTTGTTGCTACATAATTCAAGATATTCTTTATACTTATATTTGTTTTTATTGATTTTGAGAAGCAGACTTTGAGATGCATTAACCTGTAAATAACTTGCAGATGCACAACAAAACCCATGCACCTTTTTTCTCCAGCATTAGCTTTTTTAAGAAAAAAACACAACATATTATTCCTGCACAGTTTTTGCACAGAAAAAAGATTTACATTGTTTTTGTTCATTTTCAATGAGGCAAAAAAAATGATTTGAGGAATCGGGAAAATAAAGTGCTAGCGACAACTCTCCAGCTTTCGCATGTCGAGTTTTTTCTGGTGAGTTTTTGCAGGTTTTTTTTGAATAAATATTGTGTGAATTGTGAATAAAACATAAACTTGAATTTTTGATATATAGACCCCCTAGCATATACAAATTACTAAATTTTATATTTCTCAGAATTTGTGATCAGTGAATCTGTCCCATTTATCTTCCCTGAAACATTTGCCAATGTTTCAAAGATTCGCAAAATATGTTGCACATCAAAAAAAAATGTGCGTAATTTTTTGGATGTGTGTCATTATTTTGAACATATTCAACAATTTTTTGAGGCTCGCAAAACAATTCACCAATGGTGAAATGCGGAAATTCGCAGCAAATTCACGCCTGCCACGAAAATTTCACCCATCACTACTGAATGATATGTGAGGCCAAGTTTGGATATGGGCTTATAAGTTAAAGCCAATTATTAGGTTTACTAAGGTACAAAAACTCTTTCTGTAATTAATAAGTCAAAACACAATGCTAAATAATTTTTTTCTCCTACAAGATTGGACCTTGTGGTTTAATATCAATATTTATTGAATAATCTTTTTATATTGATTAGGAATCATTATCAGAAAGGCATATGAAGTCTTGGATTCTGATCTAATGAAACCATGTAAATTCATAATAAAAAGAATTTTAAGATCATGGAGCCTTTTTAGACTGACTGTCATTTCAAGAAAACAGATATGTTTACTTAGAGAAGGAAAGTCTAAAAACAACATGAGCTCAATAACTTAGCCTTAACACAGTCCTTAACATATTTCCTGAACTCACCGTGCTGTTGCTTAATCTGGCTCTGACATGGAAAAGTCTTGTCAGTAAATGCAGTACCTGCTCTAAGCCTGTGCAGCTTCCTGTCTCACTGAACACAGATTGTCCAGGACACAGACATGCTCAGTGCAGAGCAGAGAGCTCCGTTTTTTTTTTTTCCTTTCAAGATCTGCAGTCTCTGAAGAAATGTTTGACCCCCCCTTAGCCCCGCTCACTTCACTCTACTGTCCAATCGGAATGCTCCTGTGTTTTTTCTAGTCCTGCACAGTGCCTCTGGCTGCATTTGCTGTGCTGAAATCGTCAGTCCCACATCCCCAGCCTTCCCACAGCCACAGTCCCACATCCCCAGCCTTACCACACTCCCACTATCCCACAGCCACAGTCCCACATCCCCAGCCATCCCCCAGCCACTGTCCCTCATCCCCAGCCATAGTCCCCCAGCCACTGTCCCACAGCCACAGTCCCTCATCCCCAGACATCCCACAGCCACAGTCCCTCATCCCCAGCCATAGTCCCACAGCCATAGTCCCACAGCCACAGTCCCTCATCCCCAGCCATCCCACAGCCACCAGCCATCCCACACTCCCACATAAAATCAGCATAAATAAAACATTATTTTTTTTATTTTTTTTTATCCATATATCTATAATATACATGTATTAATCAATTTCCCACTGAAAGCCCCTCTCCAGCGCAATTAGAATGCAAAAAAATCCTGAGCGCTTCTTTCCCCAAACTCACAGTGCAAATGTAGGAGATTGCTGCTGACAGACCGGCGCGCCACTCTGCTGCGTTACGTCAGGGGTCACAGAAGCTGCGCATGCGCATTAGGAGAAGGCGGAGGGGGAAGTGACATGATCGATTTGAAAATGTCGGCGCCAAACTTGAAACAGGAGCGAATCTTCGGAGGTATTGTGCGCCGATCCAAAAGCAGCAGGTAAGTTTTAAATATAGCAGTTCAAGACAGGGGCTGCTGCCCTTTCCAAATATATTAATTTCAATTTTTTTCTTTCCTTCCCCTTTAATTCCGTTGAACAAAGATGGTTCAGATGTAAAATCCAATGGAACAGGAAAAGCTTGTCTGTAAAGTGTTAGCCCTTGAAGTAAAGGCAGGCATTAATTGACAAGTGATAATGTTATACTTAAAGGAACAGTTCAGTGTAAAAATGAAACTGGGTAAAATAGTCTGTGCAAAATAAAACATATTTTTAATATATTTATTTAGGCAAAAATGTAATCTGTAAAAGCTGTGGGCAGATGTCTTAACACAATATCCAGAACACTATGGGACATAACTGTTCAGTTTGTTTGCTTTTGAATCTGACCTTCTTGCTCACAACCTAACTGAACAGTTATGTCCCATGTGCCCCCCCCCCCCCAAAAGTCACTGACTAACTAAGAGGTTAGAGAGCTGAAAGCAGGAAGTAGTGTTCTGGCTATTATGTTAAACATCTGCTCACTTCAGCCTTTATAGATTTCAACTAACTATATTACAAATATTTTTCATTTTGTGCAGACTATCTATTTTTTCCAGTTTCATTTTTACACTAAACTATTTCTTTAAGGCAGAACATTTCATAAGCAGCATGTACCATAATCCTGTGTATATGCGTATCATTAGAGGAGGACACTTTTTTAGCCTTGTAGTGAATGAAAGGCAATATATAAAAAGAGAACAACTTATAACAGTTTGGATAATAGTTACTAGCTGTCTGCTTCTATTATTTTCTCCTAACCTCCTCTCCTGAGCTCAGCTCAAACAAAGCAGACAGTTGTGCCTGTGTGAGCCTGTATTCTTCATGAAATGTATGCTGAATAAGGGTCTGTGTGTGTGTATGCTGTTTGCAGATTTAAATGTATCTGATTATGTATCAGAGGAAAAATGGCCACCGGGTGAAAGCTGCTATTTGCTGTAGGAAAATGTGATGGTGCTGGCAAGCGGAGGGGATATATGCAGTACAAATGATGCCATTTGGGTGGGGGAAACATTCCCAAATGATAAACATTGTAGGCAAATGTAGGCTTTACATGTCCTTTAAGAAATACTTCTTTTTCCAGTAGTAAATGATACACCCTAGAATACTTTTATTTATGTTTCTTTCCTAGGATGTGTTATTGGTTTATATTGTGCATTGGGAAGGCTGATAAAACTTTTTTGAGACCTGTAGCTCCCCTTTTAGACTACATCTAAGGTTAATTCTGTGCTAAATAATGCCACTAACTTTAATGACATCTGGCTGTTATTGTGATGCCCTTCAAGCCAATGCAATGAGGCATTTCTTTCTCTCAGGCCTAGGAAACAGCATGTCTGACTTTAACCTTAGGTAAACAGAAAGCATGCATATTTCCCAATTCAGGGGTGTCAAAAACAGGGATCAATATGTTCCCTGAGTATTACTTTTATAGTCCTAGGTTAAGGTCCAGCAGCTCAAAATAAGGCAAATGAACCCTCAAGCTATAAAAAGGAATCTTTCCACTACTGTTCACATGTTAAAATCTCAATTGTCTGGCATACTTTTAGGTTGTAAACATATCTGTATCTGATATTATTTAGCAATAATAATAAACACAATACATTTTAAAATAGTATGGAAAATCCAAATTGCTTGCACTTCACAAAATTAATTTCTTGCCTTTTTTGTCAAATGTGGCAAGGATATCCAATGCCTTACTATTATGTCTATATTAATAATGCCTTTATTGTCATGTGACTGAGCTGGAATAATATATAATGAAACATTTTTTCCCTTAGATCTATAGCAAGTTATGTTAGGCTGCATCTGGAATGGGGATGCTAGCAATGTAGACAGCCATTAATGCTGAACCTCTGAATTTTAATAGAAAAAGCAAGTGTGTTTTACCTTTATTTAATGCAACAGCCGCTCCCATATAACACCAATTATGCTTGTGTGTAGTTTTGTGCACGTGGTCCATTTTTACTTATTAAAATGTTCCCAAAATACCACACATGAAAAGATTCCTCTGTGCAAATGTTTTGCTACATCTAGCCCATTAAGAATGATTTTGGCAGCAAATGATTTTCATGATGGAACAATTGACAGTTTCACTGTTGAATTTAAGGTAATTGCAAACTGTATTATATTTATGAACTTCATTTTAAAAAGTGATAAACTTATATTGCTACCTTTTTTGTATAGTGGCAAAATTGTTCATTTCGGGGCAGCAAACTTGCACAGTCAATTCAATTTCACCGAAGCCAGTCACTGTATCATATTTAATTAAACTTTACTGACAGTATTAGTTTAAATTATTAGGATTCCAAAGGCTCATAAAGCTGCAATGCTTCACATACGTCAGACATGTATTATTCTCAGGAGTAAATGTAGAAAGGTTATTATTAGTGTGCCACATAAAAATAAATTCTATATTTCCAATTATGTAGCATTATTTATGTTCTTTCTACACACAACCATAAAACAGTTTAGGAGCGGAATATAAAATGCAAAATACCTCTGGAGCTTTAAATATTGTATCACTCGTTTGTGGAGAGATGGCAGCCACACGTAGGACAAGTTGATGTGATGGATTTTTATGATGTATTTCTGAAGATTCTAACATGTATGCTACTCCTGGGATAAATTTCATTACCTTAGAAGAAAAGGAATATGAGTAAAATATATCCAAATATTTTTCTTACCTTTTTACTGTACCTTTTATGTACTGTTCGCTGGCACTTTTTCCCTTTGCAATGGAAGCTAAACTACCTTAAGACCTACAATCTGACCAGCGGATTCCTTTGCCTGAAAATAAAAGCTGCTGAGTATTGTTTAAAACTACTTTATATGGATTATTAAATACAAAATACATTTCATGCTTTTATTCATATTTTAGAGAGAAAAAGAGGGACGAGATGTGTGGTGTGACCGTAAAAGTATGTGTGTGTGTGTTATGCTGAAAGAGAGAAAATTGTGCAAATGTGCGAATATGATTTTTTTTTTTGCCTGATACAGACCCGCTGCTAAATTTGTGTTTCCATGAGTGTCAAATCTGCACTAGAATTTTGCCATGTATTTTGTTTTGGCAGAAAAAAAAGATGCATTTGGTGCAAGAAAAAACACATACCATAATATGGCTATTGCCAAACAGCATACTTTAAAAACCAGTTAGGGCAGTTTTCCTCATCACTAATATAGAGTGGATCTCATACTAACATTATATTGGCACTGACACTTCTTTACTAGCCCTCTCCCCAATGACAAGTATACTGTATGTCAGGGGTCCCCAACCTTTCTTACTCATGAAACACAGTCAAATGTAAAAAGACTTGGAGAGCAACACAAACATCATAAAAGTTCATGGAGGTGCCAAATAAGGGCTAAGATTAGCTATTAGGTATCCTCTATGCACACTATCAGCTTACAGGAGGCTTTATTTGGTAGTAAATCTTGTTTGTATTCAACCAAAAATTGCCACCAAGTCAGGAATTCAATAACTACTTGGTTTGGGGGCACTGAGAGCAACATCCAAGGGGTTGGTGAGCAACGTGTTGCTCATGAGCCACTGGTTGGGGATCACTGCTGTACATGGTAACTGAAGAGTATGTATCTACAAAATGCCTAAAAAAGTTAAAAAGAAAGAGATACCCATAGCCTGGAAAGAGTGAAGGAACACATACATGATGACAAAATGCAAGTGGGGAGAAGTGATCTCTGCCTCATTTGCAATATGCTAACATGATGCAATGGAATTTTTGTGAAAGTGATGGGTTTAATGTAGAAGTAATAAATATTTTGGCTGTGTTTGCTTTAAATAACATCATTATTGTGACAATAATTCAGTGTGTAATTTAGGCTAATTCCTCATCGGAATTAGAGAAGTGGTCATTTAGACATCAATACATGGGGAGTCAGAGGAACCGGAAAAGAGACGTAACCAAGGAAAAGGGGTACCTAATGGTCCTTTGATAGAGTTTTTCCAGTGATTTCAATCAATTTTGATAAAATATGGATTCTGATTGAGTTCACTTTTTTGGAAGTGTGGTTACAATTTAATAAAGTTCTATTTACATTTCCTATTAACTCCACTTACACCAACAAACACATAGACACAAATACATGGTAAATGGAATCAGAGGAAAGATGAATGAAAAAAGGTTTATAGCCAACCAGAAAGCAAAATGAAATCACTGATACAATCAAACACAGATACGCTGAATGATCTTCTTGTTTGGCGAAGTTGCCAATTGAGAGGATCTTTCCAACATCTGCCCACCTTGAGGTGAGTAATATTGGGCTGATCTAACAATTTTGCCCGAGGGCCACTGATAAATGCGGCCTATCAGGGGAGGGCTGCATCAACTAGCCAATGCACTCCTTGCCCTGATGAGATTAAGCCTGACCAAATAACATCTGGATGATTTTCAGTCAGATATCTGCCAGGTAAGCCCATTGGGAGCACCTATACATGGGCCAAAAAGCTGGAGACACAAGCCATTGCCACATTTTATTGGCCTGTGCCAAAATCTGTGCCACATTTTATTGGCCTGTGCCAGATCTTAAGTCAATGATTTAACTTGCAGAAAACAATCTAAAAATGCCTAACATGCTTAAATAACCTTGTTTATAAATGCAAAATGTGACAGAAGCCAATGGAGGAGAAATATTTATACAATTTTATTTCAGGATAGAGCAGTGAAACTTTCATTGTATGTATAGTTTGCCCTAATTCAGTGTTTATACATTATGTTAATATAATTTCTATTAAAAGATATTTGAAATCACCTTGGAGTTTGGTGATCTGTATTAATGAACTAGGCCCGCAGTCACTGACTTCTAGTGTCCTTTAAAATTGTAGAAGAACATTATGCCCTATATTTAAGAACATGATAAAGAATATAGTAGACACCTAATGCTTTGCACTTTTACTGAGTTTGAATGTAATTATCATCCCGAGGGAGGAACATAACATTTTACTGGACACTGCTTCACAAAATTCTGTGTGAGCACAAAGGGAATGCATGATGCATATAAATCTCAGCAAGAAAACCTGCAGGGTAATTTATTGTGATATCAGATACATAATAGTTCTGCAAGGATCATGATTATTGATTGCTATGAATTAAAGAATTATAGGTTTGTAATGGCTAGAGATGTTATTCCAATTTTTACCCTTTACTTATCCAGTACCTTCTCACATTAATCCTCTGGCATGGTGGAAACTCTATTAATAGTAATGAGCGAATCTGTCCTGAAAATGTCTTAATTATTTTCCTGATTCTTAATTGTGCTTAGCAGTAGGCAAGTACTTCATACATTTTTAAGCTTTTTAAACTTAGTTTCATACTTTATACTTCTATTGCACTTCTCTTCTCTGAAGATTTTCAATGCCTTACACTGATAAAAGACAAAAAAACAATTTGGGACCTACAGCTCGGCAGGCTGCTCTGCATATGGAGGAGCTGGATAGAGGGAAGAAACTGCATCTCTTCAGCTCAGCCCAGTTTCCTGTGACCCCATTTATCTGCCCCTGTCAGTTCTATGACATGGACTTGATGATCTCACTCACTTACCTTAAGGAAAGTGCTTTAGTGAAACTCATCAGTGAATATTAATAATGGAAAATGCAGCATTCAACCTCAAGGTCAGTTCCTTGTTTGATTAATATTGCAAACAATATATATATATATACATGTACACAATATATGTATACTGCTATTATGCTGCTTACTGCTGAAATGAACAAAGATGTGACTTTGCTTAAGTGGAACAAGCTTGACTGTGCATCGTCAATTGTGTCGGCTTTTTCTTTTAACCTGAAAGAGTTCCCAAACTACCTTTGCCAACCCCCACCCCAGGAGGCAATAAGGAAAACCAGGTTGGGATAAAAACAGGCCACAGCTTTATTAACAAATTACTGTTAAGATTTTACAATAAGAATCATAGTAACATAGTAACATAGTAAGTTGGGTTGAAAAAAGACGTACGTCCATCAAGTTCAACCATAATGCCTATATATAACCTGCTAAACTTCTAGTTGATCCAGAGGAAGCCAAAAAAAACCCCATCTGAAGCCTCTCTAATTTGCCGCAGAGGGGAAAAAATTCCTTCCTGACTCCAAGATGGCAATCGGACCAGTCCCTGGATTAACTTGTACTAAGAGCTCCCATAACCCTGTATTCCCTCACTTGCTAAGAATCCATCCAGCCCCTTCTTAAAGTTATATAATGTATCAGCCAGCACGACTGATTCGGGAGGGAATACCACAACTTCACAGCTCTCACAGTAAAAAATCCTTTCCGAATATTTAAATGGAACCTCCCTTCTTCTAAACGGAGTGGGTGCCCTTGTGTCCGTTGGAAGGACCTACTGGTAAATAAAACATTAGAAAGGTTATTATATGATCCCTTTATATATTTATACATAGTTATCATGTCACCTCTTAAGCGCCTCTTCTCCAGTGTAAACAGACCCAACTTGGCCAGTCTTTCTTCATAACTGAGACTTTCCATACCCTTTACCAGCTTAGTTGCCCTTCTCTGGACCCTCTCTAACTCAATAATGTCCCGTTTGAGCACTGGAGACCAAAACTGAACAGCATATTCTAGATGGGGCCTTACCAGCGCTCTGTAAAGGGGAAGAATAACCCCCTCTTCCCGTGAATCTATACCCCTTTTAATACAGCTCAAAACCTTGTTTGCCCTTGCAGCTGCTGCCTGGCATTGCTTGCTACAGCCAAGTTTATTATCTACAAGGACTCCAAGGTCCTTCTCCATTATGGATTTGCCTAGTGCAGTCCCATTAAGGGTATACGGGGCTTGCATATTTTTACATCCCAGGTGCATGACCTTACATTTATCCACATTAAATCTCATCTGCCACTTAGCTGCCCAGATTGCCAGTTGGTCAAGATCCTGCTGCAGGGATGTCACATCCTGGATAGAATTGACTGGTCTGCAGAGTTTTGTGTCATCTGCAAACACTGATACATTACTCATAATACCCTCCCCTAAGTCATTTATGAACAAATTAAACAAAAGTGGACCCAGTACAGAACCCTGAGGGACCCCACTGAGAACCTTATTCCAAGTAGAGAACGTACTATTAACAACCACCCTCTGTACCCGATCCTGTAGCCAGTTTTCTATCCATGTGCAAACGACTTCACTAAGACCAATATACCTTAGCTTAGAAAGCAGTCGTTTGTGGGGAACGGTATCAAATGCTTTGGCAAAATCCAAATAGATTATATCTACTGCATCCCCACTGTCCAGCTTCTTACTTACCTCATCATAAAAAGCAATTAAATTGGTCTGACATGACCTGTCCTTCATAAAGCCATGCTGATTACTGCTCATAATGGCATTCTCCACTACATAATTTTGAATGTGATCCCTTAACAAGCTTTCAAATAACTTGGCCACCACGGATGTCAGACTTACTGGCCTATAATTGCCAGGCTGAGATCTTACTCCCTTTTTAAATATGGGAATGACATTCGCCTTCTTCCAATCCCTAGGTACCATACCTGATGAAAGCGAGTCTGAGAATATCAAAAACAAGGGCCACTGCAATTCTGCCCCTAGCTCTCTCAGTACCAGAGGGTGTATTCCATCTGGCCCAGGTGCCTTGTTTACATTTATTGTGTGTAACCCTTTAAGCACCATATCCTGTGCCAACCACTGTGAAGTTGGAGCTGAGGCAACAGTGAAGCTATTGGGTGGGACTTGGCCCTCTGGCTCCTCTACTGTATACACAGAAGAAAAGAACTGGTTAAGCACATCTGCCTTTTCTGTATCCGCTGTAACCATATTGTTACTATAACTCAATGGGGCCACACCCTCAACCAGCATCTTTTTACTATTAATATACTTAAAAAACTTTTTGGGGTTAGTCTTGGCCTCGGCCACGATGCGCTCCTCATTTTCTATCCTTGCCTTCCGGATTGCTGTTTTACAACACTTGTTATAGTGTTTATATTCATTAAACGCATCTACTGTCCCCTCTGACTTATATTTCTTAAAAGCTTTCCTTTTTTTCCCTATTAACTTCTTTACCTCAGAGTTAAGCCACATAGGGTAATTCTTAACACTTTTTAAATGATAACCATTTCTGCTCTGTGTTTTTATCAGAAAACATAATGCCCCAATCTATGCCCTGAAGCGCTGCCCTTAAGGAGCTAAAATTTGCCTTCCTAAAATTCAGTGTCTTTGTTGCCCCCGTGTAAATTTGTTTCCTGCACCAAACATCAAATGAAATATTATGGTCACTATTACCCAGGGGTTCAACCACTTGCACATTTACTGTCCTGGCAGTACTATTGCCCCAGTCAATATCAGGGTAATTAAAATCCCCCATTATTATCACTTGCCCCAAACTAGCAGCCTTTTCTATTTGCAACAGGAGCTGGGCCTCCTCCTCTTCGCTTACATTAGGGGGTCTATAGCATACCCCTACAATTAGTTTGGTAGATTCTTTACTATCTGTGAGAAGCTCAACCCATAAGGATTCTGCTCCCTCTGTTACCCCCATCACTTCCTCCTTAATATTTGCTTTTAATTCCTGCTTAATGAACAGACACACTCCTCCTCCTTTTCTATTGCCCCTGTCCCTCTGAAACAATGTATACCCCCCAATATTAACAGCCCAGTCATGAGACTCATTCAACCAAGTTTCAGCAACACCAATCACATCATATTTCCGCTCCAACGCCAGTACCTCCAGCTCTCCCATTCTATTAACATTATATCCCCACCCGGAATGCTTGCCCACTGGAAGACCACCACCAACTGGGCTACCTGCCATGCCGGCCGCCTGTCACAGGAGCAACAGATGGGAAAGTGGGAGCAGGTAACCATAAAACCACCGTCCTGGGACCCTTGTCCGGGAAACCATATCCACCTTGGCACACTTGTGCCTAAAACTGGGGCATAAGCCCCCACCCCTGACAAGCATTCCTCTGCAGCTGTGACAATAAGGCATACGTATCCAATTACAATGCCCCCATCTGTAAACTTACCACAAAAAACCAGGGCAGGAGGGTGGGATGTTGCTTGTCCTCTGCTCCAACCAGAAAAGGTAGGAACTTCCTTTTCCCATGTTCCCTATATACCCCATTGTCTCCTCCTTCTGCCTGTTAATTTCCTATTCCGGCCATCCAGCAGTTAACACTATACTGCCCTTCCCCCATCTCTATCCCTTGCACTTGCCTGACTTTCCTCACCCAATCAAGGCCCTTCCTTTTAATAAGTCTGATCCCCATTCTATATGCTAACATGTGTACACAGGCTGCAGATAGAATTATACATGCATATTTGATCACCACTTATCTGAAATTGTTGTTGGATGTCTTTATGTCAGCCTGTTAATTGAACTTTATTTTACTGATGTGAAGCACTGGGGTCTCAGGTTTCATATTAGCCAGGGCACTATCTACAAAGAGCTTGCTATCACACTGCAAAGATATCCAGGAATGGTAACGGGCTCATCATTAACATAAAATAATTGTGTATGCATGTTAAAATGTAAATGGATCTGAGACTGTACAGACAACTCCACTGTAGTTGGGACTGTTCATAAGCTCTTATATAATCTCTGCATATAATCTCTGTAAAGCACTGAGGAATTCATCAAGGCTACTTAAATAACATATAATAATTATACCTACCCTCTTATCAGTATTAAACTAATACCAGTAATGTTCTTCAAGTCCAGATTCACAACTATTCCAACTAATGTGAGATACTATGAAATAACGTACAAGAACTGTGTAGGTTGCAGCTGAAACAAATAGGCAGTGCATGTAGCTGAATGCATCATATTAAAAAGTCAAAGGACAAAAACTGTCAAGAAAATTGGACATGTGGATCCAGTATTGCAACAATCAAGCTCTTATGGACCATGCACCCATGGATGTGGCAGTGCAAACTGCTCTTTTCTTTTACACAATGCACAGAACAAAGAGCTGTTGGGCACAATGCAGCCCTATACCTAATGCCTGCCATAAGCAGGTGGTAAATAAAGGGCTATCCTGTTCCTTGTAGCCCATAGCATTCCCAACTCACCTGCCAACATGTCTGAATGATGCACAGGAAAAGGGATGCCCACTACATTGAATGCAGGTAGTGCAGCATTTGGAGGGAGGTGATGCATTTTTACACTCAATTCTAGGAGTGCAAAGAACAGTGAAAGAAGCTTGGCCACAGGAAATGCTTAATGTACTTTCCCCCTGACTTAGTAAATGGACACTTAGGGGCTGATTTACTAACCCACGAATCTGAATGGGAAAAATTCCGATTGGAAAACGAACATTTTGCGACTTTTTCGTATTTTTTGTGATTTTTTCGTCGCCGTTACGACTTTTCGTAAATTGTCACGACTTTTCGTAAATTGTCACAACTTTTTCGGAACCATTACGACTTGCGCGAATTGTCGCGACTTTTTCGTAGCCGTTACGATTTGCTCGTATCTTGTCGCGACTTTTTTGTATTGAGCGCTCGTAAACTGTGGGCAAAACTTTCAGACTTAGCATGATTTTGGAAGCCTCCCATAGGACTCAATGGCACTCTGCAGCTCCAACCTGGCCCAAGAAAAGTCACGATACTGAAGCTTGAATGAATCCAAAACTTTCGTACTCAGCGCGAAGGCTACGAAAAAGTCGCGACAATTCGCGCAAGTCGTAACGCTACGAAAAAGTCGCGACATTTTGCGAAACAGTCGTAATGGCTACGAAAAAGTTGCGACAATTTACGAAAAAATCGCAAAATACCGATCATTACGAAAAAAAACGCATTCGGATGCCTTCGGACCGTTCGTGGATTAGTAAATCAGCCCCTTAATTTTTTTGACCGCTCACATGGAAGACATACCACAGCAAACCTCATTTTTAAGGCAAATTAGCTGTGCCTATTGCTCATGAATCTATGACTGCTTTCAAATATAGTGTAAGGGTCTGCTTGGCTCTTGGGTTTGTAGAAGGGACCAAGGAGAAAGCTTGAGTACAGGCATTTGATCAGCCCAAACAGTCTCAAATTGTATTCCAGGCAAAGGTCGGTTTAGGCAGCAAACAGGATGGTCAGAAACAGGCAGAAAGGTCAAATACCGGAAGATCAATAGAAGAAAGTAATTTACCCCAGGAGCTTGCTACAGTCCTATACTCAGGCAATGAACCTGAGTCTTTGGGGTGTATTCATGTAAAATTTTCATACCAAGCATGATGATGTCACACGCTGGCGGCGAGACACTACATGGAGCACTGGCATGATGACATTGTGGCCCATGGGCGGCACCATCTTTACATTTAAAATGAAACCTAACCGGAGCACTTCTGACCTACAGCTCTTAAGGTTTCAGACTTATAGACAATGTAGTTTCTACAGACTCAATAAAGTGTTTGTTTCTCAATCAACACTAACAAATATATATATATACACACACACACACATATATATATATATATATATATATCGAAGTCCATAGATATATGCACACCGAGGATCCTTTTAAAAAATAACTTTGCTTAAGTTGTAGTACCCGGGTCAATTAACTATAAATTAAATATATACCATATTTTCCGGCGTATAAGATGACTTTTTAACCCAGAAAAATCTGGGTTAAAGTCGGGGGTCATCTTATACGCCGGGTACTTGCTTGCAGTGCCCCCCAGTGTCCTCCACCACCCCTCCCGCTCGCCTGCTGCGTCCGGCTGATTCATCCGGCTTTATCCACCACCCCTCCCGCTTGCCTGTTGCTTCCTCCGGCTGCTTAAGTTGTGCCCCATGCGCGCTGACGTGACGTGTATGCACGGGGCGCAACCAATAAAATTAACCGCTGACCCCTTTAAAGCGTTACAGGCTCATTGGTGGTCAGCGGTTAATTTTATTGGTTGCGCCCCGTGCATACGCGTCACGTCAGCGCGCACGGGGCGCAACCTAAGCAGCCGGAGGAAGCAGCAGGCAAGCGGGAGGGGTGGTAGATAAAGCCGTTCCCTTTAAAGCCGGATGAATCAGCCAGATGCAGCAGGCGAGCGGGAGGGGTGGTGGAGGACGCTGAGGGGCCCTGCAAGCAAGTACCCGGCGTAGACACTGGGGGGGAGCTGAAGTATGTGGGGGAGGATGTTGGGGGGGAGCTGAAGTATGTGGGGGAGGATGTTGGGGGAGATGAAGTATGTGGGGGAGCTGAAGTATGTGGGGGAGTATGTGGGGGAGCTGAAGTATGTGGGGGAGGATGTTGGGGGGAGCTAAAGTATGTGGGGGAGGATGTTGGGGGGAGCTGGAGCATGTTGGGGAGGACGCTAGGGGGAGCTGGATGATGTTGGGGAGGACGCTAGGGGTAGCTGGATGATGTTGGGGAGGACGAGCTTTAGGACGCTGCGGGGGGGAGATTGAGGATATTTTAACTGCAAAAGTTGGGGGTCGTCTTATACGCCCAGTCGTCTTGTACGCCGGAAAATACGGTATATAGAATCTTGAAAAATTAAGTAAAGAAGCTTGGCAATCACAGAGTTAAACTGTTAGCGCAATCACAGAGTTAAACTGTTAGTACACTGGAATGAATGCCAACTTGTCTTAGACCTTTGTTTGCCTTCACATGTCCTTGTCTCTTCAGAATTTCTTCCTGAGCCACCTATACATCAATAGTTATATTATTTGAATTGGCTCTATTAAAAAAGAAAACGCTTGCAAATTAAACATCATAGATTTCAAATGTAGTGCACCCTTAGCTGTGTGCAGCTATCCCCACAGGCCTCTGACACTGGCTACTGTAAAGCAACACCCAGCAATTGTGCCACCCTGTTACCTTTGTTCTCAAGGTGTGGAAATCTTCTATGCTGGGGGAGTCTTGCACCTCAAGTAAATTACCAGGACCACTGGGCGTCTGATGCAAACCAAATAAACTTCCCAGCAACTGTTGTCCCACAATCTCAATAGTAACACATGATAATTGCACAAATTGTCAGTCACCACCTCCAGTATAACATAATACACCTCTATGGAGGTCTCTCTCATGCCCATAAAGTGGCTTTATTCCCAGGATAGGTGATCCAGCGGTGGGGTCTTGCTCCCTGGCAAACTACCTGCCCCTGAGCTCACCCACTAGTGTCCCGATTTAACTACCGCAGGCTGCTAACCACTATGATCTCCTTGGTGTGGCACTCAACTGCCCAACTAACTTCCCCTGAGCCTAACTTTTGCTCCTAGAGCGACTACTTTAGAAGCTAACCCTCTCACTAACTCCCAGTGAGATGAGGTCTCTGGAAAGACTTGTGTGACCTTGTGCAGTTTAACATGATACAGAATGTTTCTATCAATAACAGGAATTGTTCAGTATTAATTTAAGAGAGTCCAATTCATTGTTTCAAAATGTATCATACTGGGCTAGGGGTGGTGCAATTCACTTCTATGCTGGTGTATGCATCTGGCTCCTAAAAGAATTTCACCACAATTAGCCCAGTATGATACATTTTGAAACCAAAAGGATAATGTCGCCTTTTTTGGTAATAATGATATGGCTCCTACATGTCAGTGATACACACACAGGGTCTCTGTGCATTGGTAAATTAAACCATGGTGGGGAAATGCTGGGCTGGGGTTGGCTTGGGGGGATTTTGAAAAAATGAATAATTCAGGCCTCCTTTGAAAGTGATACTGACATTCCTATCATTGTTAGGAACATGTCAGTATCATTTTAACCCCAAAGGTTTAGTCTGACATGTTGTCAGCAATGCACAACTGGCTGTATTACCTAGTATCAAATATTACAGAAGAAACAGCAAACCAGTCCCTTATACGAAAATTACAGTTATTAATAAGAAACAATGATCTGCCTTTGGCTTTTTCTTTTTGAGTCAAACAGTTTTTTGCAGTTTTGAATGAGCTGCCGGTTTTCTTCCCCATCACTTTTCTGAAAATTAACCTGACGTATCATCTTACTAGCAGCCGGAGCCCTGCTTGAAATTCTATTTAGTATTTTCACAGTTGAAACATCCATGTCAACTAAAAAGGATTGACATTTCCTGTTTTCATTATTCAAGAACTTAAAATATTTTAAGTTTTTGTTTTCACTTGTGGGATAACTGCTAAATTCTTTCCATTTTACAAACCGTGTCTAACACGGATATTGGAAATCATTTTAATATATTTTTTTTACTGCTTAATGGACATTTTTTGGATCCAGTGAACACCTAGCACTGAGGAAGAGGTGTGCTGGAAACAACTATTTAGCATTCTATATTACAGGGATCCCCAACTTTTTTTTTTTATCACACACAAGCTTAAAAATGTTTCTGGGGGTGCCAAATATGGGCTGTATGGCCCCTAAATGGACTGGAAGCCTATAGGAGGTTTTGTTTGTCAGCACACCTGTTTTTTATGCAGCTAAAGCGTGCCTCCAAGCCAAGAATTCGAAAATAAGCACCCGTTTTGAGGCTACTGGGAAGCAACATGTTGCTCACAAACTACTAGTTGGGGATCATTGCTATATTGCATTTAGGGCTCATATAAGCATGCACAAAATTGCATATAGTTGCATCAGTTTCTGGCTCCAACAAGGAGAGATTAGCTGGAAGTATTCTACTTTTCCGTCTCTATTGCTTTAGTGTAAGGACTGCAGTTAAGACACAGTTGTCAGGTTAGTTCTTATTCCTGAACCACTGTCGGCTATTTGGGATCTGTGGCCTAAGGAAAATAGAATTACTATCCAGACTACTCTCCACAGTGGCGCCGTGTTGTTTGACTGTCTTTTCTCTGCCCACACCCAGCTGAGGTAGGATAAACCGGTGGACATCACATCTTTCTATCTGCATTGCCTTAACCTGCCTAATCCATATTGTGAGTATTGCATAACCCTGTGGATCATTTGTCTGGGAAATAAACAAATTGTGTTCTGTTTAACTGCAAAGGACCTTCTAGTGTCCATTCTTTCATTTACTTTGCACATAGCCTAAGTGAGTTATAATTGCACTACATCCCTTTTGATCTTTCTGCATAGCGAAAGCCCATCTTGTGTCCAATGTACAGCATGCTCTAAAGCCTATCTAGCTGGTCTGGTCTGTTTTACAGCCAAGAAGGGGTTACCAAGCTGTCTAGATCCTATACAAATCAATGACAGGTGTCCTTTTTATAACTGGAAGATCTTTCTTTGCTTTGTTGTTTTCAGGCTTTTAGTTGTGGTTTCAAAAATGCAGTGGTACATGGGGAGATTAGTCGCCCCACAACAAATCTTCATTGTTGCGGGCGACTAATATCTCCGCAATGCCATCCCACCGGCTATAATGTAAATCGCTGGTGGGATGGCATATCACTGCGATGTCCTGCAGTCACCCAAAGTTGTCTTGAGAGGTGGTGGGATGGCATTGTGGGGAGATTAGTTGTCTGCGACAATGAAGATTTGTCGCAGGGCAACTAATCTCCCCGTGTACCACTGCCCTAAAACCATGAAAATCTGCCCCTAAATGCCATGAGGTAATTGACACAGTAAAAGGGAGCACTTGTATCCAGGGTTGGACTGGGGCGTGCAGGGCCCACTGAGGCTTTTGCCTCAGGGGCACCCACCAATGGCCTCCGCTGCAGCCTTTCAACCCCCCTCACAGGCCCCCCCACCCATCCTCCACCAAGCACGCCTAAATTAAACTTATGGTCAGTGCATTGAGGGAGGCAAGAGGGAGACCTGCGGCATGGTATAGTGCCCTGTAGGGATCAGGTCTGGGCCACAGGGGGGCACACCGGGTTTTTTACCCGGTGCCCAGTCCCAACCCTGCTTATATCTCTGGATATTTCCACACAGCGCTTGCTAAATAGCCACATTCATTCAGCGGCAGTTGGGAATGGAGAGCCCTCCTTTAAGATTCTGTTCACCCATTTGAGGTCTAAATGCATACAGGATTTGAGCAAGGTGCTGTGTGGCACTATCCAGAGATACAAGTGCTGCTAACTGGAGTAGTTGGAGATCTGGTTGTGAGGAGTGGGGACAAGCTAAGTACTGTTTCCACACTAATAGCACATGCTAATATTTGCTGTACAATTTCAGGCACATTTAAAATGGAATATTACATGATTTTTAACTCTTCATAATTTATAGCATGCGCTACAAAAACGGATACCCTTGCCTCATGGATAAGCTGGAGGATATTTAAGATAAACATACAAAATAATCTTTCCCTTCTGTATGGTATAATTTTACATCAATTGCTTATTGTATTATACATTTACATTCTATAGGAGGGGCCCCTTTCTAGCTGCTGCTTTATTGTGTTTTTTTGGGATAGAGATGCATTAATTAATTGCTATGATGCTGAAGAATAACATTTCTGTCTTTTAGATTTTGTATTTACATTACTTTGGAGTGAAAGTTCCAAGTTCTAACCGTATGGTTTATGCTTTCAATATTTGTTTGGTTCTAGACTTTTGGTTGACATATCAACCAAAATAGCAGGTTCACTGCACACTCAACCAGAGGAATTTCGAGAACCAGAAAGAGTTCCTGTCCCAAGGCCAAGAAGGCCACATGTATTATTGTGAAGAGAGGGGGAACCACATTTCTGCAAACAAAATTGCAATTTTTTCCCCCACAATGCAGGATTTTTCCCAGGATTCCTGCATCATTGAAGTTGCAAACGGGCAATGCTCTTGATGCTCTGCTCCTCTGCTCCTCTGTAACTGTTTCCATGTCACCAAAATGAACACAACTAAGCATATGTTTTTTTTTGCAAATCAATTGCAATTAATATTTTCTAAGCTCGCCTGGTGTCACCCTATTCTTTCACCCTACTTTTTCACCACAATGAACTGCTGCGATTGATGCAGGACCCTGAGGGAACCCTGTGCCTATTACCTGGTCAGTAGGTTATGGAAGTTGCATCAATCAATTCCCCTGCATCAACAGGCGCAGCAGAGCTTAATCAGGAATGGAAGGCAGAAAGGACCACTATCATTAAAGTACCTTTAATGATAGCGGTTTTATGTATAAGTGACTGCAGGGAAATTGCAGGGAGCACAACTGCACTTGCAGATGCACATGTACATGAACCTTTAAATCTGTTGTTAGGTGTTACATTTGAAACCATTTGCTCTGCGCTGGAAAATGAAATTTTTATTTTTTTTAGCTGAAACACAAATCACTATGTTTTGGGCTTGTGCAAGTAGAATATGCATAAGATTAAATACAAGCAAGTTTAAAGGCAAGTGTATACATTTATGTGAGTCATAGAATCCCATTGGGTATGAGTATATCTCTGTGCTGATCGTGGATTCTCTTTTACCTCTGTTCTCAGTAACTCCCCTGCTGACATGTGTCTGGGATTGAAGGCCTGCTTCAGTACATTTGGTTTTGTTCCAGCCAGTACAACTGGAATCACTTTGGCTTCAGCTAAATCCTCAACATTTCTTGTTATAACATTTGTTTTTGACCTCAACATGAAACCTTGCTTTTAAAGAAATATTTGTTATTGCCATAAGACAAAACAAAGTCTGTTTTAGATGTTTGTATTCAATGTATTTCTTTCCATTTTTAGACAGAGACTGTATATTTTCATTCTGCCTAAACAACTGTAATACATAAATACTTCAGGGCTCATTTAGAAATGCAAGTGCAGTGTGCCAAGTGAAATTTTAGATGCAATTTACCATATTTTTTTGCCCAAAATGCAGTTTTTCCCTGCAATTCTAGTGTCATTGCAGCAGCAAGTGGGCATTACATGTAGGGGTATATTTACCATGCTGTGTAAAAAGTGGAGTGAAAAATGTTTCACTCCACTTTTTACACAGCATGGTAAATATACCCCTACATGTAATGGTGATGTTGCTCATAGCAGCCTATTAGATGCTTTGCTTTTCTAACTGTTGAAATCTAATTGCTGATTGGTTGCCCTGGGCAACATCACCGGTAATGCTTCACTCCACTTTTTACACAGCATGATAAATAGACCCCCTAATGTACTTGCACTTAATGCTTCAAAATGTGTGCAGTGGTGGGTGTTTGCAGGGCCGGATTTGTAAGAGACCACCCCCTTTTCCGCCGACCTCGCAATCTCGCATGCGCAGGTCTTTACAATGGCATACGGGGCAGTGGGGGAGGGGTCCCCATTGCTCCGTATGCGAAAAAAACCTTAATATCTTGGTGCGCTGGGGCGGCATGCCGCCCCCCAATTTGTGCCGCCTTAGGCCCGGGCCTTTGTGGCCTTTCCACTAATCCGGGCCTGGGTGTTCAAAGTTTGAGTAATCAAACTGAACTGTGCAGATATTATTTGGAATTGGGATTGCACCATTTCTGGCACTTGATGTCTGCACTAGTGATTGTGGGTTGACCTAAAACCCATGGTTTTACCCTTGCGTTGGGTGGGTTTGGGTTGATATTTGTGTGACCGTTTGGGTTGAGTGTGGGTCAGACTAAGGAAATACACTCCTTTTCTGTTCCGAAAGATTCCCTCTTTTGGAACCAGAGACAGATGCATAAGTAGCATACAGAATGGGGAAAAACAGGTATAGTTGGGCACAGATCCTACAAAGGCAACATTTTGTGGGTTAGGGTTGGATGCATGGATTAAGTTTGCATGTGGGTTCAGTCCTGATCTGCACATGACTATTCTGCTGGTCTTTAGGCACACTACCATGGTGTTATGACCACTACTGACGCAGCCCCCAGTGGGATTTCTGCAATTACTTTAGGCTGGAGGTAGTTCCAGAGTTCCCTTGCTTCAATAGGTGCACTTCAGTACAATTCATTGGGACTGGCTTAGAGGCTGCAGTTGTGTTTGGCATAAATACATGGAAGTGCAGGGAGTGTATTCAGGCGTAATTATCTTTATTGAATGACATCAATATGCACAAATTAGCATGTCCATTTGTGCAACCACAATTATGGTTGTGGTAGTGAATAAGACCTTCTTTTAGAAGGACATATTATTGTCATTTTTATTACTAGCTTTCTTACAGAGTCACTATACAGAGTCACTATACTATATACTGTATGTATTTAGTCTTAATTCTCTCTATTTTCTAGAAGCAAGTCAGTAGTGATGAGCAAATTTTTTGGCAGGCATGGATTTGGGCAAATTCCTATGTTTTGCCATTGGCGAAACAGGTGCAAAAAAAAGTTGTGTGCGTAAAAAAAAAAAATGTCACGTGCGGCAAATAAATGAACCTGAAACATGGGGGTAAGAAATACCGTATTACTGCAAAATGAATAACCATTTCTGATAAAAAAAAAACCCCAAATGTAAGTTGAATATCCTCTATTAATGCATATACCAACGAAGGTGCAAATGTTTTCAGTCACTAGAGCTGTGTGCCTTTTGTGTGCCCACCTCACACAACCTTGATTCACTCTAAAAATTGTGCACCATAGATTTCTTTAATGTTTAGATTTTATACAACTAGTGTGCAGGTCTTATTGGATCTAGTTTACACTTTTGTAACAAGATGTGAACTAAAAAACTAAGAACATAACTGCCTGTGAAGGAATATGTCATAGAAGTAAATGCAACTGATTCTCTTACAGTCATGGTGTTTGACCATTATAGTAGCATGGGTTAATAGTCAGTTCTGCTTGTAGTAAAACAGGTAAAAGCTAATTAGTCAATTCTCTAAAAGAGTGGGTGTATTTTGCTGCCTTTGGAACTAAATAAAATGAAATTGCTTGAAGAAAAGCTTCAAATCTTCCCACTATTTTACCAGCAGCACAGCATAAGATAGAAAATGTATATCAGGGTGGGATGAAAACAAACGAACAAAGGTAAATTTCTCTATTAGCTTCTTGAAAAATGTTTCTGTCAAATGCTTCTTTATGATGCAACTGTATATAAACCGGATCAAGGAGTTGCTTTTCGTATACTGTACTGATACTTCTGAACCTTTCACTTGTGAAGTGGATACTATTATTGCAGACCTGTCAGTTAAGACTGGGGGAAAGTGGAGAACATCAAGAATATGAAATCCAGCTGATACTTAAGGGCTGTAATTTTTATTCTGTTGCTAATTGCACAGGTTTGTGAGCAACCATGTAATGAGAAGCTGAAAGAAATACTAATTAGCCTTGTAATGTGACTGTGGTACTGATGCATTTAATGCATAGGTATGGTAAAGTTGGTAAAGATCCTACTGCAAGGATGCCACATCCTGGATAGAATTGACTGGTCTGCAGAGTTTTGTGTCATCTGCAAACACTGATACATTACTTATAATACCCTCCCCTAAGTCATTTATGAACACGCTAAGCCAGTTTTCTATCCATGTGCAAACGACTTCACTAAGACCAATAGACCTTAGTTTAGCAGTCATTTGTGGGGAACGGTATCAAATGCTTTGGCAAAATTGAAATAGATTAAATCTACTGCATCCCCACTGTCCAGCTTCTTACTAACCTTATCATAAAAAGCAATTAAATTGGTCTGACATGACTTGTCCTTCATAAAGCCATGCTGATTACTGCTCATAATGCCATTCTCCAGTACATCATTTTGTATGTGATCCCTTAACAAGCCTTCAAATAACTTACAGGCCTATAATTGCCAGGCTGAGATCTTACTCCCTTTTTAAATATAGAAACAAATAAATAAGGTTGAGGAGACTGCCTCACACAGACAAAAGCAAACAAAAGGAATTCTGGGAACGAATTCCAGACTCTTAAAAAAAATCCCATTTACATGGGTTTATCCTATAGGCTACAGCTCACCCACTGGGTTTGAAGCTGAAGCCAGGATAATAGCTGATCAGATTCCCAACTACAGACCGGTGTCGCCCTTATTGGCAGCTCATCAGTGTGTGAGGCAGTCTCCTCAACCTTATTTATTTGTTTGTAGAACCACATGGTGACTCTACCTAAGCTGGTCAGAAAACCCTACACTACACTGATGAGCTCCCTATAAGGGCGAAACCGGTCTGTAGTTGGGAATCTGATCAGCTATTGTCCTGGCTTCAGCTTCAAACCCAGTGGGTGAGCTTTAGCCTATAGGATAAACCCATGTAAATGGGATTTTTTTTAAGAGTCTGGAATTTGTTCCCAGAATTCCTTTTGTTTGTTTTTAAATATAGGAATGACATTAGCCTTCTTCCAATCCGTATCCATCCATTATAATATTAACCAATGCTGTGCTGTCTGTAGAGACATAAAGGATTTATCCACTGTGCATTCAAGGTAAGGTCCATAAACTTTAATAAGTCATCATTTACAAAATTTTGAGTTAAATTAAGTTACAGTGGCTTGCAAAAGTATTCGGCCCCCTTGAACTTTTCCACATTTTGTCACATTACAGCCACAAACATGAATCAATTTTATTGGAATTCCACATGAAAGACCAATACAAAGTGGTGTACACGTGAGAAGTGGAACGAAAATCATACTTGATTCCAAATATTTTTTACAAATAAATAACTGCAAAGTGGGGTGTGCGTAATTATTCAGCCCCCTGAGTCAATACTTTGTTGAAGCACCTTTTGCTGCAATTCCAGCTGCCAGGCTTTTAGGGTATGTCTCTACCAGCTTTGCACATCTAGAGACTGAAATCCTTGCCCATTCTTCTTTGCAAAACAGCTCCAGCTCAGTCAGATTAGATGGACAGCGTTTGTGAACAGCAGTTTTCAGATCTTGCCACAGATTCTCCATTGGATTTAGATCTGGACTGTGACTGGGCCATTCTAACACATGGATATGTTTTGTTTTAAACCATTCCATTGTTGCCCTGGCTTTATGTTTAGGGTCGTTGTCCTGCTGGAAGGTGAACCTCCGCCCCAGTCTCAAGTCTTTTGCAGACTCCAAGAGGTTTTCTTCCAAGATTGCCCTGTATTTGGCTCCATCCATCTTCCCATCAACTCTGAGCAGCTTCCCTGTCCCTGCTGAAGAGAAGCACCCCCAGAGCATGATGTTGCCACCACCATATGTGACAGTGGGGATGGTGTGTTCAGAGTGATGTGCAGTGTTAGTTTTCCACCACACATAGCATTTTGCATTGTGGCCAAAAAGTTCCATTTTGGTCTCATCTGACCAGAGCACCTTCTTCCACATGTTTGCTGTGTCCCCCACATGGCTTGTGGCAAACTGCAAACGGGACTTCTTATGGTTTTCTGTTAACAATGGCTTTCTTCTTGCCACTCTTCCATAAAGGCCAACTTTGTGCAGTGCACGACTAATAGTTGTCCTATGGACAGATTCCCCCACCTGAGCTGTAGATCTCTGCAGCTCGTCCAGAGTCACCATGGGCCTCTTGGCTGCATTTCTGATCAGCGCTCTCCTTGTTCGGCCTGTGAGTTTAGGGGGACAGCCTTGTCTTGGTAGGTTTACAGTTGTGCCATACTCCTTCCATTTCTGAATGATTGCTTGAACAGTGCTCCGCGGGATGTTCAAGGCTTTGGAAATCTTTTTGTAGCCTAAGCCTGCTTTAAATTTCTCAATAACTTTATCCCTGACCTGTCTGGTGTGTTCTTTGGACTTCATGGTGTTGTTGCCCCCAATATTCTCAGAGACAACCTCTGAGGCCGTCACAGAGCAGCTGTATTTGTACTGACATTAGATTACACACAGGTGCACTCTATTTAGTCATTAGCACTCATCAGGCAATGTCTATGGGCAACTGACTGCACTCAGACCAAAGGGGGCTGAATAATTACGCACACCCCACTTTGCAGTTATTTATTTGTAAAAAATGTTTGGAATCATGAATGATTTTCGTTCCACTTCTCACATGTACACCACTTTGTATTGGTCTTTCACGTGGAATTCCAATAAAATTTGATTCATGTTTGTGGCTGTAATGTGACAAAATGTGGAAAAGTTCAAGGGGGCCGAATACTTTTGCAAGCCACTGTAAATTAAGGCCATCATTTACCATTTGACTGTTGTATGGTAATTTTCTCAATACCATTAAATGCAATGATGTGGAAGAGCAATGATGCAATCTAACAGGAGAAGAATAGGTTAAAAATTAGTGATGAGCGAATATGTCCCGTTTTGCTTCGCTGAAAAGGTTTGCGGTGAAAATTTACGGAATGTGAATGCATAAAAAAAAAATGACACATGTGGCATGACATGCAGTGAATTTTCTTGCAGCAAATTTTTGCACCGTTTAGCGAAACAATCCGCCAATGGTGAAATGCGGAGATTCGCCATGAATTCATGTCTGGCAAAAAATTTCGATCATCCCTAGTAAAAACTAAGCAGAAAGGTCTATGTAAATACAGCCATAAGCACTTACAGCAATGTTGCACTCTCTATCTCTATCAAAAGAATCACAGGATTTCTTGTCTTCTTTTGTGTAAACATGTTCATTCCTGGGCCCAAGTCTGTGCAGCGCTTTCTCTTCTCCTGCTCCCCCCTCCCGTAAGAATTCACTCCCCCTCCTATCTGAATGTGTGATCTGAGCTACCAGCAGCTAAAGCTGCAGCATGGAAGCTAAGACCAAGCTAAAATGGCAGCTGATGTCTTAAACTGAGGGAGCTTCTAGAGCTGTTTACTCAGGTATGGTAAAGAATAGGGAGGCTAATCTATTGACAGTAAAATATCAAAATGCCTTTCCTTCTCCTTTAAATATAAGATTTACAGTATATATATTTTTTTATATTTATATAGTCTTTTTTTCAGTCTGGTCAACTACATGTCCAAATGAATACATTACAAAGCCTTACATAATGACCAGATGTGTTGGCCTGCTAGCTTCTATAATGACTCACTGACAGTACACTTATTAGAAGATATTTTACCTCAATAACTAGAAACACAGTGAACTATAAAGTTAAAATTTGGTCCAGTGTCTCATCTGTTTATTTTGATTTGTATTAATTAGTGTAATATTTTTTGCACATTAATTTCACAGTTATTAGAATCATTTAATTTCCAAGTAACTAACAAATTACATAACTCAAACATCCGATGGTACAAGTTATATTTTCAACCTGAGTTAGAGTCATTGCTTGGGGTAAATTATCAAGCCATTAGCACATTGAAAACTACTTGACATTAGCACCTGATATCTGACATTGGATAAAATTGCTTTGTTGATTATTAGTTTTAATGATTGTCACTTAGAAAACATTTGAAGTTTGAGCTGATTAATTCTGGCACTCCTTGGTGTGTTCTACTGAGTGTTTCTCAAAACTTCATAAAAATGTGAAATTTGCAAAATCTCATCATCCTTTTTTATCTTCAGCACTTGCATCACTAGCAGGTGGAACTTTAGCAATATATATAGTTTAGATTAAGACTCTCCGCAGTTATCATAAACATTTTACATACCACAGCTGAGTGCCCTTTTGTTGAATATCCCTTTTAGGGATATTGAGATTTATTGTATTGATGGTTTTTCTGTAAACTACCAGCAGTGAAATAATCCTGTAATTGACTCCCATGGAGCATCTAAGTTTACCTTATTTTTCGGTTCACTTCTAAGTAAGCTAAAATATTCCTCAAATCACATATTTATTTATTTATTTTCTAATGTTCATGCTTTATCATTAATACATTTTCAATTTGTTCAGTATAAAATCAAATCTTTTATTAAAGTTGAAAAAAATAAACACACAAACAATAGGTAGAGTAAATTATGAGATTAAAAAAGCCAGCACTGGCATTTATTATGATTCAAAACCACAAACAATGTGAATTTAATATTCCTTCAAGTCCGCAGGCAGCAAGTGTTCTTTTCCTGTCCTCCAAGGACGGTGTGCACTCCTGAAGAAATACAGGTAGGTCTTTCTGCCCAGCAGGGTGGGATTATACTTGTTGCTTACCTGTAAGTCCTTATTTGTCATTTTCAAACAGAGGGGCAGGCTTAGAAGATTCATAGCAGCAGGTCCTTCTGGCTCCTTTTGCCTTTCTGCTTGATTAGTCAGCATGTGTCTGTTCATGCTTGCAGCTGCAAGTCTGGTAAACAAGACCTCTTGGCTAGTACAGGTATGGGACCTGTTATTCAGAATGCTCGGGACCTGGGGTTTTCTGGATAAGGTGTCTTTCAGTAAGTTTGATCTCCAAACCTTAAGTCTACTAAAAAAGTATTTTAACATTAATTAAATCCAATAGGATTGTTTTGCCTTCAAAAATGAATTATATTTTAGTTGGGTCTTATTAGTGATGAGCGAATCTTTTCGTCAAGCATGGATTCGCAGCTAATTTGTCATGCGCCAAAAGAAGTCGTGGCTGCATCGAAATCGGACGCTGTCACGTCAAAAAGACGTGGACGACAAAAAAAGATGTGAGCGACAAAAAAGTTGTGCTTCAAATGCATTTCATGGATTTTTCACCGTTTCAGATCACCACTCAGATCACACATTCCTAAGGGGGGGGAGGGAGTTCTTATCATTCTTATGGGAGGGGGGAGCAGAGGAGGGGAGAGAGGAAAGAACTGCGCAGACTCTGGCCAGAGGAATTAAGGATTTTTCTGAGAGAGGAAGTCAGACACCGGAACAACATGTTTACAAAAAAAGAGACAAGAAATCCTACGTTGCTTTTGATAGAGGATTCAGTGCAGCTTTTCTGTGCTTTTCATGCATTGGGCAGAAAATCATCTGCAGGCACTTCAACCAGTCTACATAAGGGGCTAAGACAACGTCAGAGCATTTTACTGCCAATAAATTTGCCACATTAGTACCACCTAGAACAATATATTTGTTCTGCAAAAAGCATTGCCATACCTGAGAACCCTAGAAGCTTTCTCCATTTGCTTAAGACAGCAGCTGCCATTTTAAATAGCTTCCTGTTTGCAGTCTAGTCGTTATACAGTAGCTCAGATCACACATTCCTAAGGGGGGGAGGGAGTTATTATCATTTTTATGGGAGGGGGGAGCAGAGGAGGGGAGAGAGGAAAGAACTGCGCAGACTCTGGCCAGAGGAATTAAGGATTTTTCTGAGAGAGGAAGTCAGACACCGGAACAACATGTTTACAAAAAAAGAGACAAGGAATCCTTTTCTTTTGAGGATTCAGTGCAGCTTTTCTGTGCTTTTCATGCGTTGGGCAGAAAATCATCTGCACTTCACCCAGTCTACATCAGGGGCTAAGACAACGTCAGAGCAGATTTTATTGGGAGAATAGTCCTTCAATCAGTCAGTGTTTCTCTGTCATTTGGCAATAAGGGATTGTCATTTGATGGCAATAAAGGAGAATGCCAAAAAATGCATTTTCTTCTCTCTATCACCAGGACAAGTTGGCAGCAGTAGATGCTATGATACAGAATATATCTTTACTTCTCTTACAATGGTGACTAGGCTTTCGATGGAAGATCAGGCTGGACAAAGCCTGAGTCATAATGATTGTGGCTTACTTACATGGCAGAGAAAGGGCCGATTTACCTAGGCTCCAACAGGGCTCTTCTTCATCAACGTTCTATCTACCATCTAGATCCCAGCAGAATAGCCCTCTTGGCCTGGATCCGGAATGGCAGTTTTTAACTTGGCAAGGGTTATCGCCTGAAGTGATAGATATCTTGCTCCAGAGTAGGAAAGCAGGAACATTTACTTATTTATCTTTATTGTATATTATGTATAGAATCTGGAAAAAATGATCTTAGATTAAATTTATCTTTAGATTAAATCTATTAAATTAGATTACATGTATCTTAGATTGAATTTATCAGAGAGTTATCTTAGAATCTGGAAAATATTTAAATGTTGGCGTGATTTTGGCGTGATTTAATTTATGCTTAAGTTGCAGCTCCTGGAGCAATGAGAGGTTCTTCCCTTGGTGAGAACAACTTGATTAAATTTTTCATTCAAGCAATGGGGAGGTTCAGGCCTACAATACGAGAGATCTTTCCCCCGGAGATCGGAATTTGCCTCTCTCTCTTCCTAATCAGAGGATCCTTTCAAATCACTTACTTCTGTTCCAATAAAATTACTCACTTTTAAAACTGTCATGTTGGTGGTGCTCAGCTCTTCTAAAAGGGTAGGTGAGTCTGTCTATTGAAGAACCGTATCTTCAGTTCCTTTCAGATAAGGTGGTTCTAAGGATCCCTCCTTCTTTTGTAGCCAAAAGGCCTTAAGATTTCCACAGATCACATGAAATTAATTTGTCTTCTTGTTTTGTACAGAAACTCTGGTGGCATAAGTTGAATGTCAGGAGGTGTCAGAGATTTCAGCAAATCTGTTCATCTCTTCCTAAACTTTTCATGCCCTTCCAAAGGATTAGCGGCTTCAAAACCTACAATTTCAAGTTGGCTTAAACAGTCTGTTGGTTTTATTTATGAGTTGGCTGTGAAGACACCTCCAGCTGCAATCAAAGCTTATTCGACGAGAGCTATTTTTACCTCATGGGAAGAAAGAGCAGAGGTTTAGGCAGAGCAGATATGTAAAGCTGCAACTTGGGTATCCTTACTGCCTGGGGACCTGAAGGAAAGCTAGAATTTCTTACCTGTAAATTGCAGTTCCTTCTGGTCCCCTCAGGTAGCACATAAATTCCCTCTCAAATAAATCACTCTTTGTGGGTGAAGCAGCCTTAGTGTCTCTTGGTGTTTTTATTAAACACTGAAGGTTTTGTGGGAGGGAGGGGTTATTTAACCTTTTTTTCCTGTCCTTGGAGGAGGGACTCTCTTACAGTATGTGTACTGAGGGGCCTTGAGGGAACTTCTATTCACAGGTAAGAAATTCTAGCTATATGCCATCTAACAGTTGGCAAGGTAGATTTAGAAGTTTTTGGGGTATTTTTGTTTGTAAAAAAATCTTACGAAAACATTTAGGTTTTTTGTGTTCTTTTCATTTCCATTCTACATTTTAATGTGTATGTGCCTTTTAATATTTTAATAAACCACAAGAAATTAGTCTAGTTTAATGGAAATTAGTTTATTCATGGTTTTAAAAAACTCTCAAACCATGAAAAACAGAATGTTGATAAATGGACCTCCCTGTAGAATCTTATAATTGCAAATTACTCAATCACAATGTACTGTTAATGTTGGACTTTTAGTAGAATAAAGGAGCTTTACCTTCAAGATTTACAATTTAGGAGTAAAATATTTACTGTTTAGTGAAGAGCTTTTTAGTTTAAATGAGTGGATAGAGCATTTACTGGTGACTGCAAAGTAAGTTAATGTTCCAAGTAAATTGTTTATATTCCTTACGGAGACCTTTTATTGATACATTTAAAAAGAGCATAAAACCCTATTTATATGTAGTGTGAGAGAACCTTTATCAAGTACTTAACAAATAAAGATAAGATAAATGGTGGCCTAAAAAATGAATCCACAAATCAACATTAATAAAAAAACATTTTTTTTTTTATTATTTCTGAATATATGCTGCTAATAATCTTATTATCTAAATCATGATAATTGTCTTTCAAATGTTAATTGCTGTGGTTTCCAAATCTATGCAGAAAAGTTGACATCCAACAAAATACAAACATTACTTAATTATTTAAGGTACAGGTGTCTTCCAGAATACAAGGATAGCATGTTAGCAGCGTGTTACCTATATGTTATTCTCAATTAAAACATTCAAGAACAGAAATTTCACTGGGAATTTAGACTCAAAGACCAAAGCAGCCATTGTATGTAATGAACTGTTGGAGGTATTTTAGAGGAGGTATTTTAGTATCCACCTAAATATGAACAGCTTTTTTTTTTATTTTACCACTTTTTTGGGGAATGTAGGTCTCTGCACTCTGTTTTGAAGCACAGAAGCTGGTGGCAATTTTTTTAGTGCATGGCAGGGTGCAAAGTACAGAAAACATGGCAGATTACACCCATTTGTTGCACTTTGCATCCTGCCCTGCCCTTGATAAATGACCCCTAAATATCTTGGACCTAAATTGGGTTAGACAATTAATGATGTGACTTTTTTTTTCCTAGGCATTATAGCAAAGATTTTCATTAATTAAAGCAGAATTGTTTTGTAAATACAACATGCTAGTGTTGTGTATTTGCCCCTATTTTAATTTAAATTAGAAAGAAAATCTCTTAATTTAAGTATACCTTTTTGAAATTATTTCATTTATGAACATATTTTCATAATTTTGTGGGTGGCTGCTTACTTCAGCCAGCAAGAAATGTTTTTGCTGCAAAAAAATTTGGAGAGACAAAAAAGTCACCGAGAAAAAATGTAACAGAAAAAAATCGCTGCAAAAAAAAAAAAGTGTTTACACCCGTTATACAGGTAACCACATTTCAGCCTTTCATCTATAAAAGCTAGTATAGTCACAAGAGTTAAAATTGTGGCAATACGATAGTTTGCAAGATAGGGTTGACTTGCCCTCAAACTGCTTCTATGTAATCTTACACTGTTTGTTTCATTAATGATTCAATAATGGGACCCTTGCACATACAGCATTTCTCATCTGAAGACTCCTATTAGTGCCGTGTTTCGCTTCGAAGATCCAAAGATTTGCTAAAAAAATTCCAAAAAATTATGCTTTTTTGACGTGTCACAATTCTTTTTGACGCATGGAAAAATTTTCTGCGCCAAATATTTGCACCAATTTTGCAATATAACCCGCCAATGGCGAAACATGGAAATTCCCCACAAATCCATGCCTGGCGTAAAATTTCGCTCATCACTAGCTCCTATTTTAAATAATGTTTGAATATAAATGTTGTTTTTGAGTAGATACTGTATGTGTGTGGTTTGCATCCATTATCACATGAAACATTACCTTCCTAAACCTGGCAAAGGATAAACCACCATTGAACCTGAACTTGGAAGGTGACCAGGATCTCAGGCCCAGTGTGACTCCTCTTCCTTATGCGAGATAACTTGTTCTGGGGGTGGAATCAGTGTAGAAGGAGGATGAGGTGATTGTAGCAATGGTAACAGCTGCCTGGGGTTTCCCCTTCACTCCATAGGAAGGCACCTCCAGCCTGGGAGGAGCATCCCTAACCATGTCTACTGGCCCACATGTCTGTGGTGCAGTGCACCCTGCCACCGATAGTGTGATTTAGAACGAGGGACACACCACCTGCTGGTGGAGGAAAGGGATGGCCTTCCTAGCAATGTAATGGTGGTTGGGGATCAGCCAGTTAGGGGTAGAGCAAGCCATCAGCTGGTGGAAAGGGGCTGTGTCAATCAGGTGATAGGGCATGAGCTATTCCTAGTTCCCCCCTGCCTTGTGACCAAGGAACATGGTGAAAGAAATCTGGTGGGAGACCATGGGAGACTATGGGGCACATTTACTAATCCACGAACGTCCGAAAAGCGTCCGAATTCGTTTTTTTCGTAATGATAGGTACTTTGCGACTTTTTCGCAAATTGTCGTGACTTTTTCGAGCTCTCAATACGAAAGTTGCGACAATTTGCGAAAGTCGTAATGGCTATGAAAAAGTTGCGACAATTCTCCAAAGGCATAATGGCAATGAAAAAGTCGCGACAATTCTCCAAAGGCATAATGGCAATGAAAAAGTCGCGACAATTCACGAAATTTGTTATGGCTATGAAAAAGTCACGACAATTCGCGCAAGTCGTACCAGTTACGAAAAAGTCACGACAATTTACGGGAAAGTCGTAACGGCGACGGAAAAATCGCAAAAAATACGAAAAAGTCGCAAAATGTTCGTTTTCCAATCCGAATTTTTCTCATTCGGATTCGGATTCGTGGATTAGTAAATCAGCCCCTATGACTTAGTGGAGAGAAGGAGGCAGTGAGAAGAGGCAGAGTTGCACACTGTTGCCAGCTATGAGCCTCTAAAGCTGGCAGGGGAAGCTGGCACTACTTGCTTAAAATAGCCATGGTGAAAACTAAGAAACTGCCAATTTTGGTGCAAAAAATTTGCATACCCTAATCTCAAATAATTGGGAAACACAGCTGTATTTAGCTGTACTTTACTAATTACACAATCCAGAAAGGGCATGATGATTGAGTGGTACTTGAACTTTATGTTCAGTTACATAGCAGTGAATCTGATAACCTGTATATGATTTGTGTTATTATGCAGAAAGTAAGGAACAGCACAATGTGAAATACTGACCATTGGATTCAAAGATGGATTGCGGTTTTGCTGTTTTGTATTAATAACTGTGACTTTATAGTTTATGGAATGACAGCTCGTGTGAGAAACAGCATTGTATTTGAATATGTTAATCCATCTCATCAAACATTTATTTAAATACATGTATATGCAACTAAAATGAATAGCCTTAAAAAATGAAAGAGGAATTATTTTTACCAACTCTGCGCTGAGCTGAAAAGCACAGCTGTGAGAAGTACATCAGAATGAAGAAGAAAGGCAAATAATTTGAATATCTGCAAATCCCTTTATGGATCTAGCCATAGCACAATGCAAATCAGTCCTGTGACTGAGGGTAAACATAACTGATTTTTATATATAAAAAAAAATACGCTGATTGCCCTGCAGGCCTGAAGAAAAGTTATGTGCTCCTGGTTTTCACTAAACTGCTTTCACAGTACTTCTGCATTTTTAAAATCATTATTGTATCCAGAAAGCAGTACAGAGATATGGGTTGCACTAGTTACAACTTGTCGATGACTGCCCCCTAGGTGGCAGGTAGCTGACCATCACTTTCTCAAAGCAATACAAAGCAATTTGTGCTTTCTAACCTCCAGACAGGGGCATCATGGCCTTAGGCAGAAAACACTACAGGGGAGGATTTAAATGTATTAATTAAGTGCAGTAAACAAGAAATACAATTGAATTAAATGAAATGAGAATTCTCATTTAAAAATAAAAAAACTGCATATATTTGGCTTTTTAACCTACAATACCTTTTTAACTTACAATACATATTCAGACTTTGTTACAGAGTTTATAATTTCACCTAATTTAAAAATACTATACCAATTTCCTTTTATGATTAAATTCTTTATATTCTAAAGTAGATAAAGTTTTTTATTGTGTTTGCTAGAGAATGAAAAAGAATGATGTTAGAAAGGAAATCCCCAGTAATGTTTCAAATAATGATTACCTGTGGTGCCTTCCTCTGAGCAGCGTTTACTTATTCTGCAGCTCTTTTGTATCAAAGATCCATAGTCAGGTTAAAAAACTTGAGAAGAGGTAATAATGCCTAGACTATTAAAAGAAACCACTGTAAATTATTAAAAAGAAAACTAAAGAAATACTATAATTAAACCCCAAAATTACATCTCTGTGGCAGATACAATTTAAAAATAGTTTAGCACAGCTTTATATTATTTTATTAACTATGTTTTACATGGTACAGCTAATAAAGTACATCATACTGTATTTTTGCAATGCACCAATCAAGGCAAAACAATTTAAAGTAAATCTCATAGCATTAATCTGATCTATACCTAGGAAATTGAACTGAATAAAAATTTGTGTTGATGGGAAAACTTTCGGAAAATATTCTAAGACAATTTGTAATTGGTCTTCATTTTTTATTCGTGAGGTTTTTGTTATTTTATGTTTTGTTCATCAACTCTCCAGTTTAAAGTTTCAACAGCTGTCTGGTTGCTAGGGTTTGAATTACCAGGGAGTAGCTTGAATCAGAGACTGTTATATAAATAGGAGAGGATCTGAATAGAAAGATTATTTATGAGTAACAGTAACAATAAAATTGTAGCCTCACGGAGCAATAGTTTTTTGGCTGCTGGGGTCAGTGACCCCATTTGAAAGCTGTAAAGAGTCAGAAGAAGTTTGGAAATAATTAAAAAACTATAAAAAATAAATAATGAAAGCAAATTAATAAGTTGCTTAGAATTGTCCATTCTGTAACATACTAGAGGTTAACTTAAAGGTGAACCACCCCTTTAAAGAGATACAGTGAATAGCGATGAGCAAATCTGTTTTGAAATGATGCCCTGTGGAAAAAACCATGGAAGACACATTTTGCACTTGACACTTGTTAAATTTCAGAAATTAGCTCTCGTACCTTTATATTTTTATTTACTGTAGGCAAATGAACAAATGAGTGAGATTTTATAAAAAATGAAGGGTCTACATTACATTTGTACTAAAACTACAAATACTACAGTTCATTTTATTAAGTGGAAGGCAGGGTGAAAAAGTGCAAAAAATGAGCTCAGTATGCCTTTCTTTTGCACTTTGCATCCTGCCTTCTACTCTTTTTGAATTGTTATAGAGACCTGTGGCCACCCCTTGTGTTTGACAGCATTAGAAGGACCATAAGTGCTTAGCTACCCACAACCACCAATTCATTTTAATTAGTCTAATATAACTAACAAATATTTGCTATGGGAAAATACAAAAAAAAAAAAACACAACAAAACACAGCTGAAAAGGAGAGGCAACAATGTCTTCGCAGAGTTCATATGGTTCCATAAGAAACCCCTGGCAACATTGCCTTTATCTGTGCGTTAATTGCAGGCACCAACCTTCTTCCCCCCATGTGCCCCAATTCAAGGAACAGTCTCACTACAAGTATACTCCTCCATAGCTGTAGGAACTTTCCTCTGCCCTCTGTTTCTCTCACCACGCAGTTGCATTAGTTGCATGCCTCACTTACTTGATCTTCACTACTCCAAGATGGCCATGCATTCCCCCTCCTTTATTTTACAGCGATCTAACTCATGACATGAGCAACGTCTGATCTTGACCCGCATTTCTCCCAACCTTAACCCCTTTGCCTCTTTTACTTACCAACCCCAATAAATACACGGACACCAATTCTTGGGATAAAAATGGCCGCAGAACATTTATTAATAACAATTAGAGTTTTAATTTAAAACATATCATAAGAACAAATAAGATACAAAACAACTCATGAACACAATACAAATGTTTGTATAACAAACAACCAACTTTGAATAAACATAAACCATAACATACACCATAACAAGCCAATAACTGCGCAGCGCAACTGGCGCTGCCAGCTGCCCTTCCAGCCCGGAACCCCCTACCCAACAAAACTCACCTCCTAATTAGAGATGTAGCGAACTGTTCGCCGGCGAACTAATTCGCGCGAACATCGGGTGTTCGCAAGTCTGCAAATTCGCGAACTTTTCGTGATGTTCGCAATTTGGGTTCGCCGGCACCGAAAAAAATCGCAAAACTTACGATAACGGTACGAATTCTCCGAAAAAATCGCAAAACTTACGATAACGGTACGAAAAAGTCGCAAAACTTACGATAACGTTACGAATGATCCGAAACAGTCGCAAAACTTACGATAACGGTACGAATGATCCAAAAAAGTCGCAAAACTTACGATAACGTTACGAATGATCCGAAAAAGTCGCAAAACTTACGATAACGGTACGAATGATCCGAAAAAGTCGCAAAACTTACGATAACGGTACGCATGATCCGAAAAAGTCGCAAAACTTACGATAACGTTACGAAAGCTCCGAAAAAGTCGCAAAACTTACGATAACGTTACGAAAGCTCCGAAAAAGTCGCAAAACTTACGATAACTTTACGAAAGCGCCGGAAAATACGAAAAAGTCGCAAAATTACCGATCATTTCGAAAAACGGCGTGTGTCAATTTTTCAGAGGTTTTTGCCCTTGATCCCCCTCCTGCATGCCACTGTCCAGGTCATGGCACCCTTTAAACAACTTTAAAATCAGTTTTCTGGGCAGAAATGGCTTTTCTATTTTTTAAAGTTCGCCTTCCCATTGAAGTCTATGGGGTTCGCAAAGTTCGCGAATATTCGCAATTTTCGGCGGAAGTTCGCGAACAGGTTTGCGAACTTTTTTTTTGAGGTTCGCTACATCCCTACTCCTAATCCACTTACTTACCCCTGAGGTTCCAGGCATGCCATCCCCAAACAATTATCAAACTCCCTTCCTAACCCAACCATTGTTTTCCCCCAACTCAATCACCCCGCCAACACCACTCGTTGCCTCCACCTCTATAGGGAGGGAGGGTGGGCGTTTTCCTATGCTGCCTAAAATGGATGAGGAGCGGGAACGTTTTCAGCTATTTATACCCCTAATACGAAACAACCAATCAGATGAAAACTGGGAGTGGCTATGTCTGCCCTACTGCTACGTCATGCCCCTGCTTCCCTATGTTTCCCTATGGGTCATTGGGCTACTGGAACCATTATATTCAAACCTCTGCTTTTGGCCTAAAGCAGTTCAATGACAATGATATTAAAAGTGTCAATCTATTTACTATGCATTTCACTCACACAGGATTTCCTCAGGCATTTAACAATTTTTACATATTTTGGCAAGTTATTGACAACCCAGCATATATTTTTTATTGTCTTTGGTTTAAATACATTTGTGCAATTTAGCCTATGCTCCTATACCCCCAAAAAGTATACTTAACCAGAGTTTACATCAAATTAAGTGGCTCATTTAAGATTCTTACCAAACTGAAATATCTATATCAGTTAATATTGCCCTTTTACATCTTTTACCTAGATCCACTGTGCTCTTGCTAAGAATTGGTTCCATATTGCCTCAGTAGTTTCATACAGCCTTTTTTAAATTCTAGACAAGCTGCAAAAACTTAGATGGAAATTATTTATTATTCAAATTTGAAAATGCTGAAGTAAAAAAAAAGAATACAATGAGATGCCCAGTTTTCCTTTTTTGTATGTATGGATGTATATCTTTATTTATATAGCTCTACTTATGTACGCAGCGCTGTACAGCATAACAATAAATTAATAGAACAAACAGGGATCGTTGCAGTAATAGAGAAGTATAAGTTAAGATTATGAATACAAAAAAATACAAGTACTTTTGCATTAAGGATTCCACTGAGTTAAGTGTCAAAGGGACAGGAGGATGGAGGTCCCTGTCCTGTAAAGCTTAACATATGAAAACATATTGCACTGATAAAATTAGCAAATAATAATAATAACTAGAGAGGTACAATTCCTGAAGAAAATGTGAGTGGTGCTTGCCATGGCAAAACTCGTGCCCCTGCTGGGGCAATTAACTGCCCACCCCTCTGAAAAGTCATAGCATCCCATTCCCGAATAAGCCGCACAGTTTGACACCTCACTCATGGGTCTACAACAAACGGTGCGGGACTAGTTACGCGCCGAACTTTTGTACGGAAGAATAATTAGAGAGGTACATTTCCTGAAGAAAATGTGAGTGGTGCTTGCCGTGGCAAAACTCGTGCCCCAATATTACAATGTTTCCTTCAGTTTGGTTGATTGCCCCCTGCTGGGGCAATTAACCACCCACACCCTAGAAAAGTCATTGCACCCGATTCCCGAATAAGCCGCACGGTTTGACACCTCATTCATGGGTCTACGACAAATGGTGCGGGACTCAACGTTGGTCTCAATGTTAAGTCTATGGGCGGGTAATTGCCCCCTGCTGGGGCAATTAACCGCCCACCCCTCAGAAAAGTCATAGCACCCCATTCCCGAAGAAGCCGCACGGTTTGACACCTCATTCATGGGTGTACGACAAACAGGGGTCTCAATGTTAAGTCTATGGGCAGGTAATTGCCCCCTGCAGGGGCAATTAACCGCCCACCCCTCAGAAAAGTCATAGCACCCCATTCCCGAATAAGCCACACGGTTTGACACCTCATTCATGGGTCTACGACAAACGGTGCGGGACTAGTTACGTGCCGAACTTTTGTATGGAAGAATTATAATAACTAAAGAGGTACATTTCCTGAAGAAAATGTGAGTGGTGCTTGCCGTGGCAAAACTCGTGCCCCAATATTACAATGTTTCCTTCAGTTTGGTTAATTGCCCCCTGCTGTGCCCCCTGCTGGGGCAATTAACCACCCACCCCGTAGAAAAGTCATTGCACCCCATTCCCGAATAAGCCACACGGTTTGACCCCTTATTCATGAGTCTACAACAAACTATGGTTAATTGCCCCCTGCTGGGGCAATTAACTGCCCACCCCTTAGAAAAGTCATAGCACCCCATTCCCGAATAAGCCGCGCAGTTTGACACCTCATTCATGGGTCTACGACAAATGGTGGTTAATTGCCCCCTGCTGGGGCAATTAACTGCCCACCCCTCAGAAAAGTCATAGCACCCCATTCCCAAATAAGCTGCACGGTTTGACACCTCATTCATGGGTCTACGACAAACGGTGCGGGACTCATTCAAAGATGGTCTCAATGTTAAGTCTATGGGCAGATAATTGCCCCCAGTGCCAAATCCCTGCTCCAATGAGGAACAGAGAAAAGAGGCACCTACTTCTTGCTTAAAGGAGAAAAAGACCAGAAAGGTGGCAAGGAAAGGGAAGAGAAATAAGAAGCAGATCCCCAAGGTGGAAATAAAAGAAAACCCCTCTACTCTATGCCAAAAGGAAGAAAATAGTAAAAAGATGGCGAGAAAAGAGAGGAAAAATAAGAAACGACTTATCAAGGCAGAAATAGAGAAAAACACACCATCCAACTATGAAGGATTATACAGACCCTTATATGACTGTATAAATAAAGGAGAGAGAAATGAGGCAACTTACAAAACAGAACGATGGAAAACAGAACCTGATTACACTCCTTGGATAAATGAGAAAAGCATGCCCTTCACTGACTGCTTACATGAGAGAAGGGCCAAAAAAGAAGAAAGGAAAGGTAGAAAATATAATAGACAGACTATCAAGGCCGAGGAAAATAAAAAGTCAATAGATGGATTCAAATCACACACCAGATACTACGCAGATGAAGAGAATGAATTATCTGATGATTCTGCGCATGTTGTGGTCATGGGCCAGCCCTTCCCAATGGGGACTGATGACTGGATCCCTGAACTCAACCTGACGCAGCAGCATAAACACGACCTGCGAGGTAGGGAATGTCTGGATGACAGAATCATCGATGCGGCTCAGTCCTTGCTGAAAATCCAGTTTGGGGCAGAGGGGCTTCAAAGCTGCCTCCTTTCCCAACTTGGATTTAATCCGGTTAAAGGACACTCTGTACAGATTCATTATGACAGCTTACAGAAACATTGGTTGACAAGCTGCTTTACAATGGATCATGTAGAGATTGCAGACAGTGCTAAGATAAAACATCATTGTACCTCACTAAGGAAACAGATAAATGATTGTTATAGTGCACTAATGAGTGATCCTGAAGGAACCATGGAGATACTTGATGTCGATGAACAAGACAACACTCATTGCTGTGGGGTTTATGCAATTGCTAATGCATATGAGTTCCTGTCCAGTGGAAACCCCATCTGCAAATATGATCGCAAGAAGATGAGAGGACATCTCATTCGTTGTTTTGAGAGAAGGAAGTTTAGTGCTTTTCCTAAAAAAGCAGATGCCTGTGTGGTTGACTTGGAGCCCACACTTAATTTTACATGGCATGATACAAAATGAGCTGCTATGTAATGAATGGCTGCATGACAGAATCAGCATCTCAATCTTGAAAGATGGAGAGACTGTACGTAACTTACTACTAAAGGCCAGCCAATCAATATATTCTCCCAGTGACGTTTATATTGGAATACTGAAGTAATGATGGGAGGGAGAGGAGGTGTAAGTATTCCAGTGGGAGGAAGAGGAGGCAGAAGGCTGGGAGATATTGACCTGCTTTCGAAACTACGAGCAGGTCAGAAGAGAAAAGAAAAGAAAAAAGATGCAGAACCCTTGCCCTTACAAAACTCTGTCGCAAGATGGAGTTGAAGATGAAGCACATGGAGATAAATAATATTCCCTCCATGAAGTTTATGTTAGCAAGGGCTACACTAAAGAGGGAAAACTTAGACATGTAATATTATAATTGTAATACTAAAAATAAAGACATTAAAAATAAATTAGAAAACCTTGTTCTTATTTCTAATACATCAGGGGTGGGGTTATTGCGCCCACCACATGATACAGAGGATTTCTGCCTGGGGGTTTCCTTAATGGAGAAGGATCTAGGGGTTTTTGTAGATAACAAGTTGTCTAATTCCAGGCAGTGTCATTCTGTGGCAACTAAAGCAAATAAAGTGCTGTCTTGTATAAAAAAGGGCATTGACTCAAGGGATGAGAACATATTTTTGCCTCTTTATAGGTCCCTGGTAAGGCCTCACCTTGAGTATGCAGTGCAGTTTTGGGCTCCAGTCCTTAAGAGGGATATTAATGAGCTGGAGAAAGTGCAGAGACGTGCAACTAAACTGGTTAAGGGGATGGAAGAGTTAAACTATGAGGTTAGACTGTCGAGGTTGGGGTTGTTTTCTCTGGAAAAGAGGCGATTGCGAGGGGACATGATTACTCTGTACAAGTACATTAGAGGGGATTATAGGCAGATGGAGGATGTTCTTTTTTCCCATAAAAACAATCAATGCACCAGAGGCCCCCCCTTTAGATTAGAGGAACGGAGCTTCCATTTGAAACAGTGGAGGTGGTTTTTCACGGTGAGGGCAGTGAGGTTGGGGAATGCCCTTCCTAAAGATGTGGTAATGGCAGATTCTGTTAATGCCTTTAAGAGGGGCCTGGATGAGTTCTTGAACAATCAGAATATCCAAGGCTATTGTGATACTAATATCTACAGTTAGTATTAGTGGTTGTATATATAGTTTATGTATGTGAGTGTATAGATTGGTAGGTGTGGGTTGTGTGTGCTGGGTTTACTTGGATGGGTTGAACTTGATGGACTCTGGTCTTTTTTCAACCCTATGTAACTATGTAACTATGTAACTATTTAAAATGCTGAAACCCAAGTAAAACGTTTTGACCTGGACAGCCCCTTGAAAAAACAAACTGTCCTGGTCAAAACTGGACAGTTGCCAACTCTAGCCATCAGAAAGGTTCTACACACAGGCCAGTAGGCTTATTGTTTAATAATAAATGAACATCATGACATACCAAAGCATTTAATGTATTTCAATAGATAGTGTTAGGAAAATTAAAAATTCATTTACCTGGTGATCAGATTGGATAAGGTGAAAAAAGAAGTGGGTGACTTCCAGCCAGTTTTGAAATGACCCTGTATCTCAAGCTTTAGATTACTGAAGGGTGGAGATTTCATAGGGAATATAAGAATGGCAGAATTTCATATAGAGTCATATGATAATCTGTACTTTTGCCCAGTCCCATACAATCCTCCCAAAAACAAGATGCCAAGTTAAGCCAAAACAATAGTAGCGCTATGGATGTAAAGGGATATATATGTTTTTGCAGTAGGCCTCCACCCACTTGGATCCATCCTCCTCATATCTCTCCCCAAAGGTGCCCAACCACACATAATGTTGTGGTGGTGCCATTGCGATTAAGCTTTCCAGGGTCTCCGGGTAAGCGAGCGGGGAGTAGCGTGGTCAGCCATTTTGTCAGTGAGCTGCCCTGACCTGAGGAAAATTATTTTAAATTTCTGCAAGTTAATCCGGTCGTCACCACGATCCGGCAATGCAGTGCTATTAAGGGAGTAGTCCGCCACCGCGGTAATTACTCACAGTTCCCTTTTTCCGGGTGATGTGGCTAAGCCACAGCTGCAGGTCTCTAGTCGCATCCGGGGGAGGATAACTCAGTCTGCTGGCTCGTCACTCTCGTAGCCGCGTAGAAGGCAGGGCAGGCTGAACAGCAGTATGTGGAGTGTTCCGGCCGGCTGGTCAAGGCCACAGCTGCTGGCTCTGGCAAGGTCCGGTCACTCACCCTCAGTCGCGGGTTAATCCCTCTGTAGGGAGGGCAAGACTGGGGAATTATGTTTTATAGCTGTAGGTGGCAGCAGCCACTTAACCACAATAGCGTAGTTCTCAAGCAGTACGATAGGAGCGCACAAACACTCGTCCTCTAGGTACCAATGCAAGGCACAAGATGGCCCCCATGATGTCACCTTACGGCTAGTGATGGGTGAAATGTTTCGCCAGGCATGGATTCGCAACAAATTTCCGGGTTGTGCCATTGGCAGATTGTTTCACGAAACGGATGAAAAAATTCGCTGTGGAAAAATTCGCCGCACGTCCAAAAATTGTCGCCAGCGTCAAAAAAGAATAGGAGCGCGCTACAAAATAATAGCCGCGGGTGACAAAATAATAGCCGCGGGCGACAAAATATTAGCTGCGGGCGACAAAATAATAGACACGGGCGCCGAAATAATAGCCGCGGGCGACAAAAGAATAGCCGTGCGACAAAATAATAGCCGCGGGCGACAAAAAAATAGCTGCGGGCGACAATTTTTTTTGCCGCACGACATTTTCGCTGTTTCGTGAATTTTTCACAGTTTCGCAGATCTTTTGAAAGATTTGTGAATTTTTCGGCGAATCAAAATGGAACAGATTCGCTCATCACTACTTACGGGCAACGCCTGTTGAGATCTCACAAACAACCTGCCTCGCGGGATTTTGCAGAAAAGGCGCCAAGAGTGATTGACAGTAGCGCCGACCAATGGGTGCACCTGGGGGAACCTTTCAAGCCCGAACCCACAACCAATTAGTACTTAGGATTTATGATCAGTGCTGCTGGTGCCTTTGCCTAATGCGTCCGGCAGCCAGTCAGGAAAATTTAAAGAGATATGCACAACAGCTCAGTCCCTCAAGGCAATGGCTCTGGAATCTTTAATTTAATCCCAAAACACGTTGGGCGCCAAATGTAACACTTGTTTGGCTAGGATATGGTTAAACCCAGGCTAGTAGTTATATGGAGAGCATGTGTTACATGCGACTCCCTTTCTTAAGATGGGCCTTCGCTTAGGTGGAAGAGACCTGAATGGGGTGCCCACCACCCCTACTCTGAATACGGCCTTAGCATGCCACTCAATCAAAATCAAAACCCACTCCCACATCAATTTGATCGCTGCCCCACCGCACACCCCTACGAAGCCAACAGCCGCCTCCCCCCTGATACCCCTTCTAAGTGCTGTCACCGGCTATCCAGAGCCACTTCCATTCTGGAGCCCGCGCATCAGACCACCAACCCCTCACTTCTATCTGCGGCTATCAGGAGCCACCTATACTCGGCACAAATCGTGCCGGTCAATTTAGCTTCCTGGCTAGCTAGCTGAGTCTCACCCACCCCGTTCGCCCCGGGGGAAGCCTGATGCTTCGCAAGCATCACTAATAACGGGGTTCTTTAGAATTCTAGAAATACTGATTCTTTATTTTTAATGATTAAAAATGTCTCTTTAAAATTGAGAATGAAAATGCAAATAAGGAACTAGAAAGGGAAGTTTGAGACCAAACTTCATGTTTGTCATGTTTGCCATTGCCTAGCCTATGTGCCTTGAAGTGATGTCTTTTATAAAGTTAGGAAGAACTTCTAGGTGACCTAAGAGACTTTTGAGAGTGTACAATTTTAAAAGTTTGAATGAAAGCAAGAGAGCATCTGGAAAATAATGAAAACAAATATAAAGCTCTAGCCTGTACCATATGATTACCAGAAAAAGTGACGTTAAAATGTTGGATATGCACCCTAGCTATTAGCTGGTTATTTGCAGTAGTCACATACCAGTCTCTGTACTTCAAAAGCTGAATAGGAGCTAGAATCAGATTTTTCAGTCATATTGAAGAAATCCTTTGTTGGCATAATCATTTTCTGGGGTCAGATGCAATTGTGGTTGAACTGCCACTAACAATAGTTTCTGCTTGAAAAGAAAAATGGCACACTGAATTCTAGCAAATTACAGAAAGTACAGTATGTAATATAACATATGTAACTAAACGCAAAAAACATTATCATTAAACTTTAGTAAAAACCAAGGAATTTTTGTTCTTCTCTAGTTGTATTCCTTAATCATGTATGTATGTATGTATAACTTTATTTATAAAGTGCCACAAGGGTACGCAGCGCTGTACAGTCTTACAGAATACAAAATTACACACAGGGAGGATGAGTGATATAATAAATAAATACAATAAATACATATATGTATATATATATATATATATATATAAGTGCCATGTGGTATGAGACACAGTAGGAAGGAGGTCCCTGCCCCGTAGAGCTTACAATCTGAGTTATAATGCATTAAATACAAAAGAGCCATAAATGTTCATGAAATTCATTTCTTTTAAACAGTACTTATCACCATATGACTCAAATCTTGTGTATTATAAAAAATAATGCCCGCCCTGTTGTAAAATATGAGGAGATTAGAAGTCCCCCCAGAGTTCCATAACCTGTAACTTGGCCTTTAGCTTCAAGTCTTTAAATCATCATGGAATACTGTGAGTGATCCTTATATTTTATAATAAGGGGTACATTTTTCCCTATATAATTCTTCACTTTTTAATGTGAAAAGGGATAGGGATATATGTTCATTAATTAGATTTTTTTGTGTGCCAGGTATATAGTCCTGCCCATAAATAAACTCTAAAAACACTCAGGGGAGATTTACTAATCCACGAACAGACCGAAAGCATCCGAATGTGTTTTTTCGTAATGATCGGAATTTTTGCGACTTTTCTGTAGCCGTCGCAACTTTTTCGCATTTGTCGCAACTTTTTCGTCGTCGCGACTTTTTCGTATATTTTTCGTCGCCGGCTCGAAAAAATCGGATTGTTTTTTCCGTGTTTACAATTGCTCAATACAAAAAAAACGCAAAGGCGACGAAATAGTTGCGCAAAATACGATAAAGTTGCGACAAATACGAAAAATCGTGACGACAACGAAAAAGTCGCAAAATTTTCGTTTCCACTTCGATTTTTTTCCCTTTCGGAATTTGGATTTGTGGATTACTAAATCCCCCCTCAGTTTTCTGATTATGTGTATAATATGCACTTGTAACCATCCACTATTCATTGGTGTACAGTCTTTGACCACTTTCCCCAGTGCTAAACAAACTAACCCTTATGGACACTACGTGACATGGATAGCCCCCTGAACTCTTATTCTTAATACTCTCCACCATGGCATTTTTATACCCACAGTTGCAATGACAAAAATGAAATACTTCCTGTAGGGTTTAAAGGAAAAGTAACACTAAAAAATTTTAAGTAAAAAATCTGTTCTACCCTGCCCCAATAATTGCCCTATCCTGCAAACCATTTAGTATTTTGAATGCCTTTAAAATACCTGTTAAAATTTGGCTTCCAGTCATTTAAAAAAAAAGGTGATAGGGCGATGCAGGGGAAGCATCCACTATGTGGCGATCAATTAATCGATCCTAGCCTGACTCCTTCTTTACAGAAGGAAGGCTAGGCTCGATCAATCGATCACCACATAGTGGATGCTTCCCCTGCATTGCCGTATTGACTTTTTTCAAATGACCGGGAGCATTCAAAATACTAAATGGTTTGCAGGATAGGGCAATTATTGGGGCAGGGTAGAATAGATTTTTTACTGTTTTTCCTTTAATCTCTGTGGGCACACTCCTTAGTGCAAGATTGCTATAATCTCTGTGGGCACAATTAGCAATATTTGCAGCAGGTTCTGTTTTATGAGCAGTTCTTTTCAAGACTTGCAGCAATATCTTGGCCAGATTCAGATCTAAATGTAACTTATTCTAACTGATCATCATAATTGTTGAGGGTGCGTTCCACCAGCTCAGAAAGTGCTATACACAGACCTCTACTTTTGGTCTAATGCAGCGCACATAGGGCTTTCTCAGGCTAACAATTTCTTAATATTTTGGCAAACTATTTAGAACCCAGCATATATGTTTTACTTGTCTATGGGCAATTCAGCACCTATGTTCCATAATTAGCCTTAATATTTTTGCCAAAATAAACAACATTTTAAAGTTGATGATAGAATCAGCTGTGTATAAACACCATACAGAAAAAAACATTTCATAACGTATTAGTAATTTTCAGCATCATCCAAATACCGCCTCTTTAGTTGTCCTGTGTTCTCGCTGAAAATTGGTTCCACATTGCCTTCAATAGTTTCATAATGTAATTTTTTCCCAAAGACTTTTTATTAGAATCTTTCACCATAACATTACCCAGCAGGGCATTTCACAAGCTCTCTCGCCATAAAGAAACAATTTTTTTAAAGGTTTGGCTTCTAGTTCTTTGATATTTTCTATGGGGAAAAAAATTTGCTATCTATCTATAATGTCCTACAATTTACTTCTAAAGACACACATCCTCTCTCAAGCTACTTTTCTCCAAAGAAAGCAACCCAACCTTGTCAGTCTTTTCTGACTTTCATGTTATTTTTAAAACCTTTTTTTATGCAAGACAGTACTTGTATTTGCTTTAGTAACTACTAAGTTACTATGCCTAGAGTTACATAATTTGTCATTAACCAAAATCTCAATCCATCGCAATTAAGGAGGCCTCCAACACACTACAATTTAGTGTATAAATTGTGCTTAATCTAACAGTATTTACATTAAGTGCATAGCCATACCTTTATCAACACTGAACCTCATTTGCTACATCTTACATGGCATGTAGTATTGTCACCAAAATAGAGATAGTACTTTCATGCCAAACTTAAGATCATTAAAGAACAAATTCATGTAGTGCACTACTGGGGATAAAAAACCTAACAAATTTTAAAAAGGAAAAAGAGAATAAAGCCTAATTCTCAGGCATTCGGGTCAGTTTATCTGACTCTCAGGGATATTAAATGGTTAATTATGTTGTCATTCAACTCTCATATACATTAATTATGAAAAATATCTATTTATTAATGATCATTAAATATACATGTATTTATCAATTACAAAATTATTAAAAATGTGGTGGGCCCCCCCAGTAACTAAACCCAGGTAAGTGCTTATGTGTATATATATACACCATTTTGTCCCAGATTGTTACTGTCAAATAATCTCTTTAATCCCAGTCAAAAAATAATAAATACAATCAATTCCAAATTTCTGGATTTAAATAACTATGCTCACTCATTGTCTGTATTCATATTTCCAGCCATATGGTCTATAATACTGGATACTGTGCCGAATAAATAAACATGTATATATATGATTTTTATATGTATAGTAGAGTCATATGTGAGCACTGACCTCCAAATGTGCACACAAGGGAAACTCAATCAGTGCTCTCACCACTCCTGGAACACAGTGTATTTCTTGATGACTTTAGACTTGATGAGGAAGGAAATTACAAGCCCTCAAATTTAACTATAGTTAAGGGGTACTGAGCAGAAAAGAGAAGGAAAGCCACCTGCGAGGGTGCTAGTAACGCATCAGTGAATTCAAAGGACTAGGGAAGCAAAAGAAACTGATTTCCAACTGTGTTCACAATGACCAACCATATAATTGCTTTGTTTATAATAGGACTAGAGGTACAGTAAGTGCAGATATGGGATAAAGCTGGAAGGCTTGAAAACCTGGGGTTTTCTGGATAACAATTAAACTATTAATATTTAATATAATTAATATTAATAACACAGACACATTAAATATACTAGTAGGACTGTCACCAATATGGATTCATGCTAGCTTAGTTATGATCAAGTAAAGGTATTGTTTTAACATACTTTAGCCTAACTATTTATTAACTGAACTGTTGGATAATAATTTGCAATTTCTTTTCAGTCAACACTGATTTATTAAGTGATATTACACTTCATCAACCTGTTCACATTGCCTCATATGTGGGAAATAAAGTGTTTCCAGTATTCATGTAAGCTTTCTCTTCACAGTTATTTGGGTATTTTGATAGAACTGATTTGCTTTCTTATTTTCCTTAAGTACAGTATGTGGCTTGTGTGACAAATACCTCCACTGTATCAGATAAAAGAGGAATAGTGTTATCATGATGACTTCTGTTCTTGTGCCTGGTCTTGCTTTGTGGTTTTTGCAGTGTATAAAGATATAGAAAAGCTAATTCATTTCATGGTTTTAGTTAAGAAAATAGCTTCAAAAGGGTCTAAAATAAATATTTATCAGTGGATCAATCACCCATTAATACCTTCAAGTATTGTATGTTACTCTACTTATGTCTCTATTCCGCCTGTTTATGCAGGAATCATTACATTTTTATTAATATCTATGGTGTAAGCTATTCTTTTCTTTCTCATATGTACATGTTTTATCTTTCAACCACAAGGGACAGAACCTTGCTACAAACATAGTTGCATGAATAAACATTACCCTTCAGAATAACTTGTAGTGAGTGGATATTTGTATAGATTCAAAAAAATGCCTTGACAAGTACCTAATGACAACAAATATACCTCAGTTTGCAATTATTTTACATTATCCTCTTCAGTCAATTGAATACTTTTAAACTATTATTTTTTATTATGCAGGTTAATTTAGATGGGCTTTTTCCACATTTAATATCACCTTATTTGTTGGAATGTAGACACACCAAAATTTGTATGTGCCATTGCAGTTTTTTGTTTGTCAGTTTGTATGTATGCAGGTACTAAGTAGCAACTATGGCTGTGCATCTAATTTAAATCAAATCATTTCTAACATTAGCTTACCTACTTGCTTACTTTCTCCGCTTGGCCATTTTGAGATCCTTATCTATTTGATCTCGTAGCTTTTTTTTCAAAAGTTTTAGTTAGTTTTGGAGAACTAATTAATGGATGTTTAGACCAGATACCATTTAATTATTGCACAGAAAAAGTCTTCAACATGTAAATAAACCAGGCTAGAGTCCATTAATTTTATGGCAATTTTTCATCTTTCATACCTTTCTTGGATTTTCTGCAAAAAAAGTCTTCCTTTTCCTAGTCATTGGCAGCAATGGATATATTTTGAATGAAAAGGAGAACATCACCATATCAAAAAAACCCCCAAAACACACTAGCCGGAACGCACAGCAATCTTGGATTTTTCACAGGTATTTATACAAGGCAGGCAGCAAGAGTAAGCTCCAAGCAGTGTGAAACTGGACCACAGGGAAAGAAAAAAAAAATTCTACTGGCATTGTGCTTGTGAAAGTTTAGGTAATGCTGTCAAGCTATCCCCTTATTTTATGGGGGTGTTTGTAGTTTGAAGTGCTTTTGAGGCATCTTTCTGGCATGTGTGGAGTTAATGGAGTGTCATTGGTAATTTTTCATTGATTTTACTGGCATGTCTCAGAGCTAGCAGCTCTCCCAGATTGTTCGGGAATTACCCGACGGTTAAGCGGATCCCCCAAGATGCAGTGCACTGTATTATCTCCCGGCCCCTTAATTTTTAAATGTTAAAGTGGACCTGTCACCCAGACATAAAAAGCTGAATAATAAAAGTCCTTTTCAAGTTAAACATGAAACCCAAATTCCTTTTTTTAAGTAACACATCCATACCCTTTATAAGGACATTTAAAAATCCCAGCTGCCAATGATATATTGCCTGCCCCGCCTCTATGCCTTAGGCATGGAGGCGGGGCAGACAATAGCTTTAGCTTTCCTTTCAGCACTTCCTAGATGTCACTGCACTTCACACTTTTCCCCTCCCTCCCTCCCCATCACCTAATTATGTAGCCAGTGCATGGGTATGGGCATCTGGTCCTTTAACAAGATTTTGGTGTGATGCAAAGCTTGCCTTACTAACAGTGTCCACAAAATGGCAGCTGCCTGCTTGCTGTGATTGAATAGTTCCAAGACTGAAGGCAACAAGATTTATACTATCTGTATAGTGTAAATAAGGTTTACTTTGCTCGACTAGCATGATAGAAAATAATTTGGAGTTTTTTCTCAGGGTGACAGGTCCCCTTTAATAGCTCTGATATGTGGAGTTAAAGGAGAGCTTATTGTCCATTTTCTAGTGATCTTACTGGCATGTGTGAGTTAATGCAGAGCTTATTGTTTATTTTCCAGATCATACTGGCATGTGTGGAGTTAACAGTATTCATTGTTTAATTGTTAATTGTTAATTGTTAATGACCGTAAACAACATTGTAGCCTATATTCTTATGATATCGTCATGATCTTTCACAGAGAAATCTGGCAACAAATTTATCTCATCCAGTGGCGTAGCGAGGGGGGTGCCGAGGGGGCCATGGCCCCGGGCGGCGTATCAGAAGGGGCGGCGGCAATCACCATGATATTTAACGTACCCCCAACAGACGGGTTGCGCCCGTGCGTATGACGTCACATGTCAGCGACGAGGCGCAACCTTATAGAAGCGCCTGTTGCCTGTAAGAGAGAAGGAGCCGCCGCCGATGGTCTGTTGGGGGTATGTACTATGGGGGAAATTGGGGGCACTGTGTGGGGGCTACTGTCTATGGGGAAATTGGGGAACTTTCCATGGGGGGGGCCAGGTCTTTGTGGGGTATTGTGTATGGGGGCACTTCCTATTGGGGGCACTGTGTATGGGGCAATTGGGGCTCTGTGTATGAGGGCACTTTCTATTGGGGGGCAAGGTCTTTGGGGGGTATTGTCTATGGGGACACTGTGTATGGGGAAATTGGGGCACTGTGTATGGGGGCACTTCCTATTGGGGGCACTTTGTATGGGGCAATTGGGGGCACTGTTTATGGGGGCACTGTGTATGGGGGAACTTTCTATTGGGGGAACTGTGTATGGGGCAATTGGGGCACTGTGTATGGGGGCACTTTCTGTGGGGGGGCAAGGTCTTTGGGGGGTACTGTCTATGGGGGAACTGTGTATGGGGAAATTGGGGCACTGTGTATGGGGGCACTTCCTATTGGGGGCACTGTCTAAGGGCAATTGGGGGCACTGTGTGGAGGGGGCTGCTTTTTTTATTTTGTCTATTTTTTTTAAGAATAACTAAATAGAGGGGCGGCAAATTTCCGGTCGGCCCCAGGCGACGAAAGCCCACGCTACGCCACTGATCTCATCGCTACCATTATTACTACTTAGAAGCTGACTGGATCTACTGCAGGAGTGGGTCCCACAAAGTGGTGACAATTGGTTACCTTGCTTGCTTTACTTTCCCACCTACTCCCTGCCTAGAGGTTTGATGACCAGGTAGCCTTGAAGGTGCATGGTAGTAACTCTCTCACAAGCATTCTTTTAGGGGTATTTTTGGTAACTCATTCATTACAAGTTTTGGTTGTATTCATTTACAAGTGTTATTTGTTAATATCAGCTGTGGCCTTTTCTCATTAGGGGGCTTAAAGGAGACATATTGGATAAATGGGAAAACCCCTCATTTTGTAGGCAGTTATGAGTAATATATGGTTCTGGTTTCACTTTGGGCTAAAAAGTCCATCTGTCCGTGTTTGAAATGAAGGGTGGGTGTGTTCTAATGGTTCGACCAGAAGCACAGTAGGAGGGGGAGAGCCAATCACAGCCTCACACAAGCAAAGACAGGCTTTAATTCCCTATCAGGTCAGGCTAGCTGCTGATTGGTTCCTATCCTAGAGTGTCTGTACTGAGGGCCGCTGGCTCCCCTGCACATCCAGTGAATTCAGTCATCAGGAAGTGGAACAGATGGGTGGGACTACTGGGGTTTTGGTAGAATTTCTCAATAAATCAGTCTGAAACACAGCTTTTTAAGCACAATCCTTCTATATCTAGAGGAGTATAATTCACTGGTACATTCTTAATCTTTATATGATATGTGTCCTTTAAGGGGGAAAGAGGGGTTTATCTGCCATCTTGACACTGTCATAATTCAAAAGAATAATGATAATGTAAAAGTCAGAGGTTTTAAATATTTGAAAGACTGTAAGAGTGAGTGTAGGAGTAACTGAGTGTATCCTAGAGTGTAATTTCATATCTACGTATGAGAGATAATTTATTGAATCTACAGGATTCTCTTGCCACCACTATGGATTTATGTATCTAAGTTACCATCAAGTACAAGGTACTGTTTTATTATTTAAAAAAAAAAAAAAAGAAAAATAGAAGTAGAATTATTTGCTCAAGATGGACTTTATAAGAAATAGCTTTTCTGTAATTTTGAGCTTCTGGATTTTGGGTCTCCAGATAAGTAATCTCATTCAAAGAACAGTTTTTGTTTCATTATTTTCCCTGATACAAGTGATTATTCAGTTTTCTAGTGTGATACAATATGTATCAATGGTTAGAGTTTGTTTCTAGCAACCAGTCACTAGAATTTCTACCTGAGCATTCATTATATAAATTAATTGCATCCTTAATGTCATCATTTCGTAAAAACCTTTCTGAAGGAAGGCTTAAAGATTGGCCCGAAAGCTACTATTCAAGTACAGATCTGCTTAAATGAATATAGATCATAGTCATGTAATTTCATGCACATTTAATTTTGCATCTGTATAATTGCAAAACAGCTTATTTGCCCATAAATAGAAATTGTGGTAGTGGGTGGGGGCAGTGATGTTTAAAACTCTGAACAGATGTACTTAGATCTAAACAAAGAAACACATTCTGTATTTCACATGGGAATCACTTTGTACAGCAGTGAAAATTAATATAACTATAACAGATCAATCCAAAAGTCACAAATCCCAGAGAGTCATGCAGAAATGAAATGTGTATTCATACACTATGAATACACTTTATTTTTAGACTTTAATAGCAAACATTATTGTTTATTCTTGCTAAGGAGACCAATTTTAATAAAGGATATTTGCTGAGTTGTATTATGCAACAGAAGCTATGTGGTAAAAATAACTAGACCACATATATTTATTTAAACAGAACCGTTAACCTATTATAATTAAGTAGGACAAACATACACTTTCCTTCATCTCACCAGGGCTACCTTCCCTTTGGTCTGGTGAACTAATTATAAAGCAAGTAAAATTACTGTGATATTGTCAAAAAACAAATGTATTCCGCATATTTTTAATAGAAAAAAAGCAATCAAAGTAAACATTACGGGAACAGTGAAAGAAATTGCCAGCACTCGGTCTAACCCACGCTAGAAGCAGCACTCATTCTGACCCACATTCTTGAGTTGACCAGCTACTAAAAATGATAAAAAGTCATTTTCAGTGCACAAAAAGGAGAAGAAAGATTGCCAGCACATGGTTAGCCTTTAAAAATAATTTTTGTAAAAAAATTAGTTAGTACCAACCTTTGGCCAAAATATGTAAGCTCAAATGCCACATCAAGGCCTACTATTATAGGTAAGTCCTACACTGGCTACTGGGGTGGCTACTGATTCAGTATGCCAAAGTGTCTTGTATTTGTCAATTTCAAAACATAATTTAATTTAATACATTGTTTTACCTACCGTTGACTGAACCAGAATATTACTGCAATTCTGATAGATATACTGTAAATCTATCGTGTGCAACACTTCCCAATTCTCCACAAGTTGATCCAGAGGGAAGTCCATAAAAATTTCCAGCAGGCTAGATACATATTGCTTGCTGCAGGGAGGTAGACAAGGCAGATATTGGCAAAAAAACATGGGGGTTTACAGTTGATATCACTGCATCTGCTTGCACCCGGGTGGAGGCAATGCTGCTGGCAGAGGCAGGGTTGAAGGCGGGTGCCAGTGTAGGGGCTGTTACTTGGCCTGTTTTTTAACTCAGGCCGAGTGTGGCACTAGTCTTAAGGTGGCCATACACGGGCCGACTATAGCTGCCGATATCGGTCCCTTGGACCGATTCGGCAGCTAATCGGCCCGTGTATGGGGAGAGCAGAGCGGCCTGGCCGACCGATATCTGGCCTGAAATTGGCCAGATCTCGATCGGCCAGGTTAGAAAATCTGGTCGGATCGGGGACCGCATCGGCTCGTTGATGCGGTCCCCGATCCGACTGCCCCATTGCCGCCCACATAATCCGATCGTCTGGCCCCAGGGCCAAACGATCGTATTATTATTTTTTTTACCTACATGGTCCCCGATATCGCCCACCCGTAGGTGGGGATATCGGGGGAAGATCCGCTCGCTTGGCGACATCGCCAAGCGAGCGGATCTGCTCGTGTATGGCCACCTTTAGTCCTCTTGCAGGAGGTGTGCACTCTCTGAAGTACCTACAATGGCCTGTCTAGAAAGCCACTTGGGAAACTACCTTTTTGATTTTCAGAGAGAATCAAACCCATATGCTTCAGTGACCAGAAGTATTAGTAATCAGTAATCTCAATTTTGGCATCCTCCACAGATCAGACAGCTAAGTTTAGACTGGCTATCCTACACATCGTTAAAAAAATTCTGTAAAGTTTGTGCTGCCATGCTGCAATAAAGAGGCTCATTCATTAGGAAGTGTGTAAAAGCTAAACCTATTAAACAGCCTCCCAAGGCTTGAGGTCATGATAGGGACTACATAGAAACTGCAGTGGTGCACTTTACTCTTTTTAAAGCACAGAGACAGCACTCAATAGGAAAGTGCAGTCATTTACTTCCAAATAGACCATCATTCTTACACAGGGCCTGCTAAAATAGGAAGAACATAGCATATAGATATTAAAACATCAGGAAGCTATTGTATATATATATATATATATTTATATATGTATGTATAACTTTATTTTTTAAATCACTAAAAAGATGTGCAGCGCTGTCCAATCTTACAGAATACAAAAGTACACACTGAGGACAAATATTACAATAAATACAGTAAATAAGTATAAATACACATGTACCATGTGGAATGAGAGACAGTAGGAAGGTGTTCCCTGCCCTGCTGAGCTTAAAGTCTAACTGGGTGGAAAGAAAACAAAAAAATATTTTCTATAGCATATAAATTAATTTTCCATTGTCTTTATTCCTTTATCCTGCCCTTACTTTACTTGTGTGTGTTTCATTTATCCCCAAGCAGCATTTACTTGCTATCCCCTCACCAGAATATATCTGCAAATTGTGCATATGTGGAAGAAGTATCTCTCATTGAATGGATAGATTTCACAAAATATTTGTGTTCGAAACATTTTCACAAATTCTTCTACCAATGATAAACCACTAACATCCCTACATTTCCAAAAATTATTACTGGAATTATTTACTCATGGAGAAAGTGCTTTAAATCCATCACTAGTTTGAATCGTCCATACCTCTTCTTTTGTTATAGGCTAATGATATCTGTGCTATTTAAAAAAGCAATCTGCTGCCTCGTAAGTGCCTTTGTTAACCCATTGCATTCACCTCCTTCACTACAGATAGCTATAATGTAGCTGAATGTTTGTCATTTAAACAGTGTAGGTTTTCAGATAATATGTTTATCTTTCAGCACACTGTGTAGAAAAGTAATTTGTATCACTAGTACTTTTATGGAATCTAAAGTTTTCTTTAGTCAGTAACAGAAGTGTATACTGTATGTTATTGCAGAGGTTAATTGAAAGTTAACATTCAAATGTAAAATGTTAATAGGTAAAATTACAAATGCCTACATTAGTAGATGTAGAATATAAATATCTTGATGAGTTTTTAGATTTGTGATACTGAATTGTTTTCCTCCAGGGCACGGGGAGGAAATAATGTAAGTTAGATGCATCACTTGTTGCTATGGCTTGTGATCTCAATTAACAGCTTAATACAAATATGTGACGACTGGGGAGGTGCGGGAGCTATGGTAAACTATATATTTATATATTTATACATTATTTATGTTTGTGCTTAATGAATTTGAATGTGTCTAGGTAATTTCAAAATAGGGATATTAAGCAGGTGACTAAGACTACGCAAAAAATCTTCTTTCTCTCCACCCGAATTGTATGCAATAAAAATCCCCAGAAATTGAGGTATCATATTTTTATATTAAAGCTACTAAAGTGTTTTCAGCACTGGTTGTTATCTCTGTCACATTAGTGCCTTCCAAACTTCAGTCAGTTTATTAACACTGAAGTGTATTAAGAATATTATCCAGAACCCTCACGCTAAGGGGTGGATTTACTTACCTTTAACCATCTGTGTTCAGGCAAGTGATTGATGAAAAAAGCTTCGCAGGATTCAGAGGGCCCTTGGAAGGGGCCTGTAAGAAGAGGGGAGGATGAGTTGCAATCGACCGTCAACACATGTAAAATCGTGAACGGAACCATGGATGAGTACCAAGATAACTAATTTTCTTTGTCTGTTTGGCTGAGCATTATGGCTTGGATTCTTTTTTGTGTTTTTTTTTCTCAACTATGGGAATGTACATCTTTATTTAATTATTTTCTATGGCAGTACCATTTTTATGTAAAACTATACACAGTTTCAGGCTAACAGGTCCCACCAACCACAGTTGGAAGACCAAACCACATTTTTGGAAGCTGAATCACAAAGAAAGGAATTCCCCATTCTTTACCCAAAGGAAATTACATAGAAAAAGAGCCAAAGTGCAGTACTGTTTAAGTTCTAATGGCTCCATGCTACCTTAGGACACCCTGAAAAATCTGCCTCCAATCATAAGCACAATATACAGAGATAAATAGGAAAAAATACAGGGAGTTAAACATTTATGCAAAATTGATTTGAGCAGTGTTTGTTTTGTAGTACAACTGGATCCTAATAAGAAATGTTATTTTATAAATGGTATTTTGTTTGAACCTCTTTTTTTATATACTGTATATATAAGCAACCACGCACAAAACAGAATGGGAATATGTTAAAAACAAGATATTTTATTGCAGAAAATTATATAAGTTTATCTAATATGGTCTAACTATTTCTATATATGTTTATGAATAACCATGTCTGTAATACAAAATATGATATATCAGGCAGAGGGCACTGTTGTCCTTAAAATGAAAGTGCTCACCTCATGTCAGATAGCAATGGTTTTATTCAGCTCCCCAAATGTTCCAGGCTATAAAAAGGCACGTCCATACATCAGAGCCCCACATGCAGTATATATAATAAAGTTTCTTCATAAAACAGTTCATAGCAATTTCAAGGTTGAAGCAACAACAGTTACCTAATGCACATGTGTAGTGTAGAGTCACCAGAGTCATTTCATTTCTTTTTATACAGGGCTCTTTTTATTCCAGCATGATTAGGTAAGATTTCTGCAGAAATCTTTTTATTCTGAATCCTCATTATAGATAATTCAGCCTCAAGAAACAAGTTCAATAGTACTTCATTTTTTTCAGTGACATGCCTTCAGATCAAGCATTCCTTGGAAATAAAAAGATGCAGTTCAGAGCCTTCACCCAGTCCAACTTTTATTTTGTCCTGTAAAAGCGAACACTTACAGTAGCACCTAGGTTGTGATTCCTTTCTGCTCAATGGAAACCCTGTCATGTGCTGTGCCTTAAGCCTTCCCAGGCCTTTACATTAATGCGCCACATACAGAGCTTGAACAAAAGTCATTTTATCCGGAGGACGAAAAGATTTTGAGGACAATAAGTAAGCCCCACGTGGGTGCTTTTCAAAAAGAATATAGCAAGGTATAATGGTACAGTATGCAGCTTGGAGTAATGCTTTGGGAAAAAAAAGTGTTTTGAAGTAATTCATCGGATCAGTATATCACAATTATTGCAGAAATTCCAGTAGTGGTCATTGTTGGTATAGTAAAAGAAGTCTTCTAAACAAGAAGCTTTTATTCTATATATATCTAATAGCAACATGTAGTTCTACAACAACACTGGCTTGTTTTTAAGCCAAAGTCATACCATTGGGCTTTGCTTACTGATTTATACTCAGTGAAATGGGAAGTAAAATAATCCACTTCTTCACCGTTTTTTTTTCAAGGAAAAGCCATAACAAACACCATTTGGGTTATGGAAAAGTATTTACCATATACAGTTAAAACCCTATTTTACGTCTTTCAGGGGACCAGAAAAAATGGTGTAAAATCCAGGAAAATGTAAAATTAGGGAAATGTCCGTGGTGTTACTCCCGGGGGAGCAGCAGGTATGACTGTACCCGGACCTGGGACAACCCCCCCTAGTAAGTCCCTGCACGCCCCTGCCAGAGTCACCTCCAGAGTCTCCCTGGGGGGCAGATTGGGGGGGGGGCACAGTTACTTTTTTGTACCAGGCCCTGTGGTCCAGTATTTATGCCACTAGGAAATATATTATAAAAATGTATTACGCATTATATATTGGTGGGACTATAATAAAGTGTAAAATGAGGGAAAACTTAAAATCAAGGTTATGTAAAATTGAGGTTTACTGTAGCCAGTCAAGGGTCTGTGCCTAGGTTGGCAGCTTTAGGGGGTGGCCCCCAGATGCCTATATGGTAATAATATTTATTGGTGACAAAAATCTGTCCTGTTTCGCTTTGCCAGAAGATTTGTGAAAGCACAAAAACTCTGCGAAATGCAGCTGGCACACATATTTGACATGCACAACTTTTTTGATGTGACTGCGACTTTTCTTTATGCAACCATGACTTTTTTTTGGTGCAACTGCAACCTTTTTGATGTGACTGCAACTGTTTCTTTAATGCAAAATTTTTTTTCTTCTAATTTTTGCAACATTTTTGTGAAAAGTTTGTCAGGGGCAAAATGCAAAATTTTGCAGCGAATCCATGCCTGGAGAAAAAATTTGCTCATCACTAATGACAAACAGAGTGGGGTGGGAGTGGGGTACTTGAAGGTCATGATTGGTGAATGCGCAGTACATAACTTCCTTCCGTGCATGTGACAATCAAGCGCTGGGGGGCATGCTGAGGTTCAGTGCTTAGGGCAGCACCAAACTTAAATACAACAATGTTTACTTTAAAGGTGGCCGTACATGGGCCAATTTCAGCTGACGATATCGGTCCAATTTGGCAGCTTATCTGCCTGTATAATTTTTTTCATCAAGACCTTATTATTAGCTGTAAGGTATGCACACTTTGTATGCCGCCTTTCCCTGTTCGTTGTAGAATTGCAGCTGGTTGTGCATTTTATTTTTAAACACTGTGACCTGTACCTACCCCTTAGAGTACTCTCTGAATTCAAGAGGGCTGGGGGGGGGAGAGTAACCTATGCGTCCCCCTCCCTCCCCATACCCGATCAGCACTGGATTTCAAACCTGCATGCGCATGAGCAAACAAACCTCTCTCTCTTCCCCGCTGCCATCAGAAGCGCACACACGCCAGTATATAAATTCCAATACGGAGCAAGTGGGAGACGTCCCTATTGCGCTGTATGGGAGCGAATTGTCAAAATTTTGTTGCGGCGGGGCGGCATGCCGCCCCTAAATTTGTGGTGCCCTAGCAGTGTCGGAGTGGGACCCCAGGGGCCCATCAGAAAACCTTAGATCATGGGCCCACTCTCCAAACTATTTTTCATCTACTTCTTAGTCTCTATATTTCCCTAGTTTTTTTCATCTTTACATACTATAATCTATTCTCCTATATGTTTAGTTGCTTTGTTCCCATAGAAAAATAAGTAATCATGAATTAGGACAAATGGCTAGAAGCAGGAGGGCCCACTGACATCTGGGCCCACCGGGAATTTTCCTGGTATCCCTGTGGGCCAGTTCAACACTGCGCCCTAGGCCTGGGCCTTTGTGGCAAATCCAGGCCTGTACCTGAGCCTGTACCCGAGCCTGTACCCAATTCCTAACTTTTAGAGCTTCAGAGCATGCAGACCATTACCTTGCCTGCCTTATGATCTTGTATCTGGTGTGAGGTGCAGAGCACATCCATGACAAGGGGACTCCTCAATTGACCTTCCGCCTTGAGGCACCCCACTGAACCCCCTTGTTACATACCTTAATGAAACACCAGGAGACAAAGGTGGAGAAATTGGCCTCAGCATTTATTCACATTTTATCAAATAAATAAGACCTTGCCAGCCTAACCAAGGCAATATTCTAAAGCCATAATTCCATAAGAGGTCGCTACTATGCTCTGCCGATCCTCGCTGAAGACTTAAATGAGTATTAGACTGCCTCTACCTACAGAGAGGATGGCCCCAAGCTCTGCTACCAGCCGGAGCTGCATTACCAACCATGAGAGAAGTTCAGCAGCCCTGCTGCCGGTCCTGGATCTGCAGTGTCTTTATGATAGGAAATCCAAGCAGGCTGTCACCTAGCACAAGCAGTAGTAGCGTCTGTATCTATCAATCCACCATGCAGTCACAGGAGAGAACCTCCTTTCTCCCTCTGCTAAATTTACCTGTGCAGTACTCTGGCAAGGTCCTACCACTGCTGTGACAAATAAAACTTAAAATATATTATCATATATCCACTGTTTTGATCCAGAGGAGGGCAAAAATCCCAACCTGAAGCCTGTGCCAATTATGCCTCAAGAGGGAAAAAATTCCTTCCTGACCCCCTTGGCGATCGGAAACATTCCCTGGATCAAGCAATCGTAGTTAACATGAATTAAATACAATGCTGACTCTCAAGTTTATACCGTATAAAGAAACAGAAAGCACAATATAACAATGCATTCAGGAAAACATCCCCATTCAGTTATTAATAAATAATATGAAAACAAAAAGAAGAGAAACTGACATTTTGCAAAATATGCAAAATATGCAAAAAGGGGGAGGGTGGGTGGGATGTTTCTACCTGCTCAGAAGATAAGGAAATGAGTGTTTCTTTTTCTGACATCATATCCCTCTCTTTCTCTGCCTCCCAGGCCAGCTTTCTCCTGCCTTAACTCTTTCCTTTTCACCTAATCACAGTTGAACCTAGTTCTGCCAATCTCTAAACCAGTGCAATCTGGCTGCTGGTTATTCGGATCCCTTGTCATGCAGCCCCTGCGCTTATAGCTCCAGGGCTTTCCTTTCCCCCAGGCAGAAGTGCTGCCTGAAAGAGCACTTTGGGGTGTGCTCTTGTATCCCTTATCACTCTTGCACTTCTGCAATTTATCCATCCTGTGGTTTTCTAAATAAACAAATTATTGAAAGCAAATTTCAGATTTGAAGTTGTGCTTTCTAGTACTGAAAACCTATCTGGAAATTTATTCTAATAATTTAGAATTGTTTACATAAGAAGTTTGGAGAGACAAGACTGGTAAACAGAAAAGAATCAAGGGTTCTATAAACCAATAGAAGAAATTTAAAATTACATTTAAGGTCTTTTATACAGAGAGAAAACTGTACTTTATCATTTGAGTTGTTGAAAGAAACATTGGCTTAAATAATTGTAATGACAGATTCGCATTAAGAAGGAATGCATTACAGCTCCTCTTGCTAGATAATGCCCATGTTTATAATTGTAACATTACATTTCACATTGTTCCCAATCATTTCTCCACTACACAGACTCAAGAACATTTATATTGTCATTCAATTGCAATGTATATCTCTTGCTTTTTCTTCTTTGTGTCTAGTTCCCACTTTTCTAAGAAAAGTAATCTCCTAAGCAATTACCTGAAATGCCTCTGAGTGCATCTTTACTTCTCAACATAAGCAATGATCTATAACGGGATACATACAGTAGCAACATGAAACAGGAATAACAACTAGCAAAATGGTTGCTTTACTTCAACAAAATATACCTATTTCTACTGATCGGATTCTGTGTATGAATATGGTGCAGCGTTTAACACTTCCATTGTGCCAGGCAAACACATCCTCATTCACAGCTGTAATTTACAAGTATTTGGATTCAAGTAATGTACTTTATGAAGAATCAAATCAATAAAATTCTTATACAGAAAGTTTTCAGTACATTCAGTTCATAACATTTGTGGCTGCTCACACCTGAAATAAAACACTAACAAAATATTTCTAATGCAATATACATGTAACTGTTTAATACCACAAAATAAACATTGAATACAAAAGAAAAAAAACACTAACAAACATAAGCTACTTAAAATGGCTGCTGCTGTCTTAAACAAACAGAGAAAGCTTCTAGGGTTCTTTACTCAGGTATGGTAATGCTTTCTGCAGAATAAATATTTTGTTCTAGGTGGCACTAATTTGGCAAATCTATTGGCAGTAAAATACCAAAATGATTTTTCTTCTCCTTTAAATGTCCTATTTGCTCAACCTTTCCCTTTCAATCTTCAAGCTGTGAGGCAAAAAATGTTTGGATTGGGATGCTTCACCGGACCCTGACTCTACAGATCTATTCTCCGAGGCAGTACTAGAGGCTTCTCTTAATCTAAGCAATGGGCACCAACTTCTCCTTGGCAATGGGATGATTGTGATAATATTGTCCTTGTCCTTCTTGATTTTCCTCAATATCCATGGAATCAGTGGTACTTGCAGAAAAATATAAAGGAAGCCGAACTCCAATCCTGCTGAAGAGCATACACTGTTAATTCTTGAATACAGTGAAACCAGGAATAAAATCTTTTCACCTTCCTGTTGCTTAGGGTGGCCATCAAATCCACACTTGTGCCCTTGTGCTCTGCCCAACACATAATTGGGTATAACCTTGCCATAACTGTGAGCCCCACCCAGCTTCTTTATGCAAGAGACTGCTGCCATGTTGTCTATCCTCACTAATAATGATGTTTCCCTCAAAAGGTGACTGTAACACTAAACAGCCTTCCACGAAGCCGTCAGTTTCAACACATTGGCATGAAGCATCTCTTCTTCCTGACCCTGACTATAGTCTCATTTTAGCCGGGCTCCCCATCCTAATCTGTTGTTAAAATTTTCCACCTGGTCTCTGTCAATGAATGACCCCTTATCAGGTTCTCCTCCATTAACCACCATTTTAGCACCTTTCTGACTTAGGTCTCCATAAATATCTTTTGATCCCAATTCTATGCCCCTGAATACCATTGATTCAAAAATATTCTCTGCATGCCACCTTGCCCACTTCAACATTGGAAAAGTCAAGATTAGCAGACCAAAAACACTGGTCACTTCTCTGGCACAACTGTAGGATCTGTTTCTCAAAGTTCTGACTGCTGTCTTTATTTTTTATTTTTGATTGTCCAGATGCCTTGTCAGATCCTCCTGTACCTCTCGGTGTCTTGAAAAAGAGTAATGTCCTCCTTTCCACTGAGTAGACTGATTAGAATGTCTTGTAGATCTAGATTGTTTCTGTTCCAGAAAAGAAACCTTTGTTCCAAAAGAAAGACCTATCTGTACCAAACTCTGAAGTCTTAAAAGATTTCTTTTCTTAAGGTAAAAATACACTTTTGCCTCCTTTAACTCTCTTGACAATGTCATCTAACTTTCACCCGAAGAGCATCTGCCCTTCAAAATAACAGAAAGATCCCTTATCTGGAAAATACCAGGTCCCTAGCATTTTGGATAAGATAACAGGTCCCATACTGTTGGCATTACACTTACATCACCGATATTTAAATGTTTATCGAAGGAAGACTAAAATCTGTATGTACAGTATATGGCCACCTCTACTCCTAACCCAAGCCCAGATAGACAGCTGTCTCACTATATTTAAAAAAAATCCAAAGACTTTGTTCTAATCATCATAATCTCCTTGAGCATTGTCTTTTGAACTCACTGGTGAACTTAGTTCATTTAGAATCATACGCCGCTCACAGAAGAAAGATACTTAGGCACTAGTGGTATTATGTATATGTTTTCTGTAGTCTTATAGTCTTGCAACTAGTATTACTTATTCATTGACAGTATATAATAAAACTAACAGATAACATCATCCTAGCAGATCTTCCACATAAATATATTTTCTGTAACTGACTCATCAATGTAAAATTTCAGCGGTAGAAAGCTTAATCACTTCAGCAGGTGTAGCGTGATCCTTACCATACATCAGTGATTCTAATAAAAAGGATTCATATCAGTAAGGGTGCAATGAAGCAATACATGGAGTATTAAAGAAGGGCAGGTTATACCTCAGTCAGCCAGTCACAATAGTTCCATCTGTCTGCCCATGCATAAAAGTCTAATTGGATATTCCACTAATGCGAATTTTCCCTTTTAGTAATACAGAGCTGCCTTTTGCATGTATCGTCTCTCATGTTTCTGTAGTGAGAGGAGAGGTACACTCTAATTTAAATAAATATATCCTGGCCATTCAGTAACATAAAGAATGACCTATTCTTTATACTTGTGTTTGTTGTCAATATATGATCTACTTATTTATTTGCCAGAAACAACTGATGTCCTCAACTTACCTCTCTCCTTACTCTATATCATTACTTCATACTTTTTTAAGATGATTGAAAGCATAAGCTTTTTGTTCCTTGTATCTCTGACTTCCTAACAGTAATAGAAGGGGGTATTTAAAATCTGTTACCAAAAATGACTACAGATTAGACACAGGGTGAGCCTAGTCAATATGTTGACTTCATATAAATAAGTTTTAATATTATTTCTATGGATTATCAATATAATATTCTTCCTTCTGTAACCCCCACTTTTAATTTCTCTGTTGGAATTTCATATACGTTAAAACCTTTTAGTAAACCAAACGCAGAGGCTCACAGATATTGATCATAAATACTGCACATTTTTTCTCTACTTAATATTGACTGCTTAAGTGCATTGCCGCCAGTAAGCCTATGCCATAACATCATAGAAACGTTATCATTTTTAATTAAGTATTCAATGCAGTTGAGCATTCCAAAGTCGCCAGGTAGATACTATATCCAATTCAAATCTGTTATGTTTGATGCAAGTAGAAACTATTACGAGCCAATAAAATATTCATATTGCTAAAGTTCCATCTCATACAGCTCATTTTTAGATCTGCATAGATTGTTGTTGGAAACCTTGCAAGTTAAGTAAAGTTTGGCAAAACTTTTACTGTAGAAAGTTATCTGCAGCAACTCAGGAACAGAAAATTCTGTTATGTAAAAGCTGCAGCTGACCAGAATATTAATAAGGAAGGAGTTATTTTCCCCAGTACAAATTGTAGCAGGGAAATAAAATTGCCTCTTTTCCAAAGGACATGACCATGCTCGGAAGAAAATCAGGTTTCTTTTTGTGTTTACAGCCTTTATTTGTAGTTTTGCCCTATTCTACCTGAACTGCTCCTTAATTGGTAAGGGGAAAAAAATCATTAAGGAAAGAAGGAGCCTGGTGTGTCAATTAATTCTATTTTTCTAACATCTTATTTTAGCGAGCAGATATTCTTATTTGATCTTTGGAGCCTTTGCATTCATATGCTAAAAGGAGAGCTTAGAATAATGTTCCATCTCATGCTGCAGTTCATAAAGTTCTGTTTTAATGAAAGTGCCGTCATTTAAAGAATTGTGCTTAAAGGGTATAAGCACTTTTTCTGGTGACAAGAACTCAGTTAATCTAGTTATACACTGTACTAGGGACTAAACATGAATATTTCTAAGTAGATGTTCTGTTATGAAATAATGTAAGAATGCCAATGCAGTGTATTTGCACGGGTTCATGACATTAGCTATCACATAATAATGGCACAGTTATAATATGATGTATGTTGACTCATCAAATCTCATCAAATATGAAACAGTTGCGTCAGGTTCCAAGCACATGATTCTGTATTAGTCCATTTTCATTTAATATGGTTATTAATGAGTTAAAGGAGGGCTTGAAAGCTACAGTATATATACATTTTTACAGATTACACTGAACTAGGCAGAACGATCGAATCAATCTTTCATGTAGAGCCCTGTACAAACTGGCCATCTGGCAGCTAAGGGGCACATGAGATTCAGTATCAATAAATATAAAGTTCTACATATGGAATTTCAAAATGTAAAGGGATATAGATACACAGAAGGAGAGTAAAATTACAATAAACTCTTATTCGCCAGTTGGTCCTTTTAAAAAGAAACAAGGCCATTTGTTGAGATTAGAAGACAGGTGCAAAACAGTGTGGGATTCTATTAAAAAGAGGTTGTACTGGCTGATATATTAGATACCTTTTTAGCAAGTGGGAATATACAGAGCTACTGATGTTAATGGACTATAAAAAAAATCACCCTTCAGTTTGTATAAACACCCTTGTTTCTTCCCTCCTTAATAAATGAATATATTTATGTATACACCTCACTCCCCCTCTTTTATCCATCTGTTTCTTCCACCTTAGTGTTTTTGTTGCCATAGCTTCTTTATGTATTCAACTGGCCCCTTATCCCACCCCCAATGTATTTACAGAACTACTATTTTTTCAGTCTGGGTGGCACCGGCTTAGGCTGTCCTTTAAACCTTTTCCTGCTGTTCAGGCATGCCACTCTGAGAGCAATGCACCTAAATTGAAGCAAGGTTCTACATTGTTGGCATTCTGTTAACCATTTTTTTCAGCAATATAGAATTTACAGTTCAAGTTCACATCTTCTTATGGACACTAATCCTTTGCCAAGGCACTGCTTTGTCACAGATTAGCAGAGTTCTGTAACCTGACCATTGCATCTGTTGGACTGGCTCACCTTGCTAATACAGTATGTGTGTGCCCAAGGCACTGATTTGCTTGAAAAATGGATAAAGATGGCTGGATGGCTTTCTGAAACAGCAAAAGTCAGATGTTAATCTGGAGAGCAGGCACCTTTTAGCCTTAACTATAGATTTTTATACAAAGCCCTAGGTGGTCTTTAAATTACTAGTGGTTATTAATAATAAAGCAGTATTGTATAGAATTCAGCACAACCTTGAAAAATGTCTATTTTAGATATATTAACCTTGCAAAAAGAGGGTTAGCAATCCTGTATTACCCCCACTTTCTCCTAAACTCCACCCCCCTCCATTATTATATCTGGCTAGTTAAACCCATGACCATTTAACTGTCCAACACTTAACTTTCTCAAGTGTCTTACCCCTCCTCATCTCTGAATCCAATTATAATTATGACTGTCCCAATTCACCCACCCATCACCTCTCCTTCCCTTTTTACATCCCTGACATCCTGATTCTTCGACCTAGTCGTGGGCTAGGAAATTACATTTACAGGCTAACAAAAACATACAATAAAAAAAATATAATCTTCCATATGCAATTTATTATATTCTAGCTTTATGTATTTGCTATTAAAATATTGGTAGAATTATATAAGTAATTATTAATTGTAATTCTTTTACCTATTTGCCTGCTGACTGGAAAATTTTCTGCAGATGCCCATAATTTATTTGTGTAGCCTGTGCTTTGCACCTTCTGCTAAATGTGGCAGCACCATGCACTGCACTTTGTAAATGAAGCCTGGATTTGCACATAAATGACAATGCTTCTAAAGCAACACTCACAAATATGCCTATAGTAACTATGATACCTTGCAATTTCAAACAGTCACCATGTTTTTTTCCGACAATGCACCATTTATTCCAAAGGATTCCAAAACCATTTTGGATGCAGAAGGGTGATTCTCCTAACACAGCTGAGCTGCGCCTACTGCAATTGTGTGTGTGTTTTGTCACAAATAGGGAATTTCTTGTGCAAATATATTGCAGCAATTGATGCAGGATGCAAAGAGAACCCAGGAACTGCTGCCTGGTCAGACGCTGGCTTTAGCTCCAGGGTTTTCCTGTGTCAATAGGTGCAACAGCGCATGATTCAGAATTGAACTCAACGATAAGGATTTCTAATCCGGGTTCCCTGAGGCTGCCCCCATTCTACGCCCACCCCCCGAGCACGCATGCGCAAACAACTCAACCCCCTTCCCCCACCCATGAGTGCGCATGCGCGAACATTTAAACTCCCATACAGAACAGTGGGGAGAGGTCCTCATTGCTCCGTATGGGAGCAAAATTTCGCTGCGGCGGGGCGGCATGCCACCCCTAAGTTTGTGTCACCCTAGGCCCAGGCCTTTGTGGCCTCGCCACACATCCGGGCCTGGTGCAAGGATCACATTTTGACACATGTATCTTTCATGTAAGTGGTGTTACGTACAAATCACTGCAGGGAAAAGCACAGAAAAAAGATGTAAAGAGATAATGTTGCCCACCGCACTTGCAGATGTAAATGAGCCCTATTTTTGTCCCATTGTACCTCCTAATACAAATGGTGTGAACTGTAATAGCATTGCATTGTCGTATAATCTGACACAATTAAAAAAATGGTATATAATAAAAACACAACAGTATATTTGTGACTGAATTCTTCTCCGTGGTATTTATAAAGAGCATGGATTTCCTTAACATTTTACGGGAAGGGACATGACATGATAACATGCTTTCAAAACCCTTTGAAAAAAGGACATTGCTATTTTTGTGGTTCCCCGAGTAAAACCTCATTTCCAAGATAATTGACATATTTTATGAGGAGACAAATGGTCTCAATTATATATCATTGTGGTTGAAACAGTTTTGACATTTCACTTGTACTGTCTCACAGAGATACAACAAAATACAGGCTTGTCATTTTCAAATATTTTTCAATATGACTCTTCTAGCTCCAATGTACTTATCTTCTAAAAAAATGAATGTGCCATTTCCATCTGGTCCCCTTTGTGAATTATTCATGGACAATTTAAAGAAATTCATAACATGCACTGAGTGTATTTCAATGGGTTTTTCTTCAATGCCAGATCTGCAGATGCACAAAATCTATAGATGTGTGAATAATTATATTTGATCCCAAAGGATGAAATGATTCACCATATTTGCATTAACATGTGTAGACATGTGCCCAAGGGGTCTTTATGAGAAAATTGCTGAAATACCTTTATGAATTCCATTGTTCATTAAATTAGTTCAGTGCATATTCAGTGGTCACAATGTTATATGCAAAAAGTTTTAAGAATTATCTGACATTTTGATATCTTTATTTATTTCTAGACATGTTTGAGCCACTTTGAATTTTGTTTGCCATTTTCAGTGCCTTTGACATTTAAAATAAGAGAACCATTATTGGAAGAAGTGTCAATGTTTTCTGCGTATGGGGTGGGTGTTGGGGGGGGGTGGTTGCTACAGTCAGAAGAGTCGTTTATGTACCTGAAATAGAGACTGAGTATTCAGAGATGTCTTAACTATTTGCAATACAGCTATGTCTTGTTTGTTAATGTGATTATGTAGATAGCCGTCAAGAGCAACATGCTTGGGAGGGAAAACCTAAAATTAGTTATGAGCAAATCTGACCCATTTTGTTCTGATGAAAAAATTGCAAAACTATTGAAAGATTTGTGAAATGGCAACAAATTAGCGAAATGCAGATACTGTGACTTTTTTTGACTCAACCACAACTTTTTTGACTCGAACAGCAATTTTTAGACGTGACTATGACTATGTGACTGCCACTTTTTTTTCTCACTCCAAATACATTTAAGTCAATGGGTGTGTTGCCAATGGTGAAATGTGGAAATCTGCAGTGAATCCATGCCTGGTGGAAAAATTTGCTCACTACTGCCTAAATATTACTATGTAGCCTCTGGGCAAAATTAGAAGTGGCTCAATCCTTGAACAAAATCATTTCTTTGTATGCATAATAATGACACTTCCTGTGAAATCTATAGAACTATGTCCTTTTATATGAAACAATAAAAACACCAGACTTGTTCCATCTCCACCTTTACATACATATAGCCATTGATCAAAATTTTACATACCCCATGTCGGTTTCAATAAGTTTTACTTATGTTGTGCTCTTGTGTGCCCAAGAGCACTTCAAAGTGAAAATAACAAGCTTTTAGATGAAGAAATTATGTGTGAAATACATAAAAATGTGTAGATGGGAGTAATTCTTATGAATTGTCATTACTCCACGTTTATCAAAGTAAATAATTCTCTTTGCATACTATTGAAGCTATTTCTTTTATACATATGGAACAAACCAGAATTCAATTTTATACATACACCATCACATTTTTAATCTTTCAGAACTTTCTTAAATAATTATTGCTAGACGCCATTCATACATATCAGTAAGAAGTAATCTAAAACCCATTTATATTGGTGGTCCACATTAGTCATCAAGTTCTTCTCTCCCTGTGCTACCAATAAGTAATAAGGCTTCTCACTGTGTGGAATGATGAAATAAATTAATGAATGTTAACTGCATCATGTCATATCATACTATCCAACATTTTTCAAGTTGATTTGTCATGTTTATTAAAGTGATGGTGTAAAAAACCATGACTAGACAACCCAGAAAGGAGCTTGCAAAAAGTCTACTTTACTGATGTATCGCAAAAGGTTTTGTAATTTAACTTTCGTACAAGTGCCAACGCGGGGTATGAAATACAAAGGCAATGTGCAAGTTAAATTTCCACACCTTTGGCTCTAAGAAACTGCAAAACATTGTGCACCTAGCTTTCTATTATACTTTAATAATATATCATTTTGATACCTGCTTTCTAATGTGCCTAGTCTCCAGTATTTTATGCAGTGGATTCTAACACTATTGACTATTGGAGCACCCGATTTGCTTGTGTAGGGAATCTCAGTCTGTGACATTATCCAGCCTAGCTACAGACTTGGGAGGGACCCGATTGGCTGGATGTCCCAGCGAACTTCTGGGAGGAGGTGTGCTTAAGTTTGGAGCCAAAAATCAAGGGGCGGGCCCAGAGTTGATAAAGGGAGCCCCTGTTGTTTTGCCAGTTGTTGGAAGAGAGATGCAGAGTGAGCAGCCAGTACCACGTGTTGTGAGTTGAGACTGAAAAGAGAAGAGTCTGCAGGGCTGCCAGTGATTACAAAGTTCTCTGTGAAATCTCTGTGTGTGTCCCCTGGTGAGGACAGGTATTGCTCATGTGCCTGCTACGTGGGAGCAGCCACCTTTCCATAGGGGAAGGTACTCTGGGGCAGGTAGCGCTACCTGGTGGGACTTAAGAGCTCTTGGGGAAGGGACTGAACTGATTAAAGGGTTGTGGTCTATCCGGATCAAAGTTGGGACTGGACATCTACAGAGACTGTGCCAGGAGTGGATAGACTGCATGGGTTCCTCAGGGCAGGATAATAAGTTAACCATAAAGTTGTTTTACATTCTATTTCAACAGTTATGTAAAGTTTGATATTTCTGAAAACTGTGTGTGATTATTCCTAGTGGAAAGCCCCTTGAGGTGTACTCCTCAGTGTCCACTAGGTGGAGGCACTCCGCTAAAATCCCAGTTCCCAGTATCTTTATAATTCAAAGAGAATGAAAATCTCCTGTATACAGCCCAAAAATAAGTGAGTGTGCCAAGAAAGGGTTACACTTGTTAAAGGAGAACATCAATCCACCCTTGATGTCTGTGACTGGTTCATAAGCTGGCTTATAATGGTATCCTGTTCCCCTTGAATCCATCCAACTGGATAGCCTTGATATGATTAAAAGCATCCCTGTTTATGAATGTTTTAGAAAGTCTAACTCTATAAGAGCAATATATGACAATTTCCCTGGATTTTAGAGGCCCAAACATGCAGGACCAGAACTCCTCAAACTGCCCTCCACTGACTTCAAGCTAAAGCACAAGCACCTGCTTTTTTCATATTTTTTTTACCCTAACATAAGAAGTAATAAAGGGTATTTATTCTTGTGAGAATTATTCCGATATTGTGTAATAAACTAAACTGTCATCCCTAGAATGTCAGCCAACTGCACATGCACACATAGCGTTATGCAGAGAAAGAATGTCACTGCATGTTTATTGGACTCACCCAGCTGTAAGCCAACTGATACATACATATCATGATTTGAGAGCTTTGCACTGATTCACATTAACACTAATTTGTGTGTATGTAAAGCAAGAGAGCCTAACTTACATAAATACATACAACATGTATTACCACTGCTTCTGTAGTTCCCTCGTGTTTGGTTTACCTTGAGGATTCCACTCCTCTATTCATGAACTTATAGCACCATTATTTAGTAACTTATTTATATGTTCATGTATTGAGCTTAACCGCCCCCCCCCCTCCTTATAAATGAGATAGTCCCTTTGCTGTCAACATTAGAATCCACATTTTTTAATAAAACTGAATAATTATTTCCATTTGGGGGAAATCTTTCTGTTGTTTTTTTATTGTTGGCTAAGTGTATTTTTTGGTTTCCTGAGCATGTATTGCCAAGAACAGTGTGACTGGCAGGTACAGGGGGTGAGGTGGATGTATTATTTCTCATATAATATTTATAATCTTAAAATAAAATTAAATCTTTTTCACTAAGATGTACACCAACTGTGAACAAAGCATATAAATGTATGTGTTGGAAAGGTTGTAAATATGTTCTATTAAACATGCTGATCACAAAAAAATCCCCTTATGCATCTTGTGTACAGATCTACATTACAACCTTCTCCCAGCCATGATTCAGTTAATAACCTACAGAGGAGGACTCCTAGCACTAAATGCAAATGAGCTAAATATATTTATCACTTTTTCCTTTCCTATCCATCTTGAACACACATATTTCCCAGGAGATTCTCCTGCTTTATTACAAATCCTGCTGTATTAAAGAGATGCAGAAATGGAATAAGCAGTTCACAAAAAAATGATTTTGGCCCACTGGACCAGCTACACTGATGGTGGATACTGATACTTTTATAATTAAGTTAAATATAGCAAAGTACGGGAAAAAGCTCAGATAACAGTTACACATAAGTAGCACATAAAATTATATAATCCTAAATTCTTCAATAATTGGCTTTAAACTTTATGTCTCATCTCTGTGATACTATTTTGGAAGGCACGAAACTGAAGACTATTAGAAATAATTATATATTAAGGGGGGAGTTAATGGAAGCACTGGGCACACTGTAGTCGCTTTTCCCATTTGAAATTAATGGTGTGCTATGTGCACTGTGTGTTAGGTACATTAATAAACCCTGTTATATTTGTCAGCTTGTAGTCTTAAGTTGCGCACACAGATAGAGCTGGTCTTAATTGTGCTTTCAGTTTAAACAGAGAAACATGTCATACCCTTTTCCTCCTGTAAATGGTACACTTTACAATGTTGTGCTCTGTATGAGATCTAATGCTCCAGTACAACCTTTTCATCTTCTAAGTATTAGGAGTCTAATTTTGCTGTTAAAGCAAACAGGCTAAATTGCCCAAGTGCAGTAATGCTCCCCTTCCCATTGTTCAGCTTTAGAGCCAGCTCATCAATTACCAGGAAAATTAGTTCTACGGAGCAAAATAGCAAAAAGACAAGGTATCTTAGTGACTTTAACTTTATGAGTTTTTTTTTTTTTTTTTGAAATATTGTGATAGTGATTTACCATAAATTTAGATTTTATTTTCATGCACTAAACTAAACACCTTGCAGTGTATAGTAAAAAGAGCTGGTTGTATCCTGTGGTTTCTAAGTCAGAAGGCCAAAGTGTAGACATTCAGGCACCAGCAATGCCTGATCATTAGTGATGGGCGAAATAATTTGGCAGGCATGGATTTGCGGATTTCTGCGTTTCGCCATTGATGGATTATTTTGTGAATTGGGCAACAAAATTCACAGCGTAAAAATTTGCTGCGCATTAAAAAAAATTACAACAACTTTAATTCACATTTAATGAAGTGCAACAGCTATGGCACCACTGTAAGGAAATACCTCACATCCACAATATACCAAACCCTTCATCTGCTATACATCTACAATTCCACTACAGTTCAGAAGTTTTGTGACCATAAACAAGGTGTCTTTATTTTCAATTGATTAATCTAAATTAGGAATGTGGTAAGGATTGTGTATATTTATATTTGTATTCATATACATGACAACTATGACCAGATACTTACTGATCAGATATGTGTATATTATTAAATGTATCCGGTACATGAAAATGTGTGTAGAGGAGGGCAAATATCTGCAATTATTGCTGTTAGGTCTTATTAAATGGATGGCCTTTTCCTCTAGACCAGGGATTCCCAACCTTTCTTACTCATGAGTCACCAAGTCAGGAATTCAAATATAACTACCTGCTTTGGGGGCACTGAGAGCAACATTCAAGGGGTTGGTGAGCAACATGTTGCCCCTGAGCCACTGGTTGGGGATCACTGCCCTAGATTGTGAATCTGCTTTATCACCTCGGCTTTTGAGGATAAATATGACAAACGTTTTTTCCTTTTCCAGATGGAACTGTTTTGGAAAACAAATGCATATGCAATCCAACTTATAAAGAGTACTCACCCTCTAACCTGCTGTTATCATTATAAAAGATATTGTCAGGTAAAGGTTATGAGCCATGTGGACTATCAAGTAACATATCACTTCTCTGTTAAGAGTATAAATTACAAGAGGCCCGTTAGTATTACATTTTCATATGGCTCGGACACAGGCTCCAACAGTACCCTAATTTTACTATGCAGAGGCTTTGTGCTTTGTTTTATAGTTTGTGGCGAAGTGCTTATAAAATAACCCTTCCCACGTGTTTCATTTGATCCTGCTTTTGTTAGGCAGAATCACAATATTCAGCAATTTATTAGCTGACTGGCATTCCAGCTTGGAAATCTAAAATCTCCCACTGCTAAAAAGAAAAGTGGTTGATCATGGGGATGTTAGCTGTATTGAGTAATGAATCACTTGTGGGAGATGAGATTTCATTCACTTCTGAAGATGAAAAAAATTTATTCAACATAGAAACAATATGCCTTTTGGTACTGATTGAGAAGAGCTGTTACTTTGTCCGAGTATACAATTTCCTCCCTCTTTTTAAAACCTTAATGTTAACACTTTCATCACAAAAATCTTATAAATGGGATGTTCATGTATATCATTTGCATTATAGCTGAAGACTTCCATAATTCAAGCAACAATGGGACATGACATGCAATCTAAATTTGGCCATATACAGGCAGATTTAAGCTGCATATTTTAGTCCGAGTTATCTGCCTGAGTAAAGGGTTAACCAACAGGCCTGCGCATCTGATATCTGGCCAGATATCAATCAGGCAGGTTTAAAAATCCCACTGGAGGAGAAGTGCATTGGTGCTCTGATGCTATCCTTGTCTCCATAGGTCCCATTCTGTCATCCAATCATTTGTCATAGTGCACAGGTTTCCAAATTGGGGCAAGGTCACCAAATGAGCAGATCTGACTGTGTATGGCCACTATTAATCTGTGTCTAAGCCCTGAGCTACCCATTATACTTACACCCTGTGAGTACATATAAATGTATATACATACTTGTGAAGGTGCAAGCATTAAAGATAGAACTCTGCTGTCAAACTGCCCAGCAATTCTGCCAGTCACAGGGTTAATGCCTCATTCTAGTGTAGCTACCATATTGGGGGTAGTTATATACATGTGTTTACAATCTGGTGAGACAATGCATTGCGATCTTAATCTACCAGTCCCGTGGGCACCACATTTTTTATTTCTGCAAGTTGCAACTTCTAAATTCACAGTTGCTGTGTTGGTGTAAGGAAAGCCACACAGAGACTGATTATTACATTATTAGACACGTTGGCTCACAGATAGTGTACAATGTGGACAGCAACAGACATATCCAAATAGTGATCCATCTAAATGGGCTAATGGCTGGGAAGAACAGATTAAAGAGTTACTGTTACTTAAGGATGCCTCCTGGGTCTATAATGTTTTAAATAGTTAATGTCGGAATACCAGGAAAAATGTTGTCCTAGCATGTACAGTAGAAGGAGAAGAAATGAAAAGTTGCATTTTCTTATTACTTTTAGTAAGAGAGATGAAAATAAGTTATTTTATGAAGGTTATGCAAACTATCATTGTAAACCTTAAGTACTGAGAGTATACTATATACTATACTACTATAAAACAGTATCTTTATAAAACAGAACCTTGTACTTGATCCCAACTAAGATATCATTAATCCTTATTGGAGGCAAAACAAGCCTATTGGGGTTATTTAATATTTAAATGATTTTTAGCATACTTAAGTTATGGAGATCCAAATTACGGAAGGATCCCTTATTCGGAAAACCCTAGGTCCCAAGCATTCTGAATAACTGGTCCCATACCTGTACTCTTTACCTGGAATGAAATGGCCCTCCACTAATGCAGGATTATATTGACTAGAAAAGACTCATCAGTGTTTGTGTTTTTCTGTGTTATATGACAGATTTAAAAAATTCAGGAAAGTATCCAGTAGGTAGACAGATATCTTAGTAGGAATAACGTGTAATACAAAAGCTTAAAATCTCTTTTGTGTTTCTAAACCCTACAAGCTAAAAAGGTGCAATCAATCTAAGAAAGTGAAATCAATATGTCAGTATTGGTAGGTCAGAGAGTATCAGGCTGTGTTATTTGTGCTGTCTTCTGTATTCTGTTGTGCTGCCCATATACTGTATAGAAAACTGATGTATGAAATATTTTTTGTCCACTACATGAAATACAGTACACTCTAAATTCAGTTTCATATAAATCATATATTAGGCAAAAACTCCTGTCTTCTTTTAAGTAAAGGAAAATCTCATGACAAATCTCATTAAACTTGGAAAACAGCATGAAGTCACAGAAGATTATGGAATTCACGGTGTTCTATCTATTCTTTTTGTAGAAGAAGCCATCATACATAACACTGCATAGGTTATTTTTTTAAAACACACACTACTGTCAAGGAAAAGGGTAGCAACATCAGAGATATATGTGTCAATTTTCAGTCATTCACAAATAATGACTGAAGGTGAAATCTAATTTCATCAAAGACACATTTTATCTTACCAATAAACTCTGAAGAAAAGGGATTTTGCTGTGATGTTTCTGTGCAAATCACTTCAAGTTCAGACAAGGCAAAAATTCATGTTTTCTCTTTGATCACTCAGAATATAATTCTGGGTAATCTTGTGCTGTGTATACATATTTATTGCTTGCAAAAGATATGCTTACATTGCTGTTGTAAATAGTATACAAGATTAGGCAGTCTGTAGTGATGCACCTGGAGTGTATAGTTACTGTATATACCGTAGGTCATTTAGGTTGAAAAAAAGGTAATACCTGTAGTATATAAAACAATGAAAGGATTCGCAGGACTTACGAGGAATGTTAATTGCATAAAGAGATCCATTATCCTAAACCCCCCTTATCCCAAAAGCTCCAAATTACGGGGTAACCTGTAACTCCTATAGGGTCCATTTTGAGCAATTAATTCTTATTTTTTAAAGTGTTTTTTTTCTCTGCGTTTATTTAATGTTTAAATGATATTTAGCAGACTTGGTATGGTATGTTATGGGGATCCAAATAATTATGGAATGTCCCTTATCCCCTTATCCAGAAAACCCCAGGTCCTGACCATTCTCAATAATAGATGCCATACCTATAAATAAATAAATATATATATAAACAAAAAGGTCCAGACTCATTTAAATGATAAAAGAAAAAATCTTTACTGCATTGTGCAGAACAATTGCATTACTTACAACGTTTCAAGGCTCCTGACTCTTTATTAATAAATACATATATATATACATATATATATATATTGCAGGAGTAATGCCAGCACACACAGGGTTTCATACAAATGTATATAAAATGATATTTATTAAGAAAAAAAGAGCAAAATAAACATAGCAAGCCTCAACGTTTCAGTCCCCCCTGGGACTTTCATCAGGAGGCAAAAACTGAAGCACCTGCAAACACATTCCAATACCATGACCTTTTAAACCCCCTCTACAGGTAGGTTTTGGCGCCTAAGTCTGTGGTTGCCTAGCAACCCATGTACACAATATCTGTGTCTCTTTAAACATGATCAAGAAGTGTGCATATATTTATTGGGTATAAACATGATCAAGAAGTGTTCATATATTTATTGGGTATAAGTTATAGGAAAGGAAATTAGAGCGCAAAGTCACAGAGGGAGAATAAGGGCAGGGTGCCGACAGCCAGAGAGGAGGAACAAGAAGCAGGAAGGGAGTGGGGGAGGTGCGCCTTCTGTCACAGGGAGCTTTCTAGCAGGACACAAATGCCACAAGTACCCAAGCGTACCTTCTGTTCCATGTCACCATGATTTGCGCAGTGGGTGCCATTAGGGTTGGGATAGTGGTGGGTGTACGCACAATGGCGTACCAAGTCTCTGTGGCCCCCGCATACTCGCGTGCCGTTGCTAGGTAACGCGATCCTAGCTATACATTCAGGATATATCGGAGATAAGCGCCTATAAGCGAATATAAACAAAGTACCCCAAAACACTGTGGGGTTAGTGCCCAGGTATATACAGTGCCACTGGGGCCCCACAGACGTGGGGAATCATGCCCTTTATGCAACATGTACTGTGGGAGTTATAGTTCCACATCCCAAATTTGCTAGTCAAGTACAGTGCCACTGGGGCCCCACAGACGTGGGGAATTGTGCCCTTTATGCAACATGCACTGTGGGAGTTATAGTTCCACGTCCCAAAGTTGCTAGGCATGTATTGTGGGAGTTACAGTTCCACGTCCCAATTTTGCTAGTTAGCGGGGGCCACTTCAACTCATACCCACATATTCCCATAGATATATACTGTAGGTGGCCTGTCCTTTTTATGCATCCCACATTTAGTGACCAACGGAGCCCATGAAGGTGTGCACCTGAGGGGAAAAAATTGTAACCACATATATATATACATACACACAAAACAAAGGTCCACGGCACTCCTTGAATATTCAAAAATCCATCCAAAAGTTGCTACCATCCTTCCCCATTGCCAATGTCATTGTCTTTATTAGATCCAGTTGGCTTTCAGTGGCTTTCAACATATCCCGCACATATCCCCCACATACAGTATACCCATGTTTGCAGGGCCGGGCCAAGGTATTTTGGCACCATAGGCAAGGGCTTCAATCAGCACCCCCCCCCTTCCTGATTGCCCCCATGTACCAGTGCCAGGCTGCCCGCGGCCATTTTATTGCCCCATGTGCCTGTGCCAGTAGCCATCATATTGCCCCCATGTACCAGTGCCATGCTGCCAACAGCCATTTTATTGCCCCATGTGCCTGTGCCAGCAGCCATCATATTGCCCCCATGTACCGGTTCCAGCAGCCATCATAAAGCCACTATATACCTGTGCCAGCAGCCATTACATTGCCTCATGTATTTGTGCCAACAGCCATCATATTTCCCCCATGTATTTGCCACCATTTACCTGTGCCAGTGGGCACCATATTGCCCCCAAGCCCCCAATCTGTACCTGTGCCAGCAGCAGCCATCATATTGCCCCCAATCTGTACCTGTGCCAGCAGCAGCCATCATATTGCCCCCAATCTGTACCTGTGCCAGCAGCAGCCATCATATTGCCCACATTCTGTACCTGTCATCATATTGCCCCAAGCCCCCAATCTGTACCTGAACCAGCAGCAGTCATCATATTGCCCACAATCTGTACCTGTCATCATATTGCCCCAAGCCTCCAATCTGTACCTGTGCCAACAGCAGCCAATCCCTCATATTGCCCAATTTGCCCCAATCTGTATATGCTAGCAGACTGAATCCAAGTTGTGCCCAATTTGACCCCAAATTATATGTACCTGAGCTAGCAAAAGAATCAAGAATTGTTGCTAAGAATTTTTGAAACGTCATTGAACTCCCAGCCAGCAGTCCTGCTCACTCAGGCTTCAACGGTTTTCCCAACACCGCACAGCTTACCCACACACCGCTGCACCCCAACACCTTCTGTCCCTCTGGCTGCCTTAGCTAGAATGACGTGCATGCGTATGGGCGCGCATGCCACTGCCTAATACGCATGCGCAGCGTACGGAGGTAAGCGCCAGTAAAGAGAAGGGTGGGGAGGTGAGCTCCTGGGTCCCGAACGAAGAGGAAATACAACATGCCAGAGGGGGGTTGGGGTGGCGATTCTATTAAAGTCTAAGAGAACTAATAAAATACTACTACAAAAAAAAAAAAAAAAATTCTTTCCGCTTTAATGTGCGCCCCCCAGTGATTGCGCCTACTCTACCTACCCCTAGTTCTGGGCCTGCATGTTTGGTATGCGCACAATGTGGTAGTGTAATAAAAGGCTACACATTTAGTCATCCACAGTCGGTAAAATATATCAGGGCTGCCCGGACGTAAGAATGGAGGCAGGGGAGCTTCGACTGGGTTAGGCAGGCTCAGGAAGGAAAGAGTGAGCATGGGGGGAGAGGAGTCAGTGAGCGAGGAAGGAGCAGGAGTGTAACTGGAAGCCTCACTTTCTTTCCAGCATCCTTCCCACCCAGAAGTCACAACCCGTGAGTGATGGAGGGTATATAATCACAGTTCAGTTAGCGGGGGAATGCTTGCAGGAGTGGGGAATGGAGGCGGTACTCCCACCCATTCTGTAGAGTTGGTTGTTACCTCCCTGATTATGATCCCGGGAGGTAAGGGCTTGAGTGAGGCTTACTCGCTTCTACTTGCCCATCTGAGTGCAGCAGTTTGGGGTTGGCCGGCATGCCGGGGGGCCCATTTACTTGGTGGAGTATTATGGGCAAGCATTTTAGTTCAGTAATTATTTTGTAATAGTTCTTGCATTGTTGATTAACATTGTTAATAAAGCTGGGGCCTTTTCAATCCATCCAGGTGTCCCAGTGTGGTTATTTATAACTAAAAAAGGGGGGTCTAATAAATGGTAACAACAACGGTGGCCTTAATGCTGCCCAGGTCAAAGATAAGAGGGTATTATACATGTTCCACTAGTTATTCATTTATTACACTAATGTCCATGTGAACTAATGAAGGAGAGACAATACAACCAATTAGGGGTTGTATTTCCCAGCATAACTCCATAATCAGCAATAGAGTAGTTAAATTGCTTGTTCCAAATCATTTTAAACAAGCAGGACACAGTGCCTCTCAATTGCGATATGCTGTGATAGAATCAATTCTGGTGCTCATGGAGGTAATAGAGAATTATATTTGAAAAAGCGTGAGGCATTTCGGATCCATACTCTGGGAACATTAGAGCCACAGGGGATGAATCGTTATTATGATCTATGTGACTTTGTGTAATACTTGTAAATTACATTTGTGTTATTTTGTCTCATTATGTTTTTTTTTTACTTCACTGTGAGTTGTAGTTGAACACTGATACACTGTTCGAACACGTACCTTTTAGATGAAACTGGTAGGGGGTGCTGTAAGTAGGAACAAAAGGACTTATGGGTATTATAAGTGTGATTCAATTTGGGAGTATACATCATGTTTCAGAAAGAGTCATGAGTCCCAAAACATCACATGTATTTTTTTATCCTGCTTAAAATCTTTTTGATATAGATGGATTTTTGCATATTCGAGTACTGGTGACTTTTGTTCTGTATGTGGTTCACCCCTGGCAAGGGTTTGACACCGTGCACCCAGAGAAGAGACAAGGTGGAGTGCTGCAGACACATTGGGGTAATGTGAATATATTGTATTTATATATATATATTTATACACATATATATATTTTTTCAAAATATATTTTTTTTTGATAAAGCTCCCATTGGATTGCAAGGTGAATAAAGAGAAGATATTGATGTGACTTGGTGTGCTGGTCCTTCTTATAGGTATATATATATATATTTATACAGACAGTGAGCCGCAAACATCAGGACTTTGATAAAAAATGAAAAGTTTATTTGAAAATAATGTTTCGAGCACTGACGGTGCTCTTCCGCAGGGACAAAGTCCTGGTGTGTGCGACTCACTGTCTGTATACTATTATTATTTTTGCCAGCACCCTGGGCGTTTGAGCCTTTATAGGGTGTGCTCTGTTTGTTCTTGTATATATATATATATATATATATATACACACACATACAGTATATAAACCTAGCTATATGATATCCCAATTGTGTCTGTATAAGAACTTATATGGCTGTTGTCTTTCTAGTCATGTTCAAAACGATATTCATATAAATCAGTTTATTTGCTGATAGTCAGTGCTGTATTTGTAATGAAGGCGCCCAGAGGAAGCGCAATGCGCGTCTAATTCCCAGTGCTCCGTATGTGAGCAATGTGTATGTGCGGCTGGGCGGCATGCCGCCCCTAAAGTTGTACCACCCTAGGCCTGGGCCTTTGTGGCCATGCTACAAATGCAGGCCTGATGATACGTAGATGCCATAAATAAGGTTATATGAAAGTACTGATGGATCTTTGTATATATCACTTAAGGAATTTTTCATTCAATGCAGCTTGACCATAGACATGTCGCAATAGTTTCTGTTCTTATCTTCCCCAAGGACCCCTTGTGCCTAGAAAACTAGAACTAATACTAGAACTAGAAAAAAAATCAAAGCTATACATATTTTTCCACAGCAGGAAGTCACACATTTTTTAAAACAAACTTACAGTTTTTAACATTTACTTCAGTTCTAATATCAGTTAACCGACACATGGCAGTGATTAATATTTTCTCATCCATTTAAAAGTCTGTCTTCACATTGAGGGGCATTTGTTTTTATTTTGGGAGGTACACAAGGGAGTTTAATTACTAGATTGTGAATTGCTTTATTCACACATAACTTATGAATGATACAAACAAATGAAATATGAGCCTCAACTTCTTGCCCCAGCTGTAACCCTGCTTATGCCCCTGAGGGATATGGCCACACCATCAATCATGGTTTGAAACCTAGCCTTCTGAAGAATAGCAAATAACCTATTATATTCTATGTTTATGTATTTAGTATGATTTCTACTGGGAAAGATGCTCTAAGTACCTGGCTGATGAATAGCCTGAGCAATGTTTAAGGCTGTACAATATGCACATGCAATCTGGCACTTTGGTATGTTTTCTAATTTATTAACACTTTCCTGACTGTCAGAAACATTTTCCCAACAGTCAGGAAAATGATTAACGAATTAACACATAAAACATCTACTGCTTTGATCAAAGTGATAGTTCATTAGAGTTTTTGGCCGTTTCAAGTCTAATTCTGTTCTTTGCTATGGGGAGTTAAAGCTCAGCAGCAGTGCTCTAACAGCCCACTACATTTTTAAGCACACCAAAATGAATAAACATTGCATTAGCATTAAATGTATAAAAAGTGGATAATGTTCTTACTGCTCCAAAAATGAAACTTGAGGTTAGAAATTTGCACCTTAGTCATCGTTGTTGTTCAATGTGTTTCCTAATTTGCCAATATTTATCAACTGTGTATAACATATTTATATATCTATGTATAATAAAGCAAACAAGGAAAAGTTGTGCTCACCATTAAATATTAAACCATTACGTGGGGGTGCAATGAGGCTGTGACCACAAATTTCATAGAGACAGAAAAAGAGTATTTCTGCACTCACCCATTATCAATAAATGTAGGACATTAATGCCCTCCCTTTTAAGAAAAACAGCGACCGTTTGTTCATATATTGCAATATATTCAAGCTGGCCAACTACGCCAAAGTCAACCCTGATCTGGCCAGTCCTACACTCACTTTCATCTGATTTACTAAGAATTCTACTGCTTCATTCTGCAACTTTTTTACTTTCCAGGGTTAAATCCCCAAAATTGTTGCCTTGTTATTGACTCCATTGGGATCACCTAACTGTAGCTGGGAAAGGTGGGAGCTACAACATGGAACTGGTCGCTGCTACTGTATAAACTATAGTAAAAAAGGGGGAAGTTGTGCTCACCACTATATTTTAAAACTATTTTAAGCTATTAGGCAGGGATGCAGTGAGGCTGTAACTTAGGGGGGATTTATCAACATTCCAATTTTTTTTTCCATGATTCGAGTTTTTTTGTGCTAAAACTTAAAATTCGAATAATGGTTCCAAAATTCTAATGTCTGATATTTTTAATTAGCGCAAAAAACCTGAAAACTCAAATGTAAAACTTTGGCATCTAAAAGCTTGTGAGTTTATGTAGAAGTCTGTCCGTCTCTCTCTCTCTCTCTCTCTCTCACATATGTGTGTGTGTATTAAATATATACATGTATATAGCCTTTTTCTTTAAATGAAAACTCACCGAGTGCAGTTATTTTTACCTTACCTTATCTCTTCAAGCACCAGGGCATTTGTTTAGAAGAAATACTCCTCTATGCTCTCTCTCTTTCTATCTCTCTCGCTCTTTTTCTTGGAAACAGCATGTGTTTAATGTATCTGAAATTGAAAAATGTAATTGCATTCTGTGGTATGCAAAAAAAAAAAAATCAAGGAATTATTAATAGGAAAGAGTATATTTATTTCATTTCTAAGGGGAACAAAACAAAACATATCATCGATTTAACACAATCCCCAAAGTGATAATGTCATTGTGATTGCCAGCTAATTCATAAGCAGCTTGGTGTTAAGCCAGTTTCTTTGTCCACATGTTCAGAAAAGCAGTAGCATGATATAGAAAGTAAGCCAATAAGTCCATATGTGCTGCTATGTACTGAACTGATAGGTTTCTTAAGGCATTAGAAGTCAAAAACCCATATGTTTTCTTATATACTCTGTTCAGCTTCATCATTTGCTGTCTAGGTGGATGTCTCTAGTTCCAATTCACCCCTAACAGCTCTGCACACAGATAAAGTACAGCATTTAAATATAACGCAATAAAGTAAACACAGTCTTACCCTTCAATTGTCCTAAGCACAGTGAAATAGCAAACATTCAATTTTGGCAAGCAGGAAGGAGACAAAAAGACAGGTCAAAATGGCCTGTTGAAAGTTTGCTTTCAGTAGAGGTCAGTGCTGTTTGGCCTTTCCTTTGATGACCCAGCAGCTCTTACAGATATGAAGCTAAAACAATCAATGGCTTCATTCTGATAGATGCACTGTTGTCATAGAAAAGCAGCAGCCTTTCACCAACAGAAAACAGATTATTTTGCTGCTGTTCTTTTAAAAGAATAGGTGTTTGAGATTTGTTTGCTTTGACTGATTCATTTAAATGATAAATGTGTCTTAATATTGAAAGAAAACAGTGTATCCAGATCTATCAAGGCATCTACTTACTTTTATGAGTGCTGCATTGGACACAATAGTTAGCCATGTAGCTCACATGTAGTCAGGACATGTAGTACAGTTTCACATCTAAACAGAACTCATAATTTCTTACTTAAAAATTATAATGAGATTAGCACCTACCACAGAACAGTACCTGAAAGTTACTGCACACAATGGCAAAATCTTCAGGCTTTAAGGTGGCCATACACGTGGCGATCCGACGATGTTTCGTGCGACCATCGGTCGCACGAAACATCGTAAGATCCGCCACACACCATTCAGGACTGAATCGGCAGGTAAGGAGGTAGAAACAATAGGATTTCTACCTCCTTCTGCCGATTCAGCTCTGAAGGGAGAATTTTGGTCAGGCGCCTTCTATGGCGCCCGATCAAAATTTTCAAACTTGTCCGATCGGCGAGTCGTCCGATATCGGCAGCTTCCTGTGATATCGGTCGACTCGCCGACATGCCATACACGCACCGATTATCGTACGAAACGAGGTTTCGTACGATAATATCGGTGCGTGTATGGCCACCTTTAAACTCCACTTAACCTTGAAGGATATAATCTATTTTACACACTTCTATTAGAACTGTGTATAGATTAGCTCCCTCACAGCAGCCACTGGGTCTGCTGCCCATAATGGTACACGCCTGTTGAAGTTTCATCAAGTCAGAAATATGTCTTAAGTAGCACATACATATTTGCCTAATGTACTGTATACGGGAGAAAGTGTAATGTAGAGAGAGAGGCTAGGTCTGCAATCTGGTAAAAATACTTATCATCTAAAAGATTCACAAATGCAATAGGTACACACAATTAAATATTTGCATTTATTTGCTAAAAATAAATACAAATATAGGATATTGACAAGGCAATTAAAATAATAAACAAGTAAAACAGTGTATACAGTATACATGTTTGGATTTGAAATTCCTTTCTGTGTGCTTTAGCATAGGATATACTTATATTACTTTTGTCTCTGGTTTTACATTTCTGTTTATCATAGGCCTTTTCATTTGGGCAGAAATATGTTGTTACATGTTACATTTCCTATTTCCCATTTATACATTGTTAGAAATAGCAAGTGAATGGGTATGCTTTCTTAGTAAAATATCTTGGAGAGTGTATCTTAAAATGTAATCCTATTGCTGTGAGTAAGATTCAGTAGGTGGCAGCATAATGCAATAAAATAGACTTGCTAATGGAGATTCTAGCTTAGATCTTATACCTGAAAGGCTGCACTGCAGTAAAAAGAAAATGTATGGATAAGCTTAAAAATGTAATGTTAACACTGAGCAGATTTTGTTATTCTAAATTTGTTATTATATTTTTTTTCATATTATTATTTTCAAGTTGTGTCTTTAATAAAAAGTATTTAGAGGTATCCCAGCCATCTGAATGTATTTAATGTATCACCAGCATCTTAGATAAATGTCATCTCTCTCTCAGTGGTGTGGTGGTCTGTGAAAGTTGAGTCCTTTTCAGCAAATGTGAGTTCCTGAGAAGAAAGCTGTGGTTATTGTACTGCTAATGCCAACGGATCTGTGCATTTCCTTTTTGTACAAGTATTGTAACCAAACCACCTTGGGGATGAACATTGCCTTCTTTTTTTCATTTAAATTTGTAAATGAGTTCTCATTAAGGAAACCAGGAAAGACACAAAGTTTGTGTAGACAGATCATCACCTTTGACAGTTATACACTACATAGACAGGTCTCAGTGTATAATTTATACAATACTGAACATCTGCCACGAACAATATTAAAGAAGATATTTGCATTATTTGGCATAGCAGTGTATTTATATAAAGGACCAACTCTACACACATCAGTGCTGAAATAATCAGCCACATTTATTATATCAGCCTGGAATAGCAAAGGAATCAAATAATGCACTTTTCTGTTTCTTGGATTGATTCAAATGATATGAGTCACAATGATTCACAAGGAATTCCGCTTTTGCCAGAACAAAACAGACCTGTAATACATCCCTGTGACATTTTACATTGCTTACAAAAGCCAGGTACCGGAATGCTTCCTTTCTTTGACTTTTATTATTCCATTCAGTTTTCTTTCTCAGAACAATGTTTTGAAAACAATATTAAAACAAGATCCCCAACTGTTGCGCCCCGTGGATTTATAAAAAAGGTTCAGAACATCATAATGCGTTGTCACCCCTCCCCAAAACAGTTATTACAGCAAGCCAAAATCAATTTTCCTTTTCAAATTCCTTAATCTACTTTATTATAGTCACCACCCACACTTGAAGTTTATACTGGAGCCTTTTAACAATAAACTTTTGGATTTTGTTCTGGTTGCCTATTTCCTCATGTTGGAAGATGCTAGCTGATTTATATCTATTATATTTTTGACATTTCCACTGCAGAAGAGGTTTCCACAGTAGTGAGGATCTATTAGGTCTATATTTGTGTGCATTTCAATTTGTGTTTGCTGTGGGGCAAATTTTTATGCTTTCCGAGTTGCAAAGCACTGTTAATTGATTTGATTCTGCCCTGTGGGTCTGTACCTAGCTGGTTGGACACTGACACTGTTGCTGAAAACAGGAAAAAACAGATCAAGGCCATATTTTTTTTTGCATTAGTGTTCATTCAGAGCCATATGACAAAATCATATCAGTTAACACTTGCTTTACTGTGTGGCAGCAAACATAAACAGCTCAGTTAATGCAAATTAAAATGCCTATTGGTGCACAAGCTAAGCTGATGCAACAGACAAATTTAGGGCTGGAGGTCAGAGGTACAGAAATCTGTGAGAGTCAAAGATCAGCACAGTGCAGCAGTTGCTTGTGTGGACACATGTTTAGACCCAGGCCTGTGGATACGTCCTTATGTTCCTGGAGGGAGAATTATTTGCTTTGCGGATGATGCAACAACCATGTCCACTTCACTGACAAGTCTATTCATAAATATGATTACCTTGCATGGGTTGACATAACTGATGCAAGGTGATCATGGATTGATGTGGTGAACTGTTCCCTTTGCTCCTACTCATGCAGAGCATATCTGTGCGTCAGCTGCATAAATATTTTATGTGCACACCAGAGCAGGAGCAGATGAAGCAGTTCATAGTGCATCCCTACCATTATCATACATACATACACTAGCAGACTGAACTAGGTTTTGGTTGTCTCAAACTCTGCATTATTTTACAGCTTAGTGCATGATATTGTATCGAGCTGCTGTTCCAAGTCCAGTTAAGATCATAGTTAAGATACATATGCATCATTTAAAAGTTTGCAAAAAAAAGACCTTTATGTTATGTTCAGTTTTTCCCTAGTAATTGTTCCTAAAAAACGAATAGGCAAATAATAAATACAATGATACAGCACTGAAGCAACTGATTGGGTTGAACATTCCATCAAACCAAGCACCCTTCTCAAAGGACAAACACTGGGTACACTGCTCTAAGCACCCTGCTCAGTAATATACACCACTGTTTGGGCTGGTGTTTGCTCAGGTGCAGTAACCCATAGGTAGAATTTACTGGTCACCTGTTTAAAAACAAACATTACATATGGTGAATAATTATCAGAGAAAAGGTTAAAATTGCAGTTTTTGTAATTTTTGTATGGTGAATTATTTTTTTCAGGTGTCAGGGTCTCTTCAAGTTACTATCCAGTTTCTCAAGTCCTAGGGAGGTGTTTTTTCACTGTAGGGTAGAAGACTTAATTATATGTAACATCACTTGTTTCCTGGAGGAAGATGCAAAATGAGTTACGTTTGCTTTTGGGTTTTGCTGATGCTACTTGCCAATTGGCAGCAGAGTTAGAACTGTAGCAAACTTTGCTCTTTTTATTACATAACAAATTTTCCTCTCATTTAACACTTGTCCTTCATGCCTTGTCTTGTCCTTCTGTTGCCCCTACTACCTGTGCCCAGTCTGAAATAGAAAATAGAACAAACAGCATGACTTCCAAAAAATGTTTATATTGGTACATGTTCTCCAGCAGCTGCTTACTACTTGAAAAATTCAAAGCAGAAAATATTGTAACAGTACCACGTAGCTTTTTAATTTTAAATTCCATTATAGCATTTTTGGGGTTTTACAGCCCATGGTAGAAATACATATTTACCTATTTTAGTTTCATTAGAATATGTAATTTCAAAAGGTACATGGTTTCCAGTGTTAAATCTTGTTAGTAGAATTTTAGTCCAAAGTATGCTGATTTCTGAAGCGGTGCTTTGTAAATTTTTTAATGTACTGCTGAGAGGTGGTTTGATCTGTTCAAATCGTATACTATACATATTTGGTACTGAGGTGTGAAAATATTAAATGCATTTCTTTGCTTTGTGAAAAATATTTAAATTAAACAAATATTTGGGTAATTTAACTTCCTATATCTCTTGTGCCCATTAGTACTCCTTCATAAATGACCTCCAAGTTTTCATGCAATATATGTTTGCGTGTTGAGTGAACAATCAAGATGGATATTATTGTGCCATGGATCACTATTTATGCGGGGGGTTAATAGGGCCTCTGTATTCTTGAATTTCCAGGGCCTTTTTTGAATCCCAGTCCAGACCTTATGTGGGGTGTGGTGATGGGGATAAAAAATAGATAGAGGGGGTAGCTTCTTACAGAAAATGTACCCCCAAAGATTACAGATTTGACAGTTCTGGCTCATAAGCTCAATAATAAGGGGATGCTGAAACACAAATCACTGCATTTACATTTTTTAAATATATTTCACTTTAATTTACAACCTATGGACATCATTACAGGTCCTTAAATGTTGTTCGACTTTCCCAGCAGATAAATAGTGTTCGTGATATTGAATATTTCCCATTGAGGTTTCTTTATTTTTATTATATTTCAATAATAAAGCTAAAACAAGCTGCATGACTGCAATTACCCAAATCCCTGCAGTTAATGTTGAACAAAGGGTTTTTAAACCCCATAGACACCCTATTTACCCCTCATAGCCAGCTCCATGTTGTTTCCAAAACATTAACACAGATGCCTGACACTAGAGCAAACTCTCCTGCAAGAAAAAAACTGGCAATTAATTACAATGTTCTCTTAGGACATTTAGGAACAAATAAGCCTACCATCTGCCCTGTTGCACAGGAACAGACCCCATTTCAGAACATCAGTCCCTGTACAGAATTGTCCAGTGAATTGTCCCCATCTGGCAGAATAACTGGCAAAAATTCCTGTGGCCCATGAAGAAATATTTCAAAGACTGCACTGATTTTTTTTTTCAACAACTACGGGGTGCAGAAAAGCAAGCAAGAAGAGCTGAAAGGGAAGCTGGAAGCAGAAGAGTTGCAGCAGGAGGACAGATTATGCTCATGGGAGAATGGTTTGAATTTCCCACCCTGTACTGGCTCCTTTTGACTCCTTATCTTGCAGTAATTTGGCTTTCTATTTCTCCTACACATAGGCGGAGGGTGACTTTTTTGTTTGGGGAGGCTAAAGATGGCCCATACACAGACTGACCTACAGCTAATGTGACACTTAGTGGATTCACTGCTGGCATAAAAAGTTAACCACCCAACACCTCTTGCTGTTCCTACTGACTCCCAGGGATACTGTACAAAAGTGCGGGGGGGGGTGCTTTTTTTTACCCTAAAATGTTTAGGATGTAAAAGTATTCATACATGCACTTCTGTTAGGGGATCTGCAAACATTTGTGTTTGTGATCAGTTAGCTTAAAGGGGTAGTTCGCATTCAAATTCACTTTTATTTTTAATGGTTTTTCAGTTATTTAGCTTTTTGTTCAGCAGCTCTCCATTTGGTATTTCAGCAGCTATCTGGTTGATAGGGTCTTATTTACCCTAACAACCAGGTAGTGGTTTAAACAAGAGATGGGAATATGAATAGTTAAGGGGCCTACTTGGAAAAATAAGTAATACAAAATTATAATAATAATAATATTGTAGCCTCACAGAGCAATATTTTTTGGCCCCCATTTGAAATCTGTATAGAGGCAGAAGAGAGGCAAATTATTCAAAAAAATTAATTAGGAAGACCAATTGCAAAGTTGCTAGGAATAGGCCATTTTATAACATACTAAAGGTTAACTTAAAAGTGAACCACCCCTTTAGATGTGTTTATGTTAGTTTTATAGCAAGAAAGGCAGTGGGTACTGACTCCGCATTATATACAGTGAGACGCAGTCCTTATTTACAAAACCAGCACATTATATACAGTGAGAAGCAGTGGGTACTGATGGCAGATATAGTGCCAGGGCCTGAATAACACTGGCACTGATACACAACATTGGCTCCACTGTAACTAACTAGAAATGAACAAAACAATGACAAAAAAAAAATAGTAAGTGCAAAAAACAACAACAAATATATAAACACACAATGAGCTTTTTCAGAGGGAAAGAGTTAACTTACCCTCCATCTGTTAGGGTAGGGGATAGATTATAAATTATTATAGATGTCAGGTCAGGAAAAAAAAATTTAATGTCAGCTAGTGATTCTTTAGAACTGTATAGTACCTGTGTATAGTGCCTTGGTATAGTGCCTGTGTATAGTGCCTGTGTATAGTGCCTGTGTATAGTACCTGTGGGATGAAAACTGCAGCAAAAGTTGAGAGTTGGTTCTTAGGTAAAGTTACAGCTGCAGATTCTTCTTTTCAGTCTTCATTTCTGTTTCCAGTTTGCAAAATCTCCCAATCCCTGTGTGCATCTGTGCTCTGATTGGTCAATTTTACTGTCTGTCAAGAAAGCTGTGCTCTGATTGGAGAATCCACAAGAAGAAAGATCCAATCGGAGCACAGCAAAACGGGCTTGCAAGGAACAAATTTCCAGCACAGTGCAGAAACGGAGTAAGGATTTTTTTTTTGTTTTTTTAATGTGCCAAGCAGGTTTGGGGAGGCTTAGCCTCCCCTAGCCTTATGGAAAATCCGCCTATGCTCCTACAGTAAATGCCATTAATGCTTTACTTGCCTTACACATGGAATTACCACTGTGGTCATCCTGCTATGAGTTCTGGGGGTATTATTCATAGAATTGCCATTGTGGTCATCCTGCTATGAGTTCTGGGGGTATTATTCATAGAATTGCCATTGTGGTCATCCTGCTATGAGTTCTGGGGGTATTATTCATAGAATTGCCATTGTGGTCATCCTGCTATGAGTTCTGGGGGTATTATTCATAGAATTGCCATTGTGGTCATCCTGCTATGAGTTCTGGGGGTATTATACATGGAATTGTCACTGTGGTCATGCTGTTATGAGTTCTATATATGAAATTGCCACCATTCCACCCCCATCTACAGATTTCACTCTGATTCACAGGAAAAAGTCTGCAGCTTATATATGATGCCCTTGTCACCTTTCAGTAGGAAACTCCTTCACACGCTTTATAAGTTTTACTGTAGTATATATTTGTTACACTAGGCAGCGCTGTAATTCAGTGGGCCAGAAATCTCCTTCTGAATATAATTTTACATGACAAAATGACAATATGACAGGATGTAGGCTCACGGGAACTGCACTTTTGCATTATTGCTTTTAGATCTTTTTTTTGTTTCCTTGCAACTTATTTCTTTTTAATGTTACTATGTTTTTTATTCTATAAACCCAGATACCGACTAATTGTGTCAGTGTTCTCGGTAAGAACTGAGTCTTGCAAAAGGCAATGTTTAATATGACATGATAAATGAAATATTCAAATTAATGCACAGTGCCTGCAAAGCATCTATTTAAGACACTGCATGACAGTCTGTATTGTGTCATTGATAAATAGCAATTTTTGTTCAGAATATCATTGTTTTTGCACACCTTGTCTTGCCTTATTTATTTACATACTAGCAGAAAGGTTATATTTCAGGTTTCCAGTTGAAATAATTTACAGGCATGCATATTCCTTACTTATAGTATTCCTTACTTATAGTATGCCTTAAAATACTTACATGAATCTAAGTAACTGAGTGGCTACAGGAGCATAGGGTGATGTTCTTTATATTCAACATGCATTGATATCATTATGGGCTTATGGGGTAGCTGTTTAAAGAGAACTAAAGTTTAACTAAAGAAATAGGCTAGAAATGTTGTACATTATGTTTTGGGCTTCTGTACCAGCCCAAGGCAACCACAGCCCTTTACTAGGGAAGATCTGTACCCATAAAGATACCCCAGTAACTCTCCATCTTCTTTCCTGCTGCTTCACTGCACATGCTCTGTGCTGCTATTAGTTACTGATCTTAGGGACCAACTCACAAAATACCGTGTATATAGAATATAAATATAACAGATTCACATAACATGGTAGCTCTGAAACCAGTGCAGCTGGCATCAGAATTTAATAATCAGACCTGTAGCATCAGTTTATATGACAGGCAAGCCTCATTTTCTGCTTGGTAATTTGCAATGACCCCTAAGCTCAGCTTTTCAACAACTGCTCTGATATCCTGAGTATGTGCACTGTTCCGGACAGTTGTAACAGAATTCAGGGTGGGAAGCTCTTGTGACAACTGTAAAGACCTACAGTATATCATTACTGCTATAGAGATGCTGAAACTTTTGGCTAGTGCAGTCAGTTCAGTATATAAAATATGGCATTTCTAGCCATATTCGTTTTTAGGGTTTAGTTCTCCTTTAAGCATTGCAAAAATAAGTAGTGCAATTGTGGCAATATCTTCAGCATGTTGGGAATATGTGCAATTGTTTTGATGTATACAAATTGTTACTGTAAAGAGGAAGGTTGTTTAGGCACACAGATTTAAATTTATTCATTTGTAGATAAGTTAATAGTTTGTGATGAAGACTTTTTGCGTTAAGGAAAGAGAGAAAAAAAAAGAGAGAAAACTCTATATAATAATTTCAGGACTTCCAGTGTTTAACAGTCACTTATTCTGTTAACATAGGGTACAATTTGTACTCTCAGTTCTGTACGTCGTTGTTTTCATTTGTTATTTGTCTGCCTAAGAAATTACGCACAATAAAGCAATAATTTGGGCATACTAACTATCTATCACAATAAAATGTTTTTTTCATATTAGGAATAGTGATGAGCGAATCTGTCCCATTTCGCTTCACCGAAAAATTCTCAAATCTTTCGAAAGATTTGCAAAATGGCGACGGAGAAACTCGCCCATCACTAATTAGGAATAAAACTTTTTTACTTGACAAGCCATGAGGATTTTTTTTGTTCCCAGTACAGGTATGGGATCCGTTATCTGGAAACCCATTATCCAGAAAGCTCCGGATTACGGAAAGCCCGTCTCCCATAGACTCCATTATAATCAAATTGTTCAGAATTTTAAAACTGATTTGCTTTTTCTCTGCAGTAATAAAACAGAACCTTGTAATGGATCCCAACTAAGATATAATTAATCCTTTTTGGATGCAAAACCATCCTATTAAGTTTAATTTATGTTTTATTAATTTTTTAGTAGATCCAGATTATGGAAAGACCCCTTATCCGGAATAGCCTTGGTCTTGAGCATTCTGGATAATGGGTCCTATACCTGTATAATGGAGAAAGGATCTTGATGTTTGAAGAAGAAATTCAATTTAATATGGTTGCAGTCATTATGTGAGGTGTTTATTATTCATTTTTTGCCACCCTCCCCCCCAAAAAAACCTTAGATATTTGTGTCAAATTAAAGGGGTGGTTCAATTTAAAAAACTACATGAGGGGGCAGATATACTGTATGCCTCTGAGCAATCATTTATAAAAAGCACATGGGGGTCTCTGAACTTATTTACATTTTCTGTAATCGACTACCTTGACTTGCTGCTGAGTGGATTTTAAAATAATTTTTTTATACCCCCCACAAGCAAGTTTTGAAGAAAAATAAAAAACCTGTCAGGTTTTAAGTACCAAACTTTTTTTTCCAAAAATAATTTCTTTTTAAATCTATTTGTCAGCAAAAAAACACGAGTACAGAAACTCACTTGTACTTTCTATAACCAATTGCTTAGAGGTTCAAGCAATTAGAAATCAGGCAGTCAGAAATCAGGCCCTTAGTTTGATGTATAGTGCAGAATTCTAAAATAATATCCAATAAGTCTTTAGTTTTTTGTGTTTTTTGGTCTTTGGTTTCTTATGCTTAGAATTTCACCTGTTATCATGGTAGCTAGAGCTTACTTTCCTTAGCAACTGGTCAGTATTTTGAAAGTTAGAATGGAAGATGAATATTAAATAGCAGAGTGTGTAAGAAAAAAGCTAAGAAATAAATATAATAACATTAAGAACCAGCTAAAAGGATGAAGGGTAAAGTGTTAAGGGTACTATTTTATATTCTATGAATTATCTTATTGTGCCTAATTAATTATTGGCTTATTAAACAACTTTTAATGAATAGTTTACAGTTTGCACCTGAATTCACCTAACAATCTTTGCTTGAATTAAAATACTTATTTTGCCACTTTTTATATTTCTTTCCACTTATTCTATGCAACTTGTGACGTAGGTAGTAAAAATATCTGGTGCACTTTGTAGTAAAGGCAGCATACCTTTTAAACATAAATATATGTAACTCCTTTGTTGCCTGGTACCTGTGTTAAGAAAAATGATCTACAGAGAATCTTGAATTGCAGTAAAACAATACATTTACGATAAAGGTCACCTAAATAATAATTTCCCCCTTTTTTTAACAAAGGCTGTTTGGACATGTCAGTGGATACTCAGTACAGAAAATAATGGATTGCTAGTGCCACATCATTCAATTTTGTGCTTGGAAATGGAAGTTAAATTATATGTTATAAGTACAGACATACAAACTGTCAGAAATGCATTGCTGGAAAATCACACTAACCCAATGTCCTATAAGAGCTAAGATTTATTTTCTTCTTTGTCATAGACACATTATTTGTAACTTCATTTGGTATTGAAACATGTGACCCAATGATTCACTCAATTTAAATACAATTTCCGTAACAGAGTTATATGAAAATCAAATGAACAATATGATTTTTGCTAAGTTGCCTTATGAACAGAAAAGAAAGCTTTAATTTGCATGGTTTCCAAACTGCTTCTCTTCCTTGCACTACAACTCACCAGAGACAGAACTGGGTATTACAAATTATCAAGTACCTAGGTATTTGTAGCAAAAATAGCTTCAATACAGTTCTGTAAGGATAAGAAAGCTTAATTTAATACATTGTTTAATAATAGTTAATGATGTTCAGTAAAAGAATGCTTATTATATAAATGCAAATCATTCTTTTCAGCCACGATATCAGCATGTATGTGCTATTATAAAGTGAAAAGCATAAATATTTGGACATACACATACTGTACCTAGGGCTTATACTTCTTATACTTCTACTTGCAGCTGTAATTTATTTACAATGTATACAGGACCAAATAGTTATGCAGCCCTTTTCAACAATTTAACAAAAGGGTTACATAATAAATATAGGAATGGCGGGCTCTGCTTACAAGGGCTCACAATTTAAAGGGGAAGGGCCATTAATTATGGTATGATGATGTCTGATCAATCACTATGCATTGGATAGGCTCTAAACAGTCTTTAGGGAATGTTTGAAGGTTAGGTTTCACATGTTTGAAGGTTAGGCTTCATATGTATAATTAATAATTCACTCTTGGTTAGTGTTTTTGTATTTTTTAATATAAATCTGCTCTTTGTATTAGATCTCATATGTCTTTTTTTATAATGTATTTGCTAGGTGGGTACAGAGATTATTTTCTTGAAAGAATACACATGGAAATTATCAAAGAGAAAAGATGAAAAGACTCTCTAAAAATCCCCAGTTAAATAACTAACATCCATATTTTTAAAGGTACCCAAGCTGTCTTTAACTTCCTCTGGCAATTTATATGGCATTATATGAGCCCAAAATGATATTACCCCTGACTGATTTGTGCGAGGTCCACCACCCACTTGATGGGATTGTTGGTTTGATTTGCTCCGCCAAGTGAGTGGCCAAATGGTGAAGCAATTTGCTTGTTGAGCTACATTAACATATTTGCTTCTATACATAAAAGCCCTGACAACTGTATTGTTCGGAAATGCTAGCTTTTAATAGGCATGATTATTATATTATTTAAGATTTATTCGTCACTTGAGTAATCATAGAAAGAATATGCTCATATGGAAACCTTACAAGTTTACTATTTCACTTAAATGTGAATCACCCCTTTTTCACAGTTTCAAATCTTTGTGAGTTATTAATACTTTCTTGAGAGCCAGGAAATTTTCACTGAAAGTCAGAGAAAGTCAAAGTATTTAATGATTTGACACATTTATCAAAACAGATCAGTGTGTCAGTTTCTTAAAAAGGAATCAACTGCTTTGAGCAATGAAATTTAGTACTATAATTCTTTAGGTGTTCAGTAGCAACAATGAACGCTAACATCCTTCTGTTTAGGAAAGGCCCTCTACAAAACAAGTATTAGGTTTACTGTAACACAAAAACTTCAGATCTGGTAAAAATAATTTCCCACTTTACTTAGTAAATTATATGTAAATAAATGCATTCTCTTTTGCTGCCCCTAATTTTGGCAATATACACATTTTCATAAGCTTTTACACCCGCAATTCATACTAGTAAATGACAGGCCCAAAAAACCCTTACCAATTGATATTGGGTTTGTTAGGCAACTTTCACTGTACTGTACTTTTTCTGGAAAACAGCTCGGAGCAGTGGGTAGTTTTTAAAACCATAATCTATATCTATATACACTGGAATGCAGTGGCATAACTATGGAGGATAGAGGAAACAATAAACAATTTAGAATGCATGTAAAACCCATCTAAATAAACCATTTTCATAAAAATATATTTTTTTAGTAGTATGTGCTATTGGGTACTCCTAAATAAAAAAATTCCAAATTAAGAATTAACGGCCTCCTCCTGGGATCATAGGATTCACAGTGCACACAAACAAGCCAAGGCAAACATACATGCTATATCAGCCAATTAATGGACAAAGTTTTGTCTTTTGATCCCATACTACTTCCTTTCACATTTAGAGCTGCATTATTTCTGGTCATGTGACCTCTGAGGGAGCACACAGCCCATCTCTAAATGGTGGGTCAAGGGAAAGGATGTAAAAGGGCAATATTTACTGATATGAAGGTTCTGTGTAAGACCAAAACATTGAGTAAGAAACCTTTCTATTTTTGCATTCATATTTTGTTCACAATTCTTTAAATCCTAGGAGTGCTGTCCTTGTTCCATTGCATTTTTTTAGAGAGCACTGAAATGTTTACTGAAAGCACGGAGGGACTGTGGAGCCAAGCTGCCTACTCAATTCCCTCCGTGCACAAAAGAGTTAACTCACCCATTTCTGTTCCCCTGGAAATGCAACCTCCTTGCTCAGGGTGAGCAAGGAGACTACATTTCCAGGGGAACAGGCATGGGCGAGTAAACCCTTTTGGTATCTCTTTCCGAGTTAACTCTTTTGGCATAACTTCTTCTGGTATCTCCCGTGCTGTGCTCCCCCTCTTTCTGCCTGATGTCCGGAGTCGCATCTCCCTCCCTTTTTCAGGCACATTTGCCTTATGACATTTAAGTTCTGTCCGCTACATATATAAGTTTCAGTAAAGCACCGTTTATGTGTAAATATTTTGTCACAGCAAATGGCAGGTGATAGTCCTTGGCCATTTAAGAAATGGTGTTATTTGATGTCTTTCACATTCCCACTGTGTTCACAATGGCCAGCATTCAGTTATAAAACAGTTATACAGTTTGTTAAAAGTTTGGCAAAGGTAAAATACATGGCAAGGACTATCAATGATGCATTCTATAATAAAGCTGTGGCCGAACTCCCCACATAACTGTGTCCGTGTGTCCTCTTTGTCAGATGAGTACATATATATACTGTATATATATATATATATATATATATATATATAGTCCCAAAGGAACCTGAAACTTAAGGAACACTTTAGAATTCCCAGTGTAAGTCCTGACTCTTTTAATGCACCTAGTGACTTCGAACCCACAAACACTCCCAAATCCATTGAAGCCTTTACTAAATTATAGAGATGTAGCGAACTGTTCGCCGGAGAACTAGTTCGCACGAAAATCGGGTGTTCGCAAGTTTGCAAGTTCGCGAACTTTTAGCGATGTTCGCAATTTTGGGTTCGCCTTAGCTGGAGCCAAATTTTGACCTCTCACCCCAGAGCCAGCAGATACATGGCAGCCAATCAGGCAGCTCTCCCTCCTGGACCATCCCCGGACCACTCCCTTCCATATATAAACCGAAGCCCAGCAGCCATTTTACATTCTGCCTGTGTGTGCTTGAAGAGTTAGCATAGGGAGAGAGCTGTGCAGGGGTTTGAGGGACAGTTTAGGTAGCTTTGCTGACTAGTAATCTACTTTCTACTGCTCTGTATGTAACTGCTGTGGGCAGCTGTCCTGCTGATCTCATCTGCTGTAACCCAATAGTCCTTGTAAGGACTGCTTTTATTTTCTGAGTACTGTTACTCTTCTTTTCATTGTGTACTGCAGCTCTGGAGACAGGTGTGCTGCTCATAGTAGTGCACTAAGCACCAACCACACATTCACATCATTTTTTTTTATTTGTGTTTTTTTACTTTTTTACTGTAATTTATAGAGCCGAGTGCTATTAGTCTAGCTGTGGGGGACTGGTGTGCTGCTCCTAGTAGTTCACCCCCAGCACCAACCAGAGATCACTTTTTTTTTATTAATTTTTTTTATTTTTTTTATTTAACTTACTGTTCTTTAACGTGTCCAGTGCTGTTTGCTGTTATTCATAGTAGTGCACCAAACACGTTACACATAGTAGTGACATTGCATTGCAATAAAATCACCTGAGCGATGTTTTTCCACCAGCAATAATATATTCCGTATCCACTACTGCGGCGTTTTGTAATTGTGTGTGAACCGGCTGTAACCTTTACACGACTTGATTGGCATGTAGACGCCAGACGTTTTAAAGCAGTTTATTACACAAGTTTAGACATGTAGTGTGATTTCTGCCCTTTACAGCACAAAACGCAACGCTGTGTCAACAACGTATTTTTCACAGAAATTTTTGCCCTTGATCCCCCTCCTGCATGCCACTGTCCAGGTCGTGGCACCCTTTAAACAACTTTAAAATCAGTTTTCTGGCCAGAAATGGCTTTTCTAGTTTTTAAAGTTCGCCTTCCCATTGAAGTCTATGGGGTTCGCAAAGTTCGCAAAAGTTCGCACTTTTTGGCAGAAGTTCGCAAACTTTTTTTGTGAGGTTCGCTACATCCCTTTTAAATTACTTGTAGATGAAACTAGGAAAGAACATACTCACGACAAGGTATATCCCAATGTGATAAGATCTGTGAGGGAGGCAATACGCAGTTTGGCCAGTAACCATAACATAGTTATTAGACTGGTGGATAAAGGGGGCACTGAGAATCTGAAACAACTCTTTGAAGAGACAGTTTATAAATGCTTAACCAATGATCCCACATCCAAATTCAAAAGACAAATTGACCAGGTAATACAGATGGGCCTCTCTCTTGCGATTTTTAATTAAAACACATTTTCCTTCCTCACTATAGACTATCCCATCTGTCCTATTTTCTACCTATTTTTCAACCTTACATCTCCTCCCGGACGACCTATAGTTAGTGCCCTTGAATCTGTATTACAACCCCGGGCTGTGTTCATAGATCACTATCTACAACCCTGGAGGGGAAAGCCAATTAAAAAGATAGTTACAGTAGTCCAGATGTGATATGAATTTGGGCACCATTTTGGGTGATGATCATATAATGATCATATTTTGGAAATAAATCTTAAGTGAAAGTGATTTATTATGTGAATAAATAAAAAGAGTGAAGGACAGGGCAGAGAATAACCCAAAGGCACCTGGCCTGGGTAGATGGGATGAAGGGAATTGTTAACTGTAATATATACTTCTAGGATGTTATGGGTATTGGATGGGGGAGGGGAAGAGAACCAATTCTGTCATAGAGAGGTTTAATTTAAGGTACTATAGCGTTGGGACATCTAAGTAAAGATAGCAGACAAGCAGGAAGAGGCATGAGCTCTGGGTTGAGATTAGGAGGGGAGAGAGTGGATGATCAGTGTCAAAAGCAGCTGAGAGATCAATAACTATTGGTAGAGAGAAGTGATGAGTGAATCTGTCCTGGTTTGGTTTGCAAAAAATGTACCAATCTTTGAAAAGATTTGCAAAAATATTGAGGCGAAAAATGTTGTGTTTCAGAAAACATTGTTGAACACACCCAAAAAATGTTGCACACGTCGAAAAACGTAAATTATTTTACGCATGCAGCTAATTTTTTGATGTGGACAACAATTGTCACACGGCAAATTTTTACACTGAAAATTTTGTTGCCTGTTTCATGAAATAATCCTTCAATGGCAAAACTCGGAAATTCCCTGCCTGGCAAATTATTTCACCCATCATTAGTAGTGGGAAGTGTTGTTTTAGCTTTAGCTTATAAGAAGTCACTAGTTTCCCAGGTTAGAGCAGTTTCTGTTGAGTGTTGTTACCTAAAACGAGATTGTAGGGGATCCAGTGGGTTATTGTCAGAGAGGAATAGCCTTAGTCATTTGGGTTATGGATTGAATTTTTTCAGTGATTAGAGAGGTGAGGACTTTTATTTCCAGATTAAAGCATGCCTTGGGGCACTGAGAATTTCTTACTAGACAGGAATGTCATGTTTTGGTCCACTGTGAAACCAGCATTGTACAATTAACAACCTGCAACCTATATTAGGCAACCCAGGCTTACCGCCTGGCATAACTTTTGCAACATTTTCATGATGGTCCCAATATAAATTTTACACGCTGGCAGACCTTATTAAACCTCGAGTCTGAAGTCCCATTGCAAGTCTCCTATATATACTTCAAGAACAATTTCTTAAATATATTCCCAACTGGTTACTGTGGCCTGACAGTCTCTGCAGATATATGCAAGCTTTGGAAATCAATTTATAATGTCCCCAGTTGGCAACAAAATGAGATAGAATTTGGCAATCTGTGCAGAAAATGTCCCCCTGTATAAAGGAAAAAACCTATAAACTACTCTTTAGAAATTTAGATAGTATATACAGTAACACTGTAGCAGAAAAAGACTTTCTCCACAATTCACCCACCTAATTGTTTTTTGGACTGTCAGAACCATAAAGATATTCCATTCCTGGTGAATATGCTCTATACTGTATGAGTTTTAAACTTTTCTTTTGAACTTTTCATTTGATGTCCCAAATATTCCAAGTCAAAAGTCCACTTGGTAATAGCGGTAAACTGGTCTTACTTTGATGAGCTTTGGCTGAGCTTTTGGGCTTGGTCTTATTTCTTATTTCTGACCATACTAATTTTATCCGGCCCTGATCTTTGCCAGAATCTTGAATATGAGTTTGTTTAACCATTGAATACCTTGTACCTTGTACTTCAGCCTATTCCTAAATGGCAAGCTTCCTCCTAGTCCTGACGGGCTATAGACAACTAAAAGCAAGGACCATCACAACTAGAGAGAATCCTGCAAGCACATGGTCACCGTTGAGTTTCAGTACAGTCATTCTGAACAGGTCATGGAAGTGGCTGCCAATTCGCCAGTTACTTCAACAGCTCCTGAACTGCAGACTATCACATGTGCTCCCCTACCATCTCCCTCCATTCCACCAAGGAAACACTGTATTCCATCTCCAGGGGATATACCAGGCCATAGGAGCTTCATTAAAGAGATACTGACACAACAAATTAAATCTTATTTTACATCTTTCACAACACTGTCTTTGCAAGAACTTTATAATTTTGCCATAAAAGTATTTGCCCGATGCTTTCACATTACCTCTCTGATCCCCCATGTTCCTCTATGAGGGGGCGGCCATATTTGTCTGTTAGCATTGGAAGCTATAACTGACAGGCTGAGAAGGGACAGTCAGGTTGGCAAAACAGTCAGGTTCATGAACTTCAAGTAACAATTATTTACAAAAGCAACCCTGTCAGCGAAAAACAGTCAACACGACCCATAGGTAACTTTATATGTATATTCATATTTTGAAAAGTAGTTTTTTCATGTCAGTATCACTTTAATTAGCGCCTCATAGAGCTTTTGCTCCAGCTTTTCAAATTTACATCTGAGTGAGCCGAGGTGGCAATACATGACAATAAACCATTATCCTCTGGGTTCATCTTTGAAAAAGCCAAAAAGCTGCCCTTGACGATAGGAGCTTTTTATAAAGAGAGACTGTTATTTTATCTGTCATACTATTTTGACTCCAGTAATTCTGGTACTACCATGGCTCCATCTTCATAACCCCACTATAGTTTGGTCTTTTAATTACATTTCTTGTTGGAGCTGCTGCTGCTGTTTTAAACAGTGTCATTTTTTAAGCCACTGCTTGCCAAATGCTTCCACATATATTTAAATTGCCTCTGCTTTTACATATCAACTTCATACACAGGATAAATGAAAAAGGAAACAGGTGCAGCCCGTTTACAACATATAGCATAATGTAAACAAGTACTGCTTTTGGTTACATTCTCTTTATTCTATGCATATTTAGCAGCATTCCATTTCCTTTTTTTACAATTTGCTTTCAAAGGTAAAAGTAAAGGAGGTACTATTATTCAAGGGGATTAGGATAACAGCTGTTTTTCTGAATTCTCAAATGTTCAAATAGTTTTTAACCATGACAGATGGTAGAGGGTGATATAATAAAAATGTTGGTTCTAATCATAAAACAATAGCAAAATGAACCCTTTCTTTTCTAAATTTCTTAGAATAGAATACAGTGTATATTATATGTATGCGGGAAACATCAAAACCTCTGTCTCTAAGAAAATGTATTTTATTCTGTTATGCTTAGGAATTGCTGACTATATCAGAAACAATTCAGTTACCTCCAGTGGATAAAAATTCTGTTTGTAATATGCATGTTTATCTATGTGTCTGTATGTCTGAGTGTATATACTGTATCTGCTTGTCTGTATGTCTACCTATCTGAATAGATATTTATTTTACAACACACACACATACACACACATACAAATAAACCTTGGTAACAAATATCCACTGTCCAGAAATGCCATTTGACCCCTGCTTATCTTCCAGTGTAAGAGCTAAAACCATTGTATTCTACACAGCTTATTTGTTATCTGTTATATAACCTGTGGCTTTTCCTAATTTTTCAGCTTGAATTGCTGCTCCCATGGCTACAGCCCAGTTTATATAAACGATAGTCATGTTTTTAAACAAACAATTTTTACCAGTACAGGGTAGCAGCACATTATATTTTAATTAGATTACATTTTTTGTGCTACTTTTCTTTGAACATCAACTACAGTTTGGGTGCATGTTTATATCAATGCCAAATCCCCTTCAAATATAAACTTCTGTTTTATTTTCTTACCCAAAATTAGCAGTTTGACCAGTGGCAAATTTTTGCCATTCCATGCTAGAATTATGCCAGGCACTCTGTTCCACTGAAAAAATGCAGCCTGTAGAGACATCATTATTATGCATCCTTTGCTTTCCACATTAACTAAAGGCATATCAACCCTTCCCAGCCCCCCCCTGCTATCTTAGGAGCTGTCCAGGCATGGGTTTGGAAGAAACTGGCAACATGTGTGCCCTATGATTCTAAACAGTACAGTTGTAGCATAACGGGAAGGAACTTCTCTAACTACGTAAAGCAACAAATGTGCTATTGTGGAGCTTAACTGCATTTTACTTTTTCTTTAGTGCATTTCATGGAAATTTTGCTATTTTGAACAACATATTTTTTGTTGTGGCTAAAATTAATTATAGATGAGATGCCTACTGAACAGAGGTTTCTCATCCAACCTTAGAAAGCTATATTCTTGGTACCTTTTAATGTGATCTGACATCTGCTATGTATGGTTATTCAATTAAATTCTAGCACAAATTTTTCCTACTAATGACATAGTTTTTGTAGATAATTATAGTATAATTGACATTATAACATAAAAAAACATATTTACTTAGATTTCCCCAAACTGACAATAATCCTTTTTTCAATAGTTTTTTTATTTGTGGTCGTCTAGAAGACGGGACAAGTTTCTTAGTAACCTAGTTCCTATGTTTTAAAATAATATTCAACCATAACTAGCTCATAGCAGTGTCTCCTAATAATGATAATATATCAGATGCAAATAAATTCAATATTCTATGCTTAATTCACATAACATATTTTTTTTGTTGTTTTCAACATATTGTATAATATTTTGTAACTTTACAATAGGGGATGATTTATCAAAAAAATCGAGTTGACTTTTTTTCTCAATTAGAAAAAAACGCAGAGAAAAACCTAGGGCCAATGAAGGGGATAGGAAATCAATGAGCTGAAAAATCAAGCCTGTCCAATCGACATCTGGCAAATTTTTGACCAGATATTGGCCAGGGAGGCCTGTCAGGCAGATAAGACGCTGGCTCTGTCTTAAGAACCTAATTTGTCAACTGAAATCTTCCACAAATTTAAGTGCAAAGTTTAGCAAAATAAGGGCATCTCTGCAATATTTTAGAAGGGGAAGATTTTTCATAGGATTAAACATAGAATGAAAATGTAATTTCTTTAAAATGCTACTTTACAAATATACCTGTCAGTATATTCCCCTTGTAAGCAAGGAAAGATGTAACAAAGCAAAACCATTATTTAGCATTAAGCTTGGTAAGAAAATTACTTTAAGACATTCAAGTAAGCTGGGACAGCTAAAAGTTTTATTAGGTACTAAGAGGCCAATAAAGCATGCAAAAGAGTAATCAGACAGGCTAAAAAAATAGACAATGAAAAGGGCAATGCAGTGAAGAGTAAAAGAAATCCAAAGTTAATTTTCAAATATGTAAATAATAATAAAATAAAGCAAGGAGTGTGACCCTTAGAACCCTTAAAGATGGGAAAACTTATCTTTTATCTATTTACAAGACAAAAAAATTAATAAAGGTTTCCTTTTCAACAGACCCTTGTAAAAGTACAAACAAAGTCCAGGACCTGATGGTATTCACCCCAGGGAACTAACCAAATTCAGCTCTGTGACACAAATGTCTATACTTCATTTCTCAGGACTATTCGATGTCTGGCATGGAACCAAGAGATTGGCACATTGCTGATGTGGTGACACTATTTAAAAGGAATCCTGTTCATAGCCTGAAAACTATAGACCAGTTAGTTTGATATTGGTGGTAGGAAAGCTTTTAGAGGGGGTAATAAGAATAAGGCATAAGATATTGTGGTATATTTTAAATCACTATGGGGGAGATTTATTAAGACACGAACACTCCGAGCGTATTTTCACCGTTTTTTTTACGCTTGCACGACTTTTTCGTAGGCTTGTGCGAAAAATTCAGAAAGGTTCTGCCGCTGTTTGCAATCATTCGATACAAAAATATTGTGACTTTCGTATCGCCAATACGATATTACCGTGACTAATGCAATTTTTTCGTAACCATTTTCGGGATATTTGCGATGTTCAGAAATTATTGTATCCAATCCGAATTTTTCCCATTTGGGATTCAAACTCATGTTTTAACGAATCGGCCCCTATGAGTTTGTGCCAGCATGGCTTTATGCAAAATTGATCTTATTACATAGTTACATAGTTACATAGGGTTGAAAAAAGACCAGTGTCCATCAAGTTCAACCCATCCAAGTAAACCCAGCACACCTACCAATCTATACACTCACATACATAAACTATAAATACAACCACTAGTACTAACTGTAGATTTTAGTATCACAATAGCCTTGGATATTCTGATTGATCAAGAATTCATCCAGGCCCCTCTTAAAGGCATTAACAGAATCTGCCATTACCACATCACTAGGAAGGGCATTCCACAACCTCACTGCCCTCACCGTGAAAAACCACCTACGCTGCTTCAAATGGAAGCTCTGTTCCTCTAATCTAAAGGGGTGACCTCTGGTGCGTTGATTGTTTTTATGGGAAAAAAGAACATCCCCCAACTGCCTATAATCCCCTCTAATGTACTTGTACAGAGTAATCATGTCCCCTCGCAAGCGCCTCTTTTCCAGAGAAAACAACCTCAACCTCGACAGTCTCACCTCATAGTTTAAATCTTCCATCCCCTTAACCAGTTTAGTTGCACGTCTCTGCACTTTCTCCAGCTCATTAATATCCCTCTTAAGGACTGGAGCCCAAAACTGCACCGCATACTCAAGGTGAGGCCTTACCAGGGACCTATAAAGGGGCAAAATTATGTTCTCATCCCTTGAGTCAATGCCCTTTTTTATACAAGACAGCACTTTATTTGCTTTAGTAGCCACAGAATGACACTGCCTGGCATTAGACAACTTGTTATCAACAAAAACCCCTAGATCCTTCTCCATTAAGGATACCCCCAACACACTACCATTCAGTAGATAGTTTGCGTTTATATTATTTCTACCAAAGTGCATAACTTTGCACTTATCAACATTGAACCTCATTTTCCAGTTTGCTGCCCAGTTTTCCAATTTTGTCAAATCGCTCTGCAAAGCGGCAGCATCCTGCATGGAACTTATAGTTTTGCACAATTTTGTGTCATCAGCAAAAATAGAAACAGTACTCTCTATGCCCACCTCCAGGTCATTAATAAACAAGTTAAAAAGCAAAGGACCAAGGACTGATCCCTGCGGTCAGTTTTTGCCTTCTATGAGAAAGGGAGACTCTACACATTGGGGGAGTGTGAGCTACTTAGATTTTTCAAAAGTACCACACAGAAGGGTACTGATTAAATCAAGGAACATTGGCATAAAACATAACATATAACTAGCTGGAGTACAAATTACAAAGGATGGTTGAAAATTAAACATGCATGACACACACCAGTGCATACATTGAGGGGTATATTTATCATGCTGTGTAAAAAGTGGAGTAAAACATTACTGGTGATGTTGTTAATAGAAGCCAATCAGAGGCTTTGCTTTGGTTTGAAATCTAATTGCTGATTGGTTGCCCTTGGGCAACATCACCAGTAATGCTTCACTTCACTTTTTACACAGCATGATAAATATACCCCTAATTGTTGAGTGGTTGCCCTGGGCAACATCACCGGTAATGCTTCAGTCCACTTTTTACACAGCATGATAAATATACCCCTAACTGTGTGTTTGATAAGACATAGACTGAATGGTCCTCTAAAGGTGGCCAAACACGTAAAGATCCGCTTGCCTGGCGAGGACGCCAAGCGACCGGATATTCTCCCGATATCCCCACCTAAGGGTGGGCAATATCGGGGGAATTTAGGCTAATTGGGTAATTTGGCCCTGGGTCCAAACAATCGAATTATAACTACTGTAATGGGCTCAGTCTTTTCAGGGACTGAGCCCATAGGCGGATTTTCCATAAGGCTAGGGGAGGCTAAGCCTCCCCAAACCTGCTTGGCACATTAAAAAAACAAAAAAAAAATCCTTACTCCGTTTCTACACTGTGCTGGAAATTTGTTCCTTGCAAGCCCGTTTTGCTGTGCTCCGATTGGATCTTTCTTCTTGTGGATTCTCCAATCAGAGAACAGCTTTCTTGACAGACAGTAAAATTGACCAATCAGAGCACAGATGCACACAGGGATTGGGAGATTTTGCAAACTGGAAACAGAAATGAAGACTGAAAAGAAGAATCTGCAGCTGTAACTTTACCTAAGAACCAACTCTCAACTTTTGCTGCAGTTTTCATCCCACAGGTACTATACACAGGCACTATACACAGGCACTATACCAAGGCACTATACGCAGGTACTATACAGTTCTAAAGAATCACTAGCTGACATTAAATTTTTTTTTCCTGACCTGACATCTATAATAATTTATAATCTATCCCCTACCCTAACAGATGGAGGGTAAGTTAACTCTTTCCCTCTGAAAAAGCTCATTGTGTGTTTATATATTTGTTGTTGTTTTTTGCACTTACTATTTTTTTTTTGTCATTGTTTTGTTCATTTCTAGTTAGTTACAGTGGAGCCAATGTTGTGTATCAGTGCCAGTGTTATTCAGGCCCTGGCACTATATCTGCCATCAGTACCCACTGCTTCTCACTGTATATAATGTGCTGGTTTTGTAAATAAGGACTGCGTCTCACTGTATATAATGCGGAGTCAGTACCCACTGCCTTTCTTGCTATAAAACTAACATAAACACATCTAAAGGGGTGGTTCACTTTTAAGTTAACCTTTAGTATGTTATAAAATGGCCTATTCCTAGCAACTTTGCAATTGGTCTTCCTAATTAATTTTTTTGAATAATTTGCCTCTCTTCTGCCTCTATACAGATTTCAAATGGGGGCCAAAAAATATTGCTCTGTGAGGCTACAATATTATTATTATTATAATTTTGTATTACTTATTTTTCCAAGTAGGCCCCTTAACTATTCATATTCCCATCTCTTGTTTAAACCACTACCTGGTTGTTAGGGTAAATAAGACCCTAGCAAACAAAAAGCTAAATAACTGAAAAACCATTAAAAATAAAAGTGAATTTGAATGCGAACTACCCCTTTAAGCTAACTGATCACAAACACAAATGTTTGCAGATCCCCTAACAGAAGTGCATGTATGAATACTTTTACACCCTAAACATTTTAGGGTAAAAAAAAGCACCCCCCCCCCCCGCACTTTTGTACAGTATCCCTGGGAGTCAGTAGGAACAGCAAGAGGTGTTGGGAGGTTAACTTTTTATGCCAGCAGTGAATCCACTAAGTGTCACATTAGCTGTAGGTCAGTCTGTGTATGGGCCATCTTTAGCCTCCCCAAACAAAGAAGTCACCCTCCGCCTATGCAGATATCTGTGACGGGCCTTCTGCGCTCCCAGGACACGTTCTGCACTGAGGCGACTGAAAACACGCACTCGACGCAACATCAGGCCAGTGACAAGGCAATATCTATAATAAATAATAACTTTTATGTAAAGGGTTCATTGGCCAAAGTCATTCTTTTTTGGATTGCAAAGAACAAAGTTCATAGGCAAAAACTTTATTGCTGGTCTGAGTGCCTGTCTGGATGGAAAATATTTGAAGTCAGAGAACTGTACCTGGGTGTTGCACAGAACATTTAATTTATTAATTTTAAATTAATTATTAAAGGCAAAATCTATAAACTGTGCACAACACCACATTAGATTGTCTGTGGCAGGGTAGGCAAAGGCTTGGTAAGGAGAGCTGTGTTAATGACCGATGTAACTTCTACTTCTGTGCTCAAGTTTATGCACTAGGTTACTCTATGTATGTATGTATATCTTTATTTATAAAGCGCTACTTATGTACGCAGCGCTGTACAGTAGAATACATTAATACAAACAGGGGGTTATTAATATAATAATAGATAAATACAAAGTATAATAATAAATACAAATAAATACGAGATACAGTTGCAATAAGTTAAGAGTCAAAGGCATAAGAGGATGGAGGTCCCTGCCCCGTAGAGCTTACAATCTATATGGGAGGGTAACTTACAGACACAAATAGGCAAATACAGTATAAGTGCTGTAGGTCACAGTGGGTGACACTACAATATATGTGCCTATAATAGAATCATACTTATTTACAGTAAAAGCCTTGCCGCTGACAGGTGTAACATAAGTACAAATACTTAGGTGTAATATAGGTGTGTGTAAAAAACGACTTACACTCCTTTTAATAATCAAAAATAAATATTGTTGCAATATTGCCCAAGTTTTTGTTTCCGCTTTGGGACCAAAATGTAAAATATAATGCAAGTAAAAGTAATAATAATTACGTATATATTATTGGATATACATAGACATACAGACACAAAATCTGTTAAAAACATTGATGCAATCAACATTTAAAGACTGTGGAACGATGTGCTTATACAGTTAGTATACATGATATAAGAGTGGCCAGCCAGCCTTGTATGGAAAGTCTCTCATATAACCCACATAGGGCTTTATTGGGTCCAGCTGGAATAGCCATACAGGCACCTGCTTTCAGGTCAAACACTTTTCAAATCGATGTTGTGCCTATTTTTATGTTATGAATAGTGCAGCACAGTTTGCAGATTCATTCTCTCTGCTTATGTAACAGTCCCCCTACTCATACAGGTCTTGGTGCAGCCGGCTTTAACCCTGCATGTTTCCTTCACACAGTGACGACATCACCGTCATATCTAAGACAAGAGAACGAATAGATCCTCTTATACTCGGGAGGTCCCAGGTAGCCGAGTGGTAGGGAGTCCGCCCTCAGTAGGGTCAACCCCCACTGAGACGCGGGTTCAATTCCACCCTTGGCCGCTGGCTGTACCCTGTGATGTTGGACAAGTCACTTCACCCAAAGTCCGGGTTGGCTGTATAGCCTTTTTGACTTTTTCAGTGGCTACATTTACCTTTCCCCACCAATCCTCTTTTTGCATTTTGATACCAGCTATAAAATTGCCTGCCTTAATTATGGCTGATTGTCCCTGCCACAGTTAGTGGAACTGAGCTGTCTATGGCAGCTGAAAGCAACTGTCACAGGAAAAATCTGTTTCTTTCCACTGGCAATAAAAAGTCAATTGATACACATCCCTGATGCTTGTGATATAACTATGAGAGCCCACTAGATATCAGACCAATGCCAATGGCAGTAAGAGACTGAAAGCAGTTGCAGATCAGCAATAGCTGGATATCCTGAAGACAGGGGCGCTGCTGCCATAAGCCTGCAAGAAGCCACTCCTGGTAGCTTTAAATCGGATTTTTGACTCTGTACTAGCAATGTGGCCCCCTCTTTCCGTTATCTGGGAACCTGTTATCCAGAAAGCTCTGAATTACTTAAATACATTTTTAAAAATGATTTCCTTGTTCTTCAAGATAATAAAAGAGTATAGTGCTGGGCGGTATGACCAAAAATTTATATCACGGTATTTTTCAAAATTATATCGGTGTCACGGTATTTGACGGTATTTTTTTTGGTGGCCACAGAACGCTCTTAAAAATGTGCTATACTAAGCAAGATCCACATCCCAAGGCTGAATGAGTTCGAACACAGTGAATTCAAGTTTGGAGATGCAAGCTTTCAGTATAAGAATTTGTCTCCAGTGTGGGGGGGTTTCTTTAATTTAAATAAATGAATTTACACATATCCCTGTCATTTGTATATATTTACTATCAATTTTATTCAGACATTGCAGATAAATTCTGTCTTGTTAGCAGTTTATGTGAAACCTTAGTGTATTACTGGCTATGTCTGGGCAAGGTGGAGTGATTGGATGCTGTGGGGTGAAATACAAGTAGTCAGTCACTCTTGTAGCATTGTATAGGGTGCATGGTGCAAAGTAAAAGGAAGGAAGGTGGTGGATTTGAGGGTATTTTGAGGGATTTTCAGCTTGGTGGGTTCTAAGTAGTGCTGGGCGGTATGGCTAGCGATGCGGTCCGTGCCGCTTCTGGTGCGTACTGACGTCACGTATGCACGGGGCGCAACACAAACTACACCGGTATGGGGGTATTTCAAAAATTAATATCAGTTTTTTTTTTAAAAAACGGTATTTGGTATATGGCGGTATACCGCCCAGCACTAAAAGAGTACCACGTATTTGATCCCAACTAAGATATAATGAATCCATATTGGAGTTGCATCCACTGTACCTATTTATATAGAAGGACATTTTAAGTTAACCTTTAGTATGTTATAAAATGGCCTATTCCTAGCAACTTTGCAATTGGTCTTCCTAATTAATTTTTTTGAATAATTTGCCTCTCTTCTGCCTCTATACAGATTTCAAATGGGGGCCAAAAAATATTGCTCTGTGAGGCTACAATTTTATTATTATTATAATTTTGTATTACTTATTTTTCCAAGTAGGCCCCTTAACTATTCATATTCCCATCTCTTGTTTAAACCACTACCTGGTTGTTAGGGTAAATAAGACCCTAGCAACCAGATAGCTGCTGAAATACCAAATGGAGAGCTGCTGAACAAAAAGCTAAATAACTGAAAAACCATTAAAAATAAAAGTGAATTTGAATGCGAACTACCCCTTTAAGCTAACTGATCACAAACACAAATGTTTGCAGATCCCCTAACAGAAGTGCATGTATGAATACTTTTACATCCTAAACATTTTAGGGTAAAAAAAAGCACCCCCCCCCGCACTTTTGTACAGTATCCCTGGGAGTCAGTAGGAACAGCAAGAGGTGTTGGGAGGTTAACTTTTTATGCCAGCAGTGAATCCACTAAGTGTCACATTAGCTGTAGGTCAGTCTGTGTATTGGCCATCTTTAGCCTCCCCAAACAAAAAAGTCACCCTCCACCTATGACTGAGCCCATACGGTCCCCGATCCGACTGAATTTTTTAACCTGTCCAATCGATATCTGCAGCTACAATCGGGCCCATGTATGGCCACCATAAGACTATGTTTGTTGATGGGCGTTTACAGGGTAACCCTTTTGAAATAAAAATAACAAAAGTGGTATAAAGGTGATACCTTTATTGGCTAACTAAGATAATCATAGCAAGCTTTCAGAACATTTTAGTTCCTTTTTCAAGCTTTAAAACTCAAGGTCAACCTTGATAAAGGTCTCTGAGAAGACTAAAAAATAGATGCTTTATTTGTATTAAAAACAGGCAAGGCAAAAGTTATAATAACAATCATTATAATAATAATATAAATACTAATAATAAAGAAATTTAACAGATACTCTTATTATTGTAAATTATATTGCTAATGAAGTACACCATTACTCTTTTCAACTTTATGTGAGCACTTTCAAAGCTTTTCAATCTATATATTCATTGTACAGTATAATACATATACAGTAACCAGTATAATTCCACTTTTCATATTACACCAAATATCAGGCACATTAGACCAGAATTGGCTTATATACTTTAGACATTATTTAACTTAATTAAAATGTGTCATCATAATAATAATGTGTATTGTTAATTCTAAAGATAAATGTTGTATTGTTTAACCCTTTAACTGCCAACGAATTACGGCGTACGGCGTTGCAGGAAAAGGCTGTATCTGCCAACGGCGTACGCCGCACGTCTTTTGGCAGATAAAGATTCTCTCTGCAGGAGTGGCATGTGCCGCTTCTGCAGAGAGTTTTAAGCAATGACAGCCCCCTGGGCAACAAGCAAGGAGGGATGTCATATGTGCCCTGCGATGCGATCGTCGCAGGTCCGACCCCCAAGCAGCAGACGCGATCGCATCACGTCTGCTGCTTGCTCCCCACTTCCTGTTTCCCCCCCCAACCCCCCCCCCACTCACCAGGACTGCAGCAGGACGACCAGCCATGTGATCCCTGCTTCTGGAAGGTAAGTGTGTTTTATTTTTTGGATTTACACACTTACATACATTTATACCTACATACAGCACACAATTTAGCACTTTTTTTTTTCATTTTGCACACTCATATACACTTACATACACTCATATACACACTTACATACTGTCACACTACTTTTACATATGTACACACATGTATACACAAACTTTTTTTTGTATTATTTTTTTTTTCCCGTTTTACCACTCATTTTTAGTTTATTTTCCCTAAAAACTGTTTATTTTGACAGCGTGACTATTGGATCAGATATTCTGACCACTTATTACACTGTTGTGTGACTTATTTTGTTTTTTACTGATTTGCACAATTTTTGTGGTTTTATTGCATTTTTATCCCTGTAAAAGTGTTTCTGATCTGTTTTTAGCATAGGTTTGCCAGGTGTAAATTTGGTGTACAAAAATAACTTTACCTATTTTGAATTCATCAGAATGTGTACTTTCCAAAAATATATTGTTTTCTGGGGGGTCTCTGTATAGTTAGGGGGTGTTACAGCACATAATACGTTGACAGGGCTCTGTGCAAAAGCTGAGCTGGCAGGTGAGAAATCCATATGCGTTTTTTTTTTTATTTTGGGGTCAGTACACACCACAGACTTTGGTATATCTATGCATATTGGGCATCAAACTGTTCAGTAGACCTTAGGTGTTCCTATTTGGGGTGATTTGCCTTTGTACGCAAGAAATTGTGTGAGATAAATGCGGCAAACTGCAACATTTTTAGGCGATTTTCTGAAATATCATAAAAATCTGCTTAGGAACACTTTGCAGCTTGGTACTTTGGAGTAAAAGGAAATGTGTACCCATTATAGATTCGAATGACTGTGTACTTTCCAAAAATATATGGCTTTCTGGGTTGAGCGTACTTTTTTGTAGCATTATCCCACATAAAGGATGTAAATGTGTTGATTTTCTGAAATGACAGATCATATGGGGGTATCCATTTTAGATTCGGGAGAATGTGTACTTTCCAAAAATATATGGATTTCTGGGGTGAGCATACTTTATACTAGCTTTATCCCACATATAATGATGTAAATGTGTTGATTTTGCAGGAGCTGAAATGACAGAAATGACAGTACATATGGGGGTATGTTCACATTGGGGCCCCTACATGCCACATACTTAGGTAAACCTATAAATATTGGGCATCAAACTGTTCAGTAGACCCCTGGAGTTCATATTTAGGGTGTTTTATTTGGTTACTTTATGACCTATAGGAGATAAGATACTATAGACAGGAAGCTTTGAAGTGATTATTTTTTAAAATTTCACAAATTTTGATAAAAACCAATAACTTTAGGAAAGCATTGCAACTTGATAGTTTGGAGTAGACAGACAGTTGTGCCTATTCTGGATTCCCCAGAATCTGTTCTTTACAGAAATGTGTAATTTTCTGGGCTAAACCTTCTGTTGGATTTTTTGGCCTTGAAATCTAAAGTATGCAGCTTTCTGGAGCAGTGCTTTGGAAATTTGGTAGTGTACTGCTGGGAGTTTTTGACCTATACAAGTGAGAAATCTCCATAAAACTATATATATTTGGTATTGGCATGTTCAAATCAGTTGTATTTTTGTGCATAAAATAATTTTTATTTCTGGTATGTGTGTTTATATATATATATTTATATATATATATATCGAACCAAGGGTGGCACACCGCTTCAATCCTTGTCCTGGGTGCACGGCAAAAGAGTTTAAATATTGAAAAAAAGACCAGCAACACCGGATCTATTGCAAACAATCAATTATATATTGAAAAATACATGAACAGCCAACGTTACGTTTCGGTCCCCGTCGGGAGCATTGAGAAAGGTCCCGACGGGGACCGAAACGTAACGTTGGCTGTTCATGTATTTTTCAATATATAATTGATTGTTTGCAATAGATCCGGTGTTGCTGGTCTTTTTTTCAATATTTATATATATATATATATATATATATCTTGTTACAGAATTGGAATTACACCAAAATTCTACCACATTTTGAAGCTTAGGTTGCCCTGAAAAAAAACAATATATTGTTTTCCTGGGTAAACTAAAAGTCCCCCCAAGGCAGGCCCCTAAAGTGAAACAGTGCAAAATGTTCAAAAACTGTCTGGCAGTAGAAGTTCCACTTTGGTCCAAAACGGCTAGCAGTGAAAGTGTTAAATTTAGACAATGCAATGCCTAAAACACTTCACTGAATTATTTAATGTTACTTTACCTATATAATTTGTAATTTTACAGATCAGTCTGCATAATGATTTTATAGTAAAATAAATCCTTGCATTCTGTACTAATCCTCCTTCTCTAAACATACTGTAATTCTCCCAATGCAGTAGAACTGGTTAAGCCCTATTTCAAAATGAAATTGTTAAATGAAAATTGTCTATTTGTTTAATTTGCTTAGCAGCCCAAAATCAAAAGTTATTATAAAGTGTTTTCTGCTAAGTTTAAATGAAAGTTACTGCTGTAGCTGAAAGGTAGAACTAAACATGATTAATTAATCCTTATCGCTCCTAAACATTACAATCTCTTCATGCAAAAGCTAACAAAACATACACTTATGCTGTAATTCTCATGATAACAAGTACTTAATTGAAAGAATTAATAGCCACACAAGCAAATTGCCTTTCAGAAGAAAATTGAAGAATTGATAAAGTGGAAAGAGCTGTTGTAATTTTGTAGCAGTGTTTGCTGAAGCAGCAGGGCTGTTTCCTCTCAGCAGGCAAACCTTCCAGGGAGTCTGTCTTCCGCTTTCCTCTAACTGCCTGTAACATCCAATGTTTAGCTGACCTCAAGCAGGGCTATTAAGAGCTTCTATAAAGTATTGCAAGTCCTTTAAAATGTTCTGTTAACTATTTACCCAGGACAGAAAATATGCCCTTTTTTTCCCCATCAGTATGATGAATTTATAATTCATGTATTTTTGTTCTATAAGGATATCAGAAAAATGGCATTCATTAACCAGTACCCTGCTGAGTTTTTGTACACTCATGTTTTTTTAAATGAATAATGTGTTACAATTAAAATCTTTGAAAGCTAGCCTATAAAGGAGTTTTAAAAAGTCATAAAAATTTTAGCACATGCATATTTCCTTATTAAGGAGGTTTAGAAAATTATTTATCTAGGAATATTTTAGCATTTCTCTTACTCAGACATTTTCTGAAGTTCTGTAGCCTTGAAATTGTGTTATAAAGTTTTTGTTTTGCTGGGTACGTTTTATTTTAGCAAAATGATTGGTTTCCCAACAAAAGAATAATGGCCTGGGGATAATAATTTCATTAAACAAACCTCTATTAAGGGAATGCAACTATAAAAGAGGAAAAACACACATTTGCCGAGTCCAGTTTGCTGTACTAGCACATATTGTTCTGCTGCTTTGTATCAGTTGTCTACAAAAATCCACAGGTGATCAAATACATTGTCAGCATTAAGTGGATTAGATGTGATAAAATGACTCTGGGTGATTTTTAAAAGATTTACTGTTAAATATTTAAAATATGAACATTCTCAAAATGTATTGATAAAATGGTTGGCAAAATATATATATTTTTTTTCCCATTAAATGGATTACGCAATGTATCCACAGAATATTAATAGGTTGTGTTGTTGTATCATTGTTGTGTTGCCAAGAAATGCAATCCAAATGTACTGCTATTGACTAATTTTATACCCCAAATAACATGTGAGCCCTCTGTGTTTGTACTGGTCAGAATATTTGTTTGAGTGACACATAATTTCAGATCTAGTCTAATACCTGAAAATACCTTTGCACAGCAGTTTGTTAAAATCACCATGCCAGCTGAATTGCTTTATTATGTGACAATATTATGTGGACATATGACATCAATGATCTTCTATGTAAAGGTATTTTTGGACATTCTGTTGCCTACAAGAAGAGCTATTTCCCATGGGCAGCAAAACACAGCATGTGCTATTACGAAGTCATTACCAGGGCAATGACACACATGGAGATTAGTTGCTCACAATGAGTTGCCTCTTCTGCAAATGTTTTCCCACCGGAGATAATGTAAATCACCAGTAGGAAACTGCAAGGTAGCCTGAAGTCACCTCTTGAGGAAAGTGGCAATACAGCATACATTTCCCCTCTGGCAATTTGCACTTTAGCCGGTGGGAAGGAAACAAGGCATGCTTTGATGCCTCTGGTAGCCAAGATTTATTGTGGGCAAAAATCTTCCCATGTATCACTGCCCTTAAGTACACTGATGTTTGGATACAATGGTACACAAATGAATAGGCACAGCCAGAAAAGGTTAAACTCATTTAGGGAATTCTTAAGGGATGCTTTTTCCAAGAATCCATGGATAATTTTTTGGCAAACTGCGATTTCGAATTGGGCACAACTACACTGCATCTGATGCACTTGCATTGCATCTGGCACAACTGGGTCCAATTTGTCAAAAAGGACACAACAAATTGGAAGCAGTTGCTGCAAATAATTTTAAAGTTTGTATGGTGTTCACTTTCATCACTTTTATTGTCCCCCAGCAAGTGATGCCTGTGCCCGATTTTTAGGCACGAGTGTGCTGTGTCTGTTGACTCAGGGAACTGAGGGAACCCTGAAACTACCGTCTGGCTTAGTGGTGGTGGTAGCTTAAGGATTCCTCTGTGTCAATAGGCACAGCAGAGTCTGATTGGAAACAAAAGGCAGGAAGGCCTGATTGGAACTAAGTGCAACTAAACAGAAGTGTGAAGAATGTATTTAGATGTAATTACCATTAATGAAAGCATTTTTACTGTGCTTGCAGATGTAAATGGCCACTTCTACCTTGACACAGAAATAGAATTACATAAAAACCCAGAAAGCTCAGATAGTCCTGAAAAAAACCTGATGTATACTGTCTATGAAGATTCTCATTCATCCAGGTCATGATATACATTATCTAGTAGAATTAAGTCTAAAACAACTGGACTTTTCTGAGTTTTTTTCCTTGAAAACGTTTCACCACTCATCCGAGTGTCTTCTTCAGTTCAAATGAAGGGCTGAAACATGTTACGTTTGTTAAATTGGTTTTTGAATACATTTTGTTTTTTTTAGT